>NC_089221.1:18596893-18912318 GCF_963924675.1 Phocoena phocoena
AGGTAGGTGTTGTCTTGTGAAATTCAATGAAACCCAAATATTTTAACCGTATTTAGCATTTATTATATCGCATGCTAGTCACCAAGGTCCCTTCCTGCTCCTGCAATGGGAAAGAAGGGGCTACTCTATTAGTACTGTGGAGGGTCAGCAGGGAGAATCTTACTCACCCATAGGACAAACTAAATCAGTTGAGCAAAACAGAACTGACTGAAGTTCAAGCTGAACATTAAAAATTCAGAAAGCCAGGGGCTTCCCTGGTGGCACAGTGGTTGAGAGTCCGCCTGCCGATGCAGGGGACATGGGTTCGTGACCCGGTCCGGGAGGATCCCACATGCCGCGGAGCAGCTGGGCCCGTGAGCCATAGCCACTGGGCCTGCGTGTCCTGAGCCTGTGCTCCGCAACGGGAGAAGCCACAGCAGTGAGAGGCCTGCACACCACAAAAAAAAAAAAAAAAAAAATTCAAAAAGACATTCTGCAAGGTCATTAAACTGAAAGGATTAAGAAAGCAGTTAAGAAGTCAGAAATGTGCCCACCTCCAAAAGAAAATAAATAAGGGAATCAATAGTTAAGGAGGACACTATGTGACAATCACTAGACTAGAAGGAGTTATGAATGGCTTATTTTTATGCTCTGACCCAATATATAAAGGATGGCTAGTTTGAAAAGGGAGTATAAATAGCTTAGTGATTTAAAAACCACAAAGTTTAGAATTAGAGAGACCTGAGCCTGACTTGCCAGATCTGCGAATCACTAGGGGTTTGATTTTAGGCAAGTCACTGAGTGCCTTCTAACTCACTTTCTTCATTTATAGAATGGGCAATAATGCCTACCCTTAAGATTTCAGGGAAGATTAAATAAGGCCACATGCCTAAAATATTTAGCATGTAATACGTTCCTAAGGGCTGATAAAATCACTGTTGTTCTTCATAGAGTTTAAAATATAGTGAGATAGATTGATAAAATTGATCCTCTGTTTTTGAAACTAAACATAGTTTTTCATTTCCAAAAATATCTGTTATTTATCACTAATAAAAATTACAATGTCCACTTTTAACTTTAATTAGGTCTCATTTATTTATTTATTTTTATTTTCATTACTCTAGGAGATGGATTCAAAAAGATATTGCTGTGATTTATGTCAAACAGTGTTCTGCCTGTTTTCCTCTAAGAGTTTTATCATGTCTGGCCTTACATTTAGGTCTTTAATCCATTTTATTTTTGTGTATGGTGTTAGAGAATGTTCTAATTTTATTCTTTAACATGTAGCTGTCCAGTTTACATGTAGCTGTCTAATTAAACTTAAAAGCTTTTGCACAGCAAAGGATACCATAAACAAAACAAAAAGACAATCCACAGAATGGGAGAAAGTATTTGCAAATGAAGCGACCAACAAGGGATTAATCTCCAAAATATACAAACAGCTCATGCAGCTCAATATCAAAAAAACAAACAACCCAATCAAAAAATGGGCAGAAAATCTAAATAGATATTTCTCCAAAGAAGACATACAGATGGCCAAAAAGCACATGAAAAGATGCTCAACATCACTAATTATTAGAGAAATGCAAATCAGAACTACAATGAGGTATCACCTCACACCAGTCAGAATGGTCATCATCAAAGAGTCTACAAACAATAAATGCTGAGAGGGTGTGGAGAAAAGGGAACCTTCCTACACTTTTGGTGAACATGTAAATTGGTACTACTACAGTGGAGAACAGTAGGGAGTTTCCTCAAAAAACTAAAAATAGAACTACCATATGATTCAGCAATCCTACTCCTGGGCATATACCTGGAGAGAACCATAATTCAAAAAGATACATTCACCCCAATGTTCATTGCAGCACTATTTACAATAGCCAAGACATGGAAGCAACCTAAATGTCCATTGACAGATGAATGGATAAAGAAGAAGTGGTACATATGTACAATGGAATATTATTCAGCCATATAAAAGCATGAAATAATGCCATTTGCAGTAACATGGATGGACCTAGAAATTACCATACTAAGTGAAGTAAGTCAGACAGAGAAAGACCAATATAATACGATATCACTTATATGTGGAATCTAAAAAAAAAATGATACAAATGAACTTATTTACAAAACAGAAACAGACTCACAGACTTCGAAAACCAACTTATGGTTACCAAAGTGGAAAGGTGGCGGATGAGGGATAAATTGAGTTTGGGATTAATATGTACACACTACTACATATAAAATAGGAAATCAACAAGGAACTACTGTATAGCACAGGAAACTCTATATTCTGTAATAACCTATATGGGAGAAGAATCTGAAAAAGAATGGATATATGTATATGTGTAACTGACTCACTTTGGTGTATACCTGAAACTAACACAACATTGCAAATCAACTATACTCCAATATACAATAAAAATTGAATTTAAAAAAAATGTTCACTTTCCACTGGACTAAAGTTCAAGGCAGAATATAATTTCAGAACCATAAATACCCTTTTCCTGGGGCTTCTACTTCATTCATTCCTCAACAGCTATAGCAAGACATTTTCTCTGGATCTACAATTTCCATTCCTAGTATCTGCACAACTAGTGACACAAACAAAATAAAGAGCGAGTGCCTTTGATATACAAAAATGAATGCAGCAAATTCTAACCCAAAAAAGAGAAAACTAACTGGGAGAAAAAACAAAACAAAACAATCTTTTGAACACTCTGCCCTCTTTTCACATAGAGCTCCCAAACTGGCTTCTTGTATCAGAGCTAGATGAAGTCAAGGCCTAAGCTTGCCATGCTCATCACTCTGCTGTGAATGCCACGCTCCCCAGCAGCAGTCCACCATTGGTATTTTTCTGTGGGGACGACAAAGCCATTTCAAGTTTTTCCTTAAAGCCTAGTTTAATTAGCATAATGTCTAGTAAAGAGCATGCAAGAAATGTTTTTTGATTGTTTTGTTATTCTGTCAGGATTTAGTTTATCTCAGGATATTTACTTATAATCTTTTTCCTCCTTCTTACTCTTTGCAAATAAGATATTCCATTTGCTCATCTTTAAAAAAAAAACAAAAAACAGAATCCTCCTTCTCTTTGATGCATACCTCAAGGCTTCTTACTAAACTGCTTCTTGCAGAAATAGCCCACATGAGCTATCGGCATGCAACCTGAATTTTAAATTGTTTGGAAGAAATAGCTGTATACTCTAGAATCAAAAAGAACTTTACCTTGACATTTGCAGTATGTCTCTTTTCACAGAACATGGATAATTTTATTTACCATTCCTGTCTCAAGCATATTTAGGTATATAAGTGAGAGAACACTGGTGCTTATTTATGGTAAGTGAAGTGCTCCGTGGGAAAGTAATCTGAGAATGCAGCAAGGCATTTTATTTTACATTGCAGTAGGAGTTTTAGTGATAATCTATCACCGAAACATGGAATGCAGGTGCTGAGGGATCAGTTCCATTTATATTTATTCCACAAAAGAGATTTTCATCTATATGCAACTGTTTGTACATTCTAAGACACAAAAGAAAGAGAATGCTTTGTGATTTTCACTAAAAATAGTACAAAATGATGTTGAGGGACTTTATAGCAACAAATAGGAGATCCTAGAGAAATTGAACACGTTCATAATTCCCAGTACATTTTGAAGAAACACACTTGAGTCGTTCATTTGGTTCTAAATACACTTGATAGAAATTCACCTGGGCATCCTCTTATGGGAATCTTTTCTCCTTAGGTGCCCTTGAGTAGGAGCTCTCTGGCAGAGTTAAGTGCCTAACATTATTAGTTATCTTAATTTTGTACTGCCTTCTTGTACATGGAGCATAAAATTTAGGCAAAAGTAACACTGCCTCTTTCAAAGTCAATTTAAAATACACATATATAAGGAAACTTTTTAAAGTCAAAAACTATTATCATTGAGTAAAAACCCTGATTCAAATTTTAACAGTGTCAAATTGTCCACTTCTTTTTGATTTGATTTCATAAGGAAAAGTTTTGAATTCAATCTCTAACATACAGTCAAACCTCGCTGAATGTTTATAGATAAAGAAAGTGAAACTCTATTCACGTATCTTTTTTACATTCGTGTGAAAGATACAGCTGCCATTCAGTAGACACAATCTATAGCTTTCTATAAACCTGCATGAGACACCTCGAAATAACAAATTAATGTTTAATGATGCAGTTGATAGACACTTGAATATTTATCCTTCAATTTAGTGTAAGATAGAAATAAAGGTATGTTAGGAAAAGTAATAATGCAAGAAGTATTAATGAAAAGTATCTGAGTAAATTTCTTGATGAAAAGAATGCTATTCAACTCCAACTTTAAGTGATCCTACTTATTTTATTTAAAATATACGTTTATAAAACAAAGTAGATATTCAGATTGGGAATTTCATAGTAAAAAAAAAAACAGGAAACATATGCAGATTAATCATTAGGATCTGACCTTGGTTTTCAATTGCTAACTCAAGATTTCTTTTTTTTAAGGTCTTCTTTCAATAAATTAACGGTGTTGCTAATAAGTGCATGTAGTTTGCGACTGATTACTCTTATGCAAACACTCAGGCACACGCAGGTGAAGTCCCCTTGGAGAAAGAGACCATTGCCTGGCACCTTGGCCGACGGTGCTTAAGTTACTGGCAGGTGATGAAGGTGGGGAAAGACCCTTGTCATCTCAAATCTAAAAGACCAACACTTTCAACTCAGAAATGAAAATATCCCACTTGTAAATCCCTGAGGTGAAAGAGTTTGCATTGGGAAATCATTCTAAACCACACATTTGTGCTGTATCCCAGTCAAAGGAAAATAAGGAGGTTCCCTTTTTAAAATAAGCAACTGCATGTTTTCCTTTCATGCCTCTCCTAGTTCTTGGCATTCACCATAACAGTGGCCATTTAAACAAGATTCCTTTTAAACCTATAGATGTTAGCTGAATATCTCAAGAGGGCTGATTCCCCTCACTGTGAAGCCCATTTGACCCCAAACACATTAACCTGGGCTGCCTACATTTCTTCCTGTGCTGTCACATAAGATACACTCCACGTAAAATACAGAACATCGACCTTGAAAGAGGAAGAAAAAAAAAAAGAGGAAAAAAAAAAAAAACACTTTTAGCAACCCAGACCAGAATCTAGGCTCTGTCAAAGTGATTTCTTATTCCATTTTACTAAGCAGTGCCATGCGTTATCACTTCTAAGTTCATGTCTTACTGCTGAGGCAACCCACTTGAATTGGCAAGTTGCTTAGTTAAAGTATACACGTGGTTTACTGCGTCACTGTGATTTAAAATGAGAGAAGTATTCTGTGGGTGAAATACAACTGAAATGGGGAGAGGAAGTGGGACCTAGAAACATTAAATCACGTGAAATTAACAGTTCTGCTTCTTCCCGGTCATTTCCCCCTCTTTTAATGGGTGGTATGCAGATGCCCTATAGCTGAAAGGGCAGGATGCTTAGTGTTGAAGGTGTCGACTTTATATCATCCTAAATCATTCATTCAAGTCGGCTTCAGAAGTAGAAAGAGGGAAAGTAGGTCTGATCATTGCAGCTAAATGTGACAAATTGTCATCTGCCTACACTATCACTATGCTGTATAATCTCACACAACTTCTGTAAATGTCTTCTGCCTATTAGCATTTTAAAGGGCTTTGTGGCCATCACACTCTCATTTTGGAGCTAGGGATGTTTCATTATCCTCAATTAAAACTCTCTCAGATGCAAGATTGGCAAGCATTTATTTATATATTTTCTTAGAGGCAACACGAGAGACATGGATTTTGTAAAGTAGGCAGGGTGCTGCTCTGTGCAGCACCAAGAGGCAATGCTGGTTTGGTATAATTCTCCTAATGTGAAGCTATCCCCATTAAAACATAAACCATAATTACGGAAAGCAATTTGCTCAGTAGCAGAGAACTAACAGGATTTCTTACTGTCATTCAATAACAAGGGAGCATGGAGATGCAATGCTGGAAAAGCTCCCCAAACTCTTTTAATTTTGTTGTAATGTAATTTTCTTCTGTGAAACCAATGTGAAAAGTTGAAATCGTTTCTATTACACTCAGAAGAAAGATGTCTATACATTTCATGTAAATTAACATTGTGACTTCAATAAATGCCAACATTCTTTCATTCGCACATTCCAAAATGTGAATTAATAAAAACTTAAACCTATGACACTGAGGATGGTGGAAGTGAATCCATAGCTGAGTCAAAAGTTGACATACTTAAAGTTCTAATGAGTTGTGTCATACTTTATACGCTGCTTCCCTCCACTAACATTTTTTTAAACAATTGATTATAGTTCAATAAAGATTTTATACCAAGGTTGACAAATACAATAAATATATATAAAGTCAATAGCATTATTAATAGAATCCTTCATATCTAATATGGTCAAAAGTCAATAATAGCATGTAAATGTATCAGATGCTGAGATATTATACATTCGATGCTACTAAAGTCAAAATCGGTGGTGCCAATCAGGGAATCTATTATTTTATTATTTATACTTATAATAAGTGGATATTTCATCTGTATAATTCTATTTCTTTCATTAGGCATGGCTCAAGCAAATATTACAGGCCATAAATGATTCTAATGAATTTATAAAAACATGTTTATATGTTTAAAATGCGTTGCTGGCTCATTTCTTCTTATGGCTCTATCTAACATGCAAAAGACAGCTTTATGTATTTTTTTTCTGTTTTTAATGGTAGCACCCCACAGTGCGATAAGCAATGTTTTGCAATCCACAGTCCATCCAGAGGATAACAAATGCCTTGAGAGCACACGTGCATCCTCTCCTCACCTCCCCCTGGCCCATGTGCTAAATCACTGCACAGACTCATGTGTGCTTTTCTAAGCCTTGTTCACTTCGCAGGTGGTGAGTTGACACTTTCCATCACTTCATCTCTTGGCAACAGATGCCTCTCCAGCACAGATGCTGAGTATCCACCCATCTCTAACAGTAGCCTTGTGCCCTGACTAATTGGGTCAGCAGAGTTGTAATTAAGATTTGAATAATTAGGTAATGGATATGATTACTTTTGTAATTAATCTTCATATTGAGTCATCATGATCTGTCCTGGATGATGACCACTGGTCTATGCTTAATTCGAATTGAGATCATTAGTTTTAAAAGCAAAGCATTATTAAATATATCCCTCACCTTGCTCCCAGAATGAATGTATTCTTTAAAAACATGACACTATCAGGGCTTCCCTGGTGGTGCAGTGGTTGGGAGTCTGCTCTGCCAATGCAGGGGACACGGGTCCGAGCCCTCGTCTGGGAAAGCGAGTGGACCCGTGAGCCACAGCTACTGAGCCTTCGCGTCTGGAGCCTGTCCTCCGCAACAAGAGAAGCCGCGATAGTGAGAGGCCCGCGCACTGCGATGAAGAGTGGCCCCCGGTTGCCGCAACCGGGGAAAGCCCTCGCACGGAAACGAGGACCCAACACAGCCGAAAATAAATAAATAAATAAATAATCTTTTTAAAAAATGACACTATGTATAGATACATAATTTTCATTTTTCACATAGATTTTATAGTGATTTGTTGGATGATGAGTACTTATTTCAATTCAATTCATATCAACATTTTTTTTAAGGATCCCACTTTGGCTGCTGCATTGTTTTGGTGCTGTGTGACCACATTTTTTAAAGGTGGATTTTTTCCCTTTCTCCCCAAGTTTATGGTATAATAAAAACTCATATATAAAAAGAAATTGTGGATGACCTCTCTCCTCTTCTTGTCTGCAGAGAGCTACAAGTGTCAGTATTTCTTATGGCTTGGCCATAAATTCCTTCTCTTCTCTTTCTCCACAATCTGACCACATCTGTGATTTCCAAAATGTCACATGGTAGAAATCTGGTGCTAAAAGTCACCTAAAATCAACAGTCCAATGCAGATCTGTTAGATCTCTCCTCTCTGCTGATCCCTCACGGAAGCTGGTCCATCTTTTTTTTTTTTTTTTTTTTGCAGTACGCGGGCCTCTCACTATTGTGGCCTCTCCCATTGTGGAGCACAGGCTCCGGACGCGCAGGCTCAGTGGCCATGGCTCACTGGCTCAGCCGCTCCGCGGCATGTGGGATCTTCCCGGACCGGGGCACGAACCCGTGTCCCCTGCATCGGCAGGCGGACTCTCAACCACTGCGCCACCAGGGAAGCCCAAGCTGGTCCATCTCGATCCATCTTTTTCTCAGAAAAATCCCACCGGCTCTGAAAATCAGTTTTTATCCTCACTCTTCTCGCCCCTTCCCTCCATAACCATTACACTCCAATCCACCATCAAATAATGCTGACTTTTCTTTCTCAATATTTCTCAACTCTACCCATTTCTCTCCATCACCACAATGTGGGGACTCCTGATACGTTTCTTAAGTAACATAATAGTTTTCTATGCTCCTTCCTGTCCCATTTCCAAACCTCATTCTCCAAAATTGTCACAGCTTCTGCTCATAGGGCTGTACACCTCCAACTCTGTTTGGACCCCCCGGGGTTCTCTCCATCCTTTGAGTACAGCAACATCCCACCCCCCACTGAGTGAACTCTTCCATTAGCCTGGCACAGTCTTCCTTCCCTCTCCATCTGGTAAACTGCATATCTTCATATCTCAGTTCAAACATCTTTTCTTGCAGGAAGGCATCTTTTGTGTCACTAAACCATGCTGGCCCTTTCTACAATCTCATAACACCATGCACGCTTTTTTTAGGGTACTTTCCACACTTGTATCCATATGCTTTCTTGGTGATTATTGTAGCTTATAGTTACGCTGGATCTGGCCCCGTTTCTGACGCACAAGACACCCTCCATTATTAAATCAATGAACCATAAGATGGTATTATATTCAAAAAAAAGTCCAAAATAGATAACTAGCAACTAAGGATGAGAGAGGTCTCAGAAGTCAACAGTCTTTGAAAGACATATTCTTTCATATATGTATTCATGTATTACAAAATTAGCACCAAGTATTAATATACAATAGACACAGTATAGGACACAGAAGTTATAAATAAACTTAAGAGATAGTCTGGGCCTGCACAGAGTTTGTAATCTATCAGGCAACACGAATCTACAAAGAGAAAATTAGGAAGCAGTATGGCAAATGTTGTAAAATACAAGCATACCTTTTACTGTACTTCGCAGATAATGAGTTGTTTTTTCTTTTTTTTTACAAATTGAGGGTCCGTGGCAACCCTGTGTCAAACAAGTCTATCAGCGCCATTTTTCCAACATCATTTGCTTACTTTGTGTCTTTGTGTCACGTTTTAATAATTCTCATAGTTTTTCAATCTTATTATTATATTTGTTAAGTTGATCTGTGATCAGTGATCTTTGATGTTCCTACTGCAAAAAGGTTACAACTCGCTGAAGGCTCAGACAATGGTTAGCATTTTTTCAACAATAAAGTAGTTCTAGGGGCTCCCCTGGTGGCGCAGTGGTTGAGAGTCCGCCTGTCCATGCAGGGGACACGGGTTCATGCCTCGGTCCGGGAGGATCCCACATGCCGCGGAGCGGCTGGGCCTGTGAGCCATGGCCGCCGAGCCTGCGCGTCCGGAGCATGTGCTCCGCAACGGGAGAGGCCACAACAGTGAGAGGCCCGCGTACCGCAAAAAAAAAAAGTTTTAAATTAAGGTGTGTACGTTGTTGTTTAGATGTAACGCTATTGCACACTTAATAGACTACAGAATAGTATAAACAACTTTTATATGCACTGGGAAACCAAAAGCTTTGTGTGACTCACTTTACTGGGATATTTGCCTTGTTTCGATGGTCTGGAACCAAACCTGCACTATCTCTGAGGTATCCTGTAGATAATCAATTAGGCTGATGGCTGGAGATCAAAGAGAGTGTTCTAGTGAAAGCGATGTCAGTCCTGAGCTTGGAAGAGAGAATAGGAATTAGCCAGAAAAGTTATGGAGGAGTATACAGATAACATGGAGAAGTGCAGATACATCTCATGGGCATAGCACGGACGAATAGCACCAAGGGCCAAAATGTCCTTAGGGATGTGTGTGTGCGTGTGGGCAAGAGCATACATGCTTACTCATGTGACAGCGAATTATTCACAGTGACTAAAGGGTAATGCACAGGGGAAGGAATGGTAAGAGATATGGGGGCGGGGGTGGGAGAAGTTGAGGGTTTGTCCTCATATCCATGTCAGGAAGACTGGAGCTGATTTTGTAAATAACAGAGAGCCAGTGGAGGCTTTATGTGGGAAATAGCCAGGTTAATTTTGTACTTTACACAGATCACAGCAGGGGGTACTGCGAAAAAGAAGAGAATGGAGGCCAGGATATGGAAGAGGAGAATTAGTATCGAATGAAGACCTGGATTTAAGAGAAAAAGAGCAAATATGCAGATGCAATTACACAGTTAAGACAAAACTGAGAACCATGGTACAGGGAGGAAGTTCGGGGGAAAGTTATCACAGTTTAGGAAGACGTTCAGGTTTTAAAAATGCAAGCTGGGGAAAGTGGTAAGTTTAAAAAATATATTTTATTTTATCTAACTCGTATATTAGTCTTAAATATAAGTCTTTTGTTTGTTTAGAACAATAAATGTTCTTACCAGTTTGTATGAGTGTAAAGTCTAATGTGAACTAAAGGTCTTATAACTTCCCAAATTTGGACTTAATGTTCCTTTGAGAAAACATATTCAGAATTCCAACCAAGAGCTTAAAGAAATGTAACAGGGTAACTTGGTTGAAACTCGATTCCAAAGTAATGCTTTTTTTTTTTTTTTTGCGGTACGCGGGCCTCTCACTGCCGTGGCCTCTCCCGTTGCGGAGCATAGGCTCCGGAAGCGCAGGCTCAGCGGCCATGGCTCATGGGCCCAGCCGCTCCACGGCATGTGTGATCCTCCCAGACCGGGGCACGCACCTGTGTCCCGTGCATCGGCAGGCGGACTCTCAATCACTGCGCCACCAGGGAAGCCCCAAAGTAATGCTTTTTAAGCTGTAAATATTAGATGATGGATAAACTCCTATTTCCTTTATGCTTTCAACAACATATATGTATTTATCCCTTCTTTTTGCAGGTTGCTTTCCTAGGCATTGAGGATTACCTATGGATTCATGAGAGACCTTTGGGGTAGAGTTGCACTTTGTCTGAATATCACCCCATTTTTTGAATATGTACAATGTAGAATAAGAAGCTAATCATTCTATTTTTATTAGGGATTAGAGCTAGGTCTTTTCAGGTCAGTGGTTGCTTCTTTGATTTTTTTTTTTTTTTTTTGTATGTGTACAAATTTATTTAAGCTGTCAAATTTATTAGGTGCATTCTTGAGGAGATCCATGTTTTTACAAGTGTTCACATAGTTCACAGAGTTGTTTTCCAGGAGCAAAGACCCAAGAGGATTGCTGAATGGACCAGCAGACTCCACTGTACACTTTCACTGCAGAAGAGAATGAATAAGAAATTGGTTTGGCCCAGTTCAACCACTGGATAAGTGATAGCCTGCACAAGGTATCATTTAAGAATGACTAATACATCACTCTGTATGACAGACTCTGGGTGTATACACCTCACTACAAATAACTCAATTTCGCTTCTTTTTATGGCTGAGTAATAGTCCATTGTATATATGTGCCACATCTTCTTTATCCATTCATCTGTCGATGGACACATAGGTTGCTTCCATGTCCTGGCTACTGTAAATAGAGCTTCAATGAACATTGTGGTACATGTCTCTTATTGAATTATGGTTTTCTCAGGGTATATGCCCAGTAGTGGGATTGCTGGGTCATATGATAGTTCTATTTTTAGCTTTTTAAGGAACCTCCATACTGTTCTCCATAGTGGTTGTATCAGTTTACATTCCCACCAACAGTGCAAGAGGGTTCCCTTTTCTCTTGTTGTATGTCCATATAATGGAATATTACAACAAGGACAAAACTTGAAAGCATTATGCTAAGTGAAAGTAGCCATTCACAAAAGACCACATGTGATATGGTTCCATTAATATAAAATGTCTAGAATAGGCAATCTACAGAGACAGAAACTAGATGAGTGGCTGCTTACAACAGGGGTTGGGGGAGCACTGACGAAGAATGGGGGATGATAGCTAAAGATACAGGATTTCTTTTTGAGGTGATTAAAATGTTGTAATACTCACTGTGATGATGGTTGCAAATATCTATGAACATAATAAAAACCATTAAATTGTACACTTAAAAAAACAAAGAATGACTAATACAGATTGAATTGATGCAGGATTATTTTCTTCTAGTTTTTCTATTTAGAATAGGTTAGTGGGCAGAAGTGAAGAAGGTTTTTAATTGAAATGAGTGGACATTCTCACAAGAGTTAGAATCTGGAAATGAAAATGAAGGTTCGAAAATGAAAGCCCAGGATGGAGTCTGAAGTTCTGTCTCTGATGCTTCACTGGAGCTGGGTCCTGGCCTCTGTGCAGGAAGATCTATTGCAAAGTAGTTCGGTTAGGAGCAGAGATCTGATCCCTGGCCGATGACAAGTGAGGGTTCACAGAGATGAAACGTTCAGGCACCAGGCCTGCAGGCTTCAGAGCTGACACCTTGCCTGGCACCTGGTTTATGTCTTCTGCATCCTACTCCTTTCCATGGTTTCTCTACTTTATGAGAAAACTTGCCACTTGGTCTGCATATGCTGTGTGACCTTAGTGAAAAGCACAAGCTGAAGTTGTAAGTAAAAAGCGATAAAGGGAATGACAGTGTGCTTTTCCTGTAGTTGCACTTGTGTGAACAATGAGACCAGGACAGAGGACAGTGTTGTCCAGAGGAGCTGTGATCTCCCAAGAGACTTCAGCAGCAGGGTTCTCCCCTGGCAGAAGGCAGGAGGTCAGAGAGGGAAACACAAGAATCTTGTTTTGAAAGCAACTTTGGGAGTTTTCACCAACAGCCAGGGGAGACTTTGAGGCAGTGGGTCCTGAGCTACCATAAAGGTGGTACTTGATGAAAATAAGATCCTATTTTATTATCCCAGGTTTAGACATTTGCATTTTCATAGGTCTCAATAAAAGTCAGCTTTCCATCCTCTGGGTAAACAGTGGCTTTCTTAGCTTGAAATTATTAGAGACCCTGGGGGTCAAGGTTGTAACCGGGACACTGATAACTTTAAAACCTGGAGAGGTTGAAAGAATTCACAGGGAATGCCGGCAAAGTATGGGGACCTGGGCCACCCAGTTAATGTAATAAATGCTAATATCCACAATGGCAGGGTGTTTGCTATAAGTCAGGTGCATTGCTAAGCACATTTATTATGGCATCTCATTGTATAGCAACCTCTGAGGTTAAGAATATTACCTGTATTATACTTGAGAAGGAAACCAGGCCCTTAAAAAATAAAATTCCCTAAATCTACACAGGTAGGAAATCATGGTCAGATTGAAATTTCAATCTGTTGAACTGAAAAACCCATTCTTTTTAATCATCATTACATCACTACCCCTTTCAGATATACTTTGCAGTCCTGGATGTGCTTCCTGGTGACCCCTTTAAGCTTGGGAAAGGCAAAGGAAAAACGACTATTGTTTCCCTGAGCAATAGCTACTCATCGGGTACTATGACGGGTGCGCTCTCATACTTTGTCTCATTTAATTTTCAAAAAAAAACCAGTGAGGAAATATAAAGTGTATATTTTACACATTTTAAACACCAAGAAACCAAGAGCCCTCTCACTCTTACTCTATCGCCAGTAAATTTATTTCTTAGGAGGATTTCTCTTCTTACATAAACCTCTGCAAATGGAGCATGTTCTGCCAGTTTCGTTCCCTTACTTTCTTGTTCCTGAATTTAGTTCAACATGAGGGAAGAAAAGCCTTGGGATAAAATGCTGGCTCTTTATTCTGTACGGTGTCTCTCTCTCTCTCACACACACACAGCCACACAATCACATTTTCTCAGTGTTAACCTGTTGGTAATAACAAAAAAGAAATATGCATTCTTGTTGATCACAGAATTTAACTCTAGATGTCTAGATGGAATTAAAAAAGAACATAAGAACATGCTACAACTTGTTTTGCATATTGTATTACAGAAGTCCTGTGGAAATAGTGTGTGTGCATGTGTGTGTCTGTATATATATATTTACAAATATATATATATTTATATATATAGAGAGGGGGAGAATATATGTGTACATATGTGTTATATGTGTATGAATGAATAAAAGTATATATAAGCATATATGTGTACAGTACCTGTGTATATATACATATATACTTAAACATACATATATACTTTATATATATATATATATATATATATATATATATAAAATATAGATACTTTATTCATTTGGAAGGAAAATTAGAATTTTCTCTATGGCTATCTGTAGTGGTCCATTCCAGGTAGCATCTTATAAGCAGGCCACATATATAATCACTTGAATTGACCTCAAGTAGGTGGAAGAATTTACACAGCTTTCAAAATCCCCTTACTTGTCCCCATAAAAATGGATATCTGAAAATGGAATAAGGGAATTTACTCCAATGTGCAAATCAGTTCTCGAACAATTCCTAAAGCATCTTCAGCCTAGTCCAGGATTCTCTGCTCCTTCTTCCCTGTTGCCTCTGTGCTCCTCTCTCCCTCAGGGTCAAGCACCTGTGAGTTTGGGACGCATGGTCATTCTTGGCCGGGGCTTCTCTCCCTTTGATTATCTCATGCAGTAGACCTTTCCTTTTCTCACCAACACAGTGTTCAGAGTGGGTCATTTTCTCAATGCCAATCAGATAAAAATATACCATGATGAGATACTAATTAGTAAGAAACTGCTAGTTGCATGTGTAACTCAAGGGCCTTTAGTATCCCAATTTAAAGGGTGGAAATAGTCTTGGGAAATGTATTTTTCACCAGGGAGCTCCAGGGAGATGATTTGGAAAAGTAGCTTCCAGCAGCATTACTTATATTCTGATTAGGAGACTCTTCTGTTTCATTCTAAATTTTTTTTATTGCTTTCTATGAAATCATGTATTGGTAAAGCATCCTTATATTGTAGGGGCCTCATCTAAAATATGATATTATCACTTTTTCCTAAGATACATCTGTCCAGTTAAAAGTTTGAGGTGGTTATTTCATTCCTGCTTCAAACTCTCCCAATATGATCTCCTCATAAACAAAATAATTATCTTTAAAATTTATAAAGTAACAAAGCAAGTATGGTTTTTCTGATTTAGAAATTTTTATGCTTCTTGCAGAAATTTCTTACGTGCTTCTTCATTTTTTTTCTATGTATCTGTGTGCAATCAGTTTGAAATCTCTAGGAGATATTCACTTGCAAATTGGTGGGACAAAATCTATTATGATAATAAAAATAACCTAATAAACTAAGTATTATTTCCTTCATAATAGAAATCAGTCTTAATATTATTTGAAAAGAAGTGAAACAAATCATTTATAATTACAAGAAAGTTTTTAGCTAAGCATGTGGCATAGATAATTTTTTAATTATTTAAAAATCATACTATGTATGCGTCTATCTATCTATCTATATCTCCATGTAATCACCATTCATATCCAGATGGCCATTTCTAGCACCTCAGACACCTGCCTTTTTTACCCCTTCTCAGTCAATGCCCCCTCAAAAAGCACTCATAATGTTGGCTAAGTGAAAAATGCTATAACATTTTTATTTTTTACATTGTACTATCATTTTATATAATTACCAACGTGTTGAAACTACACTTCAAATTCATCTTACACACCAAATGATCATCTTTTATGAACATGATATAGAGATGACTATTGTGTTGTCTGACAGTTTACCTGGTAGAAAATGCTGGGAACAGGCATTTCTGATATTCTTAAATATTTTTATTTTTATGTCAGAATCATAACTAATGCCAAAAAAGCATAACACCTAACAAACTGTGTCTGCTATTTAAAATACATCCAGCAACGGAAATGTTAAATTCCTTCCATCTGCATGTTATGCTCTTGTCAGATTTAGATAAGTAGTTCCAGGACCTAGGAAAAGCCTACTTTGTATTACTACTTTACTTCAACAATTCTGCTATATCTAGCAAGTAGTTTGCGCACAAAACTCAAGGCTGATGTTTGAAGGTATCTTTTACTCTCATGGGTAATGGCTCTATGTAAACAAAAACGCTTTTAATTCTGGAATTTCCTCTTAGAAAGCCAAGCCTCTGAAACATTTCAATGCCAGCAGGGTCACCCTCCTTTTCAAACCTCAAGATTTTAAAATGTTTACCAACCCTGACAAGTTTTAATATTTTTGTAAAGCAAGCAGAAAGGAACAGAGGGTGTAATTTCTGTATTTGGTATGGATCAGAGGAAACAGAGTGAATGGTTTCTCAAGAGCCCCATTCTGCAATGTGTCCAAAAGGGGACATTGGAGAAGTGCAGAACCATAGACTGTGTAGGAAGCACTAAAGCACCGAAGATGCAGGGCCTGGGCACCGTTGATAAGTAAATGGCTTTTCACATGAAAGAGGATTTTACCTTGCTTATTGATTGATACCCACTTTTCAGAACCAGCTTAATGTTGTCTAAAATTAATACCTGATTTACATGGTTCGAAGGTATGAGTACAGAATTTAACGTATGAGTACAGAATAAAATAGGGAAAAGTTTTCCTTGATCAGTTCCTCCAAAGGCGGAATGAGCTACTTTGGGAAGCGACACATTTTAACTTTACTGCTTCTACTCAAAGCAGAATCAGCAAACTTCTTGAGCAGGATACTTCTACAAAAGACAAGGGAGAGGCTTTATGTCATAGGTCATAAAGAGGTATGAGAGGTATATGACACGAGAGTTTGTTAAAACTGGACTAAGAAAGATCTAGAAGACAGCAGGAGTCTGGAAGGGTTGGTAGCTTCATAAATTGGTATACTGGTCAAGAGCAAGGGTAACACACCATCAGGCCATCACACAACAAGCTTTACTTCTTTAAAGGAATCATTTTGACACTTTCATTACGTTGCCTACTTTCGTGTTACCTCTGCTCACTTGCTGCTGCCTAACTCCGTCCTCCTCTCCCCATGCCTGCAGACCAGAGCATAATTGGATCTGTTCTTTTTTTTCTAAATTATCAGAAAAACAAAATAACATAGCATCCAGTAGAGAAGAAATATTCTGATACCTAATTATACTTCCAAGTAGATACAGATAGAATCATGAAGTATTATACCTGTTTACTCTTCTTTATTTTCTGACAAGAGATACTTCTCTTTTATCTTAATATGATGTTCCTCCTTAGACACAAGTCATGACATTTATCTTGGTGCTACTGTTTCTCTCTGCCTTTTAGATGTTTGCCTTTGGGGCCACTGGTTTAAAAAAATTATATTTGGTGGATCTGCATTAAAAATCACTTCTTTCCCTGACAAGATATTTAAAATGTCATTTGTGCCTTGTGAAGACTTCTAGAAGAATCCAGAGACCTAGACCCAGATGACCCAAACTGTGTTTCTGCAAGGACTGCAATTTCCTTTTGAGGATTATGGTTCCAGGGAAGATTGCTTCTAAATATCTGTGAGACAAATACTTTCCAGAATTAATGCTGTTGTTTAAATTTTGTGAATTTTTAGAACATCTCACCTCACCACATATAAAGGACAAGCAATAAAGTAAAGTTTATTTACGGTAATATTAAATATAACAGTGCAATCATTCCTTAAACACATGAGGTCAAAGCGTATCTATTCAGGATGTGCTTTTTGACAACTGATTCTCCAGTATAGCCAATTTCTATTGTTTGTTCTACCAGTTATTTTGCTTTAAAGATAAAAAAGCCTAAGGACAAGAATTAGTGTAGTTACCCTGCCCGTAACATCATCAAGTTATGAAATAAGAAGCTATAAGAGTGGTACTTTGAAGAGAATGGACTTTTGAGTTAAAATATGCATGTTCATTGATCACAAATGGATAAGAAATGTCAGCCAGTTATTACACAGAAAGGAGCTGATTGAAAATAGGTGACCTTTACCAAACGTGTGTGAACAATTTTCACTCTTCATTAAAGGATAAGGTATTTACATAGTCCATAAGATTTATGAAATGCATTAAACAAATATCAGTAGTTACTGGCATGGCAAATTTTTGAATTAATCAAACTGTTACTATATTTTTGTGTTTTCTGACATTTCATAAAGGTGACACGGAGCAGCAAAATTCTCTTCAGAATGGCAGGAATTTAACTGCCCAAGTGGAAGGAAGAAGCCTATGAATAAATTATTGTCCTTGAATTCAGAGAAGTACATTACCTGTCCTTGTTTACAAAGAATTTGTATAGGTTAGTGTCTGTCACCAGGAATAAGGTAGTGAATGAAACACACATAGAGCCTGCCATCAAAGGCTTTGGAATTTAGCATTATTCAACGGTGTGATGAGCTCTGGGATTGGAGTAGAAGAGGCATAAAGTGTATTATGGAAACTGATAGGAGGAACATTTTACTAGACTGGTAGTGGCCAAAATCTATCTGGATGAAGTGACATCTTGTGTTCTACAGGTCAAGAGATCTAGCCAGGCAGAAAGTTAACTTAATATGACAGGCGGTGAACGTGAAATCTCAGGAATAAGGAACCCAAGGTGGCTGGGAAATCAGCTGCTAGAGGTTAGGCAAGACTCAAGAGGATGCGGCGTCCAGAACTTCCAGAAAAATGGATGCCTCATGAAGGTTGGAATAATATCCTAAAAGAGAGCGGAAATTACAAGGAAAATCTTTAACATAGGAGTCATGTGATCAAGGCTGTCCTAGAGAGGTGATCTTCTGATGGTAAGGAGCATTATTTTGTGAAGAAGAAGGGTTTAACATAGAGATCATAAGCAAGTAACAGATGATGGAGGTGTGAACCGTGGTGGGGGGGCAAGGATGCAAACACATGTGAGACAGATTTAAAGGGCAGAACTGAAAGGACCAGATGTTGATTGGATGTGTAAGGTGTGAAAAGTGGTAAGGCAAAGATGATAGCTGGATTTCTCACCTGGCCCATTGGGTAGGTTATAGTGCCATTTGCTGAGCTATTAAAGAGAGGATAGCAAGATGGGAAGATGCCTTGGTCCCTTCCTCCTTCCCTCTCTTTCTTTCTCTCTCTCTCTCTCTCTCCCCCTTCCTTCCTTCCTCCATTCCTTCCTTTAACACATCGGTACCAGCTATATGATAGACACTGATGTAGGTGCTAAGGCTTAAGCAGTGAACAAAACTAGGTCCCGATCTTCACAGAGATTATGGTTCCTGCTGGAGAAACCATCATCAGGGAATCAGCAGTAACTATCAGATTAACAGCAAGGAAAAAGAAACAAAAAGAGTGATTTGGGGTATAATGGTAAGAGAAAAACTGTGAGTAAATGACATCTCCTATTGAACTTCAGCTATAGTTAACAACAACACAAAGTACTGCACAAAAGAAGCAGTTTCTGATAGAGTTAACACCTAGTATTATGCCTATAGAACGAAAGGGTCAAAATGTTAGCCTCCTAAGAATGTCACGGACATTAAATTTGAATAGCTGAATTTGATTGTCCTACAAGTATCCAGACAGAAATAGAGGTTTTTCTGCTCGGTCTTAGTCAGTTGGTAGGAGAGCGTGAATTCTACTCCATGTCAGTACTAGCATTCAGAGTCTGCCATTCAGAGTCTGCCATTTTTCCTGAACTCTGAATCTGAAATAAATTTCTCTCCTAATCCTGCAAAACAGAGCCCCTGAAAGTCACATACGGATACAACCTTGGCTAATTTCACGCTCATTCCACCTCTGGTTTGGTTTCAAGTCCTGCATATGAATTTCCACAGATCCTGGGTGCAGCATTTTAAGGATATCTTATTCTCTCTCCCTTCAGCCCACCAAAAGCTCATTTTCTCCCCTGATATATTTTTGTTTTAATTTTCATAAGTATTTTTAATGTATGTGTATATATATATTTTGATTTGAAATAGTGAAAAATATAATGCGAGATTCAGAATGGAGCACCAATAACTCTGTCTCTCCCATCCTCAAAATTCTTTAATGGATCCCCATCATTCCTGGGTTGGAATCCAAATGCCTTTTCACATAGAAAAATGAAGTTGCCTCTTATTACACATACAACACTTTATCGTAACGTTATGTCAAACTAACGTGTTCCTGGAGGGGGTCAGGAATTCTCTGTGCCTTTGGACACAGTGTCACTTCTAGTAGCAGCTTATAACCCCTCCTCTTCTGTCTGTCTTAATTCAAGCTATCCTTTCACTTATAGCTCAGGAGACTTCTAGTAAGTTTTCCATGGCCCCTCCAAGTTAAGTCAGGAGCTCTCCCTGGGCATTAATAACACCCCATACACATCTTTTCATGATTACACACCAGAGTGTATTACAACTGGTCTTTCCCTTGTCTGCCCCCAACCAACAGGCGAGAACACTATTCAAAGGAATTATGGCTTGTCAACATGTATCCATAGCATGTAGCCCAGTACCTGACACTTAAGAGGGACACACTAAAACTAAGTACATTAAGTGAATGAGTGTAAATCTTTGTGGAAATGTGCTTGAATCTTACCCACCGTACTGAGCAAAAGCAAAACTATCATATTTTAGGTACTTGCCTCAATCCTAACACATGGCCCTTATAACTAATTTATTAGTTTGGAATATCTATTCATTCTTTGTTCAATAGATATTTTATGAAAATCTATTCTATGCCAGGCCCTATTCTAGGTACTGGGTTGCAGCTATGAATCAAACAAACAAAAAAACCCTGCCTTCCTGGAGCCTACATTCTAATGTCTAATTAGAGTGTAATTAGAGAGGGAGACAAATAACAATCAAATAAATTTAAAAGTGTACAGTTAATAAAATGTTAAGCATTCCGGAAGAAAATATGGAAGAGTAATGGAATTCTATGGGCAGGTTTGTAATTTTAAAAATATTAATATAAATAATCCAAAATTTGTTTCCATACTAATGAAATCTATTTCCCTTTGTATTTTGTAGATTTGAATAATAACAATGAAATGTGGCAGCTGGGAACAGAAAGAGAGAAAAGGTTAAATAGAGGCGAAAGCTGAAATCTATATCCTTGCCATTTAGTTTTGAGAAAGGAAAGTTGAAGTGACAAATAATGACGCTTTAGGACTGCATTCCTAGAATAAAGAGAACTGAAATGCTGTTTGAGAAGTTGGCCTTTGTGATGCGTTTGGAACCTTGGTATATAGCTATCCTGGGGAGTGCTAAAGTCCAAAATTTCTACACATTCAGAAGTGGGACTGGGAAAGCAACGATCACCCTGCTCTTTCTTAACTGCAAAGAATGAAATACGTTAGCAATGCTTTGAAGTAAATATTGTTAGCAAGTGTTAGCAATGCAAAGAATTAAACATGCTAGAAATACGTTGCTTTCTAAAACATACAGTTACTCTATATCCAGAGTGAGTAGTGGGAATCAACGATAGATTAAAAAAAAATGTTTCTCAAATTTCACCTGGCTTATAGAGTCCCATCATCCTTCTATAATCAAAAGAGCTTCTTGAGAAGTTTTATCAACCTTTAGCCCAGGTAAGCTGGGCTGTAAGTCATATCCTATGTAGGTCCTTGAATACTTACCTACTAGGGGCAACCATAGAGCAGTATGGCGGAGAATGAGAGCAGCATTTCTCATAGATCAGCAGTGTCAGTATCCCTGGGAGGTTGGTAGAAATGCAGAATTCGGGCTCCATTACGGAACCTTCCTACAAGACGCCCAGGTAATCTGCATGCCCATTCATGTTGGGAGGTGCTGCTCTATAACAGCTATCCTCAACCTTGTCAGCATGTCAGAATTGCCTGGGAAGTTGTTTAAACCTCAGTAGTTAGGCCACATTCCTATATATTCTGATTTTATCAGAATAACCTGCATATATCTCAAAACTGTGTTTCCTGGGTCCTTTCTCAGACCTACAGAATCAGTACTCCAGGAATGAACCTCAGGAATCTGTCACTTTAAGGCACAGAGTCAGTGATTCCCATATATAGCAAAACATATAAGAATCCGTGGCTTGGAGGATGGAAACCGATGAATTCCATTGCAGAAAATACCTTTTATTTATGGGGATTACTTGAATCAACACATAAAATATGAAATACTTCCGCATATATATATACACATATATATGTATAAATGGTATTTGATAACTTTTCAACTTTATAACTAGAGGATTTAAATCCCATAGCAAGATATAGATAAGTTAGAGAAGAGGAAATGATAGGTTTGAATCTACCAGGAAATAGATTTTTAGATAGTCATCTTCAAGATATTTTACAAATATTCCACAGAATATTTGTTATGATCATAATAAAATCATACAACATATGAATTAGTCTCATAAATTTGTTTCTCTTCTAAACAAGCAGCCAGCGTATTTTTCTGTAAAAGGCAAAATAGTGAATAATTTCAGCTATGCACACACTACACTCTCTATGTTGTCAACTATTCAAGTCTGGTTTTATAGCATGTAAGCAGCCATTGACAAAATAGAAAGTTTTCTCTAAGCCATCTCCCAAATTACTTTCTTTAAAGTAACATCCACACATCTGTGTAAATCCAGTAGAAGAAAAAGTGTACATTCCTAAAATTCAAATGTACTGATATAAACACAGTGTCAGGACATGGTTCCAGCTTCCGGTATGGCCCAAGTGTGCATTGTCTTTAAGGAGAAAGAACGCCCTGGATTTTCTCTACTTGACAGGTAAGGTGAGGGACTAAAAACAAGGTTTCTGGTTTATAATAACAACTATTATTTCCTAAGCACCTGAGTAATTGTTAGTATGTTATATTAATTATCATTTTTATTTCACACAGCACTGCTGCGGGCTTAGTACTATTATTCGTTCCAGTTTAAAGGTCATAAAAATAAAGTTTGGACACCTTAACTGACTTGTCACAGAGCTAGCAAGTGCCCTCAGCGGGATTTGAACCCAGGTAGATGAACCCAGAAACTGTACTTTCCGCCACTACACATTTCTGCCTTATTCATTGTCTACTGAGACTATGAATATGTATGATGCTGGGCCAGTTATAAGCTTTTAGTTTGTTAAGAGACACAGATGTGCTCAGCTTGAATTGGTTAATGGAACTGAAACCACAGAGAAAAATGTGGAAAACAGGAAAAAGTTTCACCATTGCATGGTGTGTCTGGAATACCACCCAGGATAACATATTCCTTCTGCTTCTGTACAGGGAGCATGCCTTTATTTTTGTGCTTAGCCATTATGGTGAGTCAGAAAATGTTTGTCTTCTAATTGACCTAAGGGAATTAACTTTTCTTTCCTTCCTACCAATCTCATGAGTTCAGCTTATTCACGATTTCTGCAGACCATCATCTCTATGTTTCTCAACTTCTGCCCCTGCCCATCTACGGCTGGTTATCCACAGTATGCTGAATTTATACTTAAGGTCACTAAATCACCTATGTGTTACATAAAACATTCTTTATTGACATGGTTATTTTGAAAGGCTACATGGTAGCCATTGGCTACTCTAGAGATGGCTGTCATAGATCTGGGTACATTCATCTCTGGTCATATCTGCTGTGGCTTGTGGAGCCTAGACACACGTCATACTTTCTGGGTGGGGAGGCCTATGTATGGTGGGTGCTCCTCATAACAAGCTCCTCTGAAATACTACTGTTTATAGATCATGTCCATTCTTTTGGAATAGTAATAAAGATTATCTATATATACTTTGTTTTTCTGTTATTCTTATATACAACTTGAAAAAGCCAATAGCTTACCATAAAATCTAGCGAATGGAAAGTAAACTGGCTGGTGGCTGGAGAGTATACATTTCTTGATCATGTTTCTAATCATTGTTGAATCCATTATTTGCAGTATCTGGTTCCATATTATCTGTTTAAGTGTTTGAGGACAGGTTGGAGCATAAGAAAGGATCATATTTTATAACTATGCAGCGTCCAGTACATCTCAGCACATCCTTGGATATGAGAGCTCATCATATTAGATTTTTCAGGTCAATCCTAATTTTATAACATCTCTCCCTTTTTGTCCTAGATTGAACCAGATTTTGCTTTGGATAACACTGTCACAATATCAACATAATTAGTTATAGCAAATCTCTGTGTACATATGGGAAGGCTTATGTAAAGTCAGTAGAACAAATACACTCCCGTACATTTGGATCTATTTTTTTTTCTTTAGTCTACTTTCCAACATTCAATTCTGTCCACTTCTTTATCTTTTCTAATATTGTGAATGTATTTTGCCACGAACATAAATTCTCTTTAACTTCTTTTTAATTCCATTTCAATATAAGTGACATTGAATTTATATCTCTACTCTTTATTTGATTTTTATCCTGAGAGTATATCTACCTCTCTTGGAAAGATGTTTATACTGCAGATACTAAATTTCTGTACTGATTATCCCTATGTAGAGTGCTTTTTCTGTCAGTAGTAATCAGAATCAACTTGATGCAAAGACTTGAGCACTAACCTCCTTCAGAACCTCAAAGAAAAAAAATATATGCTTCTTTCAAACACTGGTGGCTATGGAGTTTACAAAATCATTTATTTTGAGTAAGCCAAGAATTAAACTATTCTAAGGGTGATATAATTAAGTTGCACTATCAGATATTCATGAGTATCAGAATAGGTCACCATGTATAAAGTGACAAAAAGTATAGTGTAAAGATTACGAGCTTTAAATAATGTCTGACCTGAGCTTGAATGATAGGTCACCAGCCTGCTCTCCCAGCCTGCATCTCTTCTTCTGGAAAATTGGGGTAAATTATCTCCAATGTCATTATTTTGACCTGATGATTATATAATTATACATAGAAAATTTATACCCCCAGGTGCCTGGCATTTAGGAGTCATGGTAAACACTGCCTCACCCCATTGACTTTTATTGAAAATACCACCTACCTAGGAGCAGGTTATAATTCTTAAGAAAAGTTTTATAAAGCTCTAACAGATTTTTTTTTTAATTTAAATTTCAAAACTGCCTATTCTAAGTGAGGTTATCCTACAAGATGTTTTCTGATGTCACAGAGGGAATAAATTACCATCAAATAAATGAAAAATGGGATTCAGTTTAGAACCTAGAGGTAAGCTGGAACTTGGGGATAATATATGAAAAAAAGTCTGACTGAGGCAGCTACCGAACATAAACAGCTCCTAATTCTCGAGCGTAACCAAGATTTTCTTCATTCTCTTTTCAGCCTGTGTAATGCAAATTAAGACAACAACTACACTGATAAAATGCCTTTAAAAACTTTAAGTATATCTTTTTAAATAAAAACTACAGCTACCTTCATTTCTTAAAATAAATAGCCCATTACACACTAAGCACATCCTTCAAGGGTCATATACATCAACTAAGTACATCTAATAAAAGTTCATTGGGTAGGGTATCACCATGGATTTTGAACTTGGCACAAGGAACAGTTTATAATACAGAGATGTTATCAGCAATGCACAAGTTTGTTACTAACAAATGTGACCCGGTTTGGTTAATGTTGCCTCCTCCTGTTTATCCATGTTGTTTAAAATGTAAGAAAAGAAGATACCAGAGACTCAATGACAGTAACTAGTCAAACACTTCTCTGAGGTATCTTGAATCAGTTGAAAAACCGCCTCGCTGGAGAAAAGAGATAGAAGTCTCAGTGCAACAGAGAGAAATAAACGTCTTTAGGCTTTGGCTAAAACACACAGACAACCAGCTGGTACACATCAGTGCCTATGGGTATCCTAAAAATATTTTACTCCTGTGGGGGAAGCAATAACATCCGCTTAAAAAGCTCTCTAGAGAATTCTGGAAGGCTAGCCAATTAATATAAACAATGTTCTGACATCTTTATAAAATGTCCCATCTCAGGATACCCATAGGAGGAGGGCAGAATCAACATTTTACGAAGTATGAGTGCTCATCTTAAAAAGTACAGTTAAGATACCATTATAAATCTTTACACAAAAGCAGCAACATTTTACTTTGTGCTTTAGCATAACAGATGTTATTGAAATTCAACCCGTGTAAGTATTACCTCATGACAGTGTACATTTGTATTTTGAATGGCGCTTGTCTCATTGTTAGAAAATCATTTTGAAGTATAAGTACTACATCATAAGAAGATAAGTGCTTGCTATTATTCACTCACGTGGCTAGAGCACTAAGCAATCAATTGGTCATACATAATGATACGGGTAAAATCACTTTATTTTTTGATTATATAGAAATTTACCATGATGTGGGAGAAAACCATCAGACTATATTTACACTTGCAAAGTAAAATAGAAAAGAAAAAGTTCAGATAATTAAATCTAACTTTGGAAGAGTTGCTTCCATTCCCTCTAGATATTTTTAACAAACTTATGAGGAAAAAGGGTTTAGAAGAAATAACGTGGACTAGTTTGTCTAAATTACATAGATAATTGTCCTAAGCCATGTAAAATACAAGTTTAACCTCAGTTCACTCTTATTTGATGACAAAGTACAACTTCAAACATAAAAGCCAAGATGTCAGTAAACATTTAATTTGAATCCATCATTGAATAATTCTCCCTTCAAAAGTAAGTATTTTAGAAAGAAGGTAATTTTCTTTACTTTTCTTTTTATTAAATTATCTCATTAAAAATTCACCTCTCATATAAAAACTATAAATCATATCAGTGGTATGATAATTCTTTTTGGTTCATTTTTCTTAACAGCTACATCAGAAACTTTATTTAAATTTTAATTGCTAAATGGACACTATTAAAATATTCAGGGATTTAGTCCTAAATCCTTCAACCCACAGGGAGTTCAGGAACGTTGTTAAAGTAAAAAGCTGCACAAAATCTCAACTCTCATTTGCAAATGTTCTTTCCATCTGATTTAACTTTGAAGCTTTTAGACTGAGAGCTTTTGCCATATGACATCAACAAAACACTTCAATCAAAATCAAGTTACCTTAGCGTCACACAGTTCTCTAGATTATTTAAAAAAGGTAAAATGAGAAATTCACTCTCTTTTCATATTTCCTTTCATTTTCTCTTGATGCAAGGCAGAATACTTAGATTTCAAAAGAAATTGCTCTGTAATATTATCCTCAAACACCGGGTTCCATTCTAGGACAATTGCTTGTAAACTAAGCCTTCTCCTGACAGAAACACACTTGCTGCAGTGCAGAATGTCAGTATAGTCAGTTAGAACTTTCAATGCAGAAATTCAGCTCGACGCAGTCACTCAGATGAAGCGGCACTTACCTTAATTGAAATATTCACCGTGAAGGAGGTGAGAAGTCAGTCGAATCAACCGTGAACGGGGTGGGGAGAGCGAAGTTTTCAGTCAACACCCTCCAAGTAGCTGCATGCTCCGCTGCTTTTTGCTGTTTATGCTGAGCCCCTCACTGTCTAAGAGAACAAAAAAGAGAAGCTGAAATCCTCCGAGGTTCCAGTGAGTAAATGAGGGCTAAGCGATATTTCTTAACGGGAGCTCCTCGGTGAGCGTGCTGCGTTTGGTGGCTCCCTAACTGCTGTGATAGGCTGCTGTCAGGTCCCCGGAGCTGGGCGATAATCATTGACCTGATTAGCAGGAAACACTGTGCGCAGGCAACACACGCCGAGGGTTAGTGGGTCTCCTGGGAACTGGAAAAGGCACCGGGGCTGCTTGGGACTCTTGTCTTTTCCAGCCTAATGGATGAACTACAACTCTGACTGTAATTTGCAAGGAGATTAGCTACAGTGTTCAGCCGCGTAAGGACTTAAACAAACGTGCTTTCTCCTGCTGTTCTGCCAGGTGCCTTCGTGTTAGATAGCAGGTACAGTGAAACAATTAATCGACCGATAGAGCTGATTCGTTAAGACGGGACGAAAGCTGAAAAATGTCCTAAGCAATGTGATAAAAGATATAGCTGGGCTTGCCTTTGCCCCAAGCGTGGTATATACTTCAACCTTTGCCTAAGTAAAATGTTTTTAAAGGTTGACCACAGCCCTCCAGAGTGCAACTCTGATTTATAAAAGAAAGGAAGTATTCATACTAAATAATCATGTTTGGCAGGTTCTTAACAGACACGGGCACTCAACCCAAGACATGGAAAATACAGCGTTTCTTATGTAGTTTCTCAAATAGCATTTTAAATTAGCATCACACTTGCAAAAAAATGTTTGCATTATACTACTAACCTGAGTAGCACAGGAGAATACATCATTACACCTAACTAAATCATCTCTTCTATTATTGTTGAAATGCTAATTTTCTAAAACAAAAATAAGCAAGGGCATGAGAGGATACAAAATGTCAAACAACATATTAAATGTAGGCAATGCACCTTTCACAACCTGCTGATACCCATCCACTGACCACCTGAGCAGCTCTTCAACACCTCCAACCTCAAAAGTTATCACTTCCTCCCAGAGATCTAATTCTCTCAAAAAGGTCACCTAATTAAATGCCAAAGCCTCAAATGGTTAAGTTTTGACAATTCTCACTTCTATAGGAGAAAATTATTAACATAAGAAGAACAGATGAAAAAAGTCCTTTGCATGTCTTGAGGGTGAGAAAAATCTCATTGCCAGGGAGAAAACTGACAAATGTACTGTCACAATGATACTGTGTGATGTGTTCAGCATTTCTGCTTTTCCAAGTAGGTCTCACTTGGGACATATGGCATTCCTTGATGTGTGTGTGTGTGTGTGTGTGTGTGTGTGTGTGTGTGTGTGTGTGTGAGAGAGAGAGAGAGAGAGAGAGGGAGAGAGAGAGACAGAGACTGTGTGTGTGTGTGTGTGTGTGTGTGTGTGTGAGAGAGAGAGAGAGAGAGAGAGAGAGGCTATATTTGCAATATTTACATGTATTTTTGAAAAATCCCAAATTTCAGTAAAGGGATTTTACAAATCATACATAATGGAGAATATATTTGCCTTCTATATTACCAAGTAAATTTTTAAAAAAAAATATTTCGTTAAAATACAAGCTCTTTGATGGTAAGACTTCTCAGACAAAATAAAACTTCAGTGCAACTATATAGGGCAGACACTTCAATTTAAAACAGAGATGCACCAGGGAGAAGCCCCAGGAGAGCTGATCCTGTGTCCCATTCAGAGGAGGTCTCTTGCTCCCTCAGCTGGTGGAGGGTGAGAGCTGAAGGTGAGGAAATCCAGTCAAGATTCAGGAGAGGGAAAATAACTATTGCCACTGCTAAGCAGGAAACCCGTTATTCAATTATTGACTGGCATTAGAGTGTTCTACTATTGATAGAAAAGAGTTGCTTGTATCCAAATTGATGCACATAAATAAATTGAAAATTAACAGTAAACAGGAAATATAACTACTAATTTCTTCTGCAAGGATCCTGGCTAGTTGTTAGCCTAGCACTTGTGAATGAAAATCTGATGGATTCCAGTGTCCTGATGTTCTGATGTTTAGCTGGTCTTCCAGTTAAAACACTCTGGTCTTGTATTTGTCTAAGTTTCATTCTGAGCACCTTAAGTAGTGACTTACTTTTAAAACTTTTTAAAACCTTAAGATAGTGCTTATTTTCTTAAACCCCATCCATTAGCAATGATGGTCACCAACTAAAATTGGTACATTCTAAGTTAAGCTAATTTTGTGCCATAGTAGTTAGTTTCTACCTGGAAAGTCCTGACTACATCAGATTGCACTGATGAAACTTCCAAAATAACGAGTCTTGTTGTTCTCATAGGATCCAACGGTCTTTTACTCTAAATATTTTCTACAGACGGTATGAGTAATTCTGCAGTAGTTTTCTAAACCTATGTTGAACAAATAACTGATTTTATGTGGCAGTACACTCATGAATGACAAAGCAGAAGAATAATACTATTTTGTAGGGAGTGTAGATAGGAACCAGCAGTGATAATTATAGTTATTTTATATTAAGTGCTTGCTATGTGCCAGATGCTTTGAATATACTTCAGCTCTAGTCGTTGTCCATGAAATCCTCAGAGCAATCATATTAAGCATGCATTATTATCTTTTAAAATTTTTATCAATTAAACTAAGGCTCTGAGAAATTAAGTAAATTTATCACTGCCACAGAGCCACTACAGAGCAAATACAGAATTAAAACTCAAGTCACATTAACTGTAAAATCTGGAAGCTTAGAAATTTCCAAACCGACAAAAATACTTGCTTCCAAAAGTATAGGAAAGTTGTATTGCTTTTATGATTTGCAAAACATTTTTATCCTTAAAAATGTGTTTTGTGACAGATAAAATATTACATTGTAACAGCTTAGTCACAATAAACAGTTATCTATATTTGAACAGAAAATGAAATTCAACAAAAATAAACGTTAGCCTAAAAATAAACTAAATCTAGAACTTCCAAATGATGTAATTTCATTAGCTCACGTTGGTCAATTTCAAATTTCTTTTCTTTCTTTTGCAATTCATTTACCCTCTTCCTTATTGTTTTCTTTTTGACAGGAAAATGACCTTACTCTAGTATATGGCTATCTCAAGAACATTTAGGCCAAAATTAAGATGATTTCTGATATATCAGTTCTCCAAGAGAAATACTGTAATATCAAAGCTTAAAATAACTATGGAGTTGAAAAATTCATTTCTAGTTTGTTCAAGCTTTATCTAGAAGTTTCTTAAGCCTCACGTGAATCTCACTATTTCATATGGTCTGTTGAAATTCTCAGACACATTCACAATCATACAGAAAAACGTTGTGCCCATGCTTTTTCAAGGAATAAAAATTCTATCTAAAAAGAAATGATAAGAACCCAAATTAATTCAGCCCTTAAACTGTCAAGAAATTTCCACCTAATGTCTTATTTGATTCTTACAGGAATCATGTGATGTGCATTACGATAAGTATTTTACTCATATTTTAATGATGGGAACTTTGGAATAAAAAGAGCAAGTGATTGTCCCTTTGGTCTTTGATGCTTAGGGGAAAACCTGATGTCTTCCTTTCCAGACAAGGCTATTGCTCTCCACCATGTCTAACAAATATGGTTGTCGGAGTCATGTTGTAGTCAAAAAATAATTCAATGGATATCTAAATGGAAGCTGCTCTTTATTTATTTGAGTTTGTTCTAAAGAGTCAGAACTGTGACGTAATGTAGGAAAAAGTACTCTGAGTGGTAGGAAGCTTGTAATTTGTATGTACAGGAATCTTTCCACTTGGATTTCTCATAGATTTTCTTGATGTTAACTATAATTATATTAAGACAACTGTTTAGATATTGATCTTATGATTCTTATATGAATCTCCTCCTGCTTCTCTTTCAATGTTAGATTCACATATTACCTCTCTGTCTTTTTGTGGTGATTTAGTTATCGGGAGAGAGGAAATCTCAGAATGTTAGTGTTAATCGTTTTCTTTTTTAAATTGAAGTATAGTTGGTGTGCAATATCATATAAGTTACAGGTGTGCAGTATAATGATTCACAATTTTTAAAGCTTATGCTCCATTTATAGTTCTTATAAAATATAGTGTATATTCTCTGTGTTGTGCCGTATCTCCTTGTAGCTTATTTAATTTTTTTTAATTTTTGAATTTTATTTTTTATACAGCAGGTTCCTATTAGTCATCAATTTTATACACATCAGTGTATACATGTCAATCCCAATCGTCCAATTCATCACACCACCACCCCCAACCGCCCGCTGCTTTCCCCCCTTAATGTCCATACGTTTGTTCTCTACATCTGTGTCTCAATTGCTGCCCTGCAAACCGTTTCGCCTGTACCATTTTTCTAGGTTCCACATATATGCGTTAATATACGATATTTGTTTATCTATTTCTGACTTACTTCACTCTGTATGAGTCTCTAGATCCATCCATGTCTCAACAAATGACCTAATTTCGATCCTTTTCATGGCTGAGTAATATTCCATTGTATATATGTACCACAACTTCTTTATCCATTCGTCTGTCAATGAGCATCTAGGTTGCTTCCATGACCTGGCTATCGTAAATAGTGCTGCAATGAACATAGGGGTGCATGTGTCTTTTGGAATTATGGTTTTCTCAGGGTATATGCCCAGGAGTGGGATGGCTGGGTCATATGGTAATTTTATTTTTAGTTTTTTAAGGACTCTCCATACTGTTCTCCATAGTGGCTGTATCAATTTACATTCCCACCAACAGTGCAAGAGGGTTCCCTTTTCTCCACACCCTCTCCAGCATTTGTTGTTTGTAAGTCTTCCGATGAGGCCCATTCTAACTGGTGTGAGGTGATACCTCATTGTAGCTTTGATTTGCATTTCTCTAATAAGTAGTGATGTTGAGCAGCTTTTCATGTGCTTCATGGCCATCTGTATGTCTTCTTTGGAGAAATGTCTACTTAGGTCTTCTGCCCATTTTTGGATTGGGTTGTTTGTTTTCTTAATATTGAGCTGCATGAGCTGTTTATATATTTTGGAGATTAATCCTTTGTCCGTTGATTTGTTTGAAAAATTTTCTCCCATTCTGAGCGTTGTCTTTTCGCCTTTTTTATGGTTTTCTTTGCTGTGCAAAACTTTGAAGTTTCATTAGGTCCCATTTGTTTATTTTTGTTTTTATTTCCATTACTCTAGGAGGTGGATCAAAAAAGATCTTGCTGTGATTTATGTCAAAGAATGTTCTTCCTATGTTTTCCTCTAAGAGTTTTACAGTGTCTGGTCTTATATTTAGGTCTCTAATCCATTTTGAGTTTATTTTTGTGTATGGTGTTAGGCAGTGTTTTAATTTCATTCTTTTACATGTAACTGTCCAGTTTTCCCAGCACCACTTATTGAAGAGACTGCCTTTTCTCCATTGCATATCCTTGCCTCCTTTGTTATAGATTAGTTGACCATAGGTGCGTGGGTTTATCTCTGGGCTTTCTATCTTGTTCCATTGATCTATGTTTCTGTTTTTGTGCCAGTACCATATTGCCTTGATTACTGTAGCTTTGTAGTATAGTCTGAAGTCAGGGAGTCTGATTCCTCCAGCTCTGTTTTTTTTCCCTCAACACTGCTTCGGCTATTCGGGGTCTTTTTTGTCTCCATACAAACTTTAAGGCTTTTTGTCCTAGTTCTGTAAAAAATGCCATTGGTAATTTGATAGGGATTGCAATGAATCTGTAGATTGCTTTGGGTAGTATAGTCATTTTCACAATATTGATTCTTCCAATCCAAGAGCATGGTATATCTCTCCATCTGTTGGTATCATCTTTAATTTCTTTCATCAGTGTCTTTTAGTTTTCTGCATACAGGTCTTTTGTCTCCTTAGGTAGGTTTATTCCTAGGTATTTTATTCTTTTTGTCGCAATGGTAAATGGGAGTGTGTCCTTAATTTCTCTTTCAGATTTTTCATCATTAGTGTATAGGAATGCAAGAGATTTCTGTGCATTAATTTTCTATCCTGCAACTTTACCAAATTCATTGATTAGCTCTAGTAGTTTTCTGGTAGCATCTTTAGGATTCTCTATGTATAGTATCATGTCATCTGCAAACAGTGACAGTTTTACTTCTTCTTTTCCAATTTGTATTTCTTCTTCTTCTCTGATTGTTATGGCTAGGACTTCCAAAACTATACTGAATAATAGTGGTGAGAGTGGACATCCTTGTCTTATTCCTGATCTTAGAGGAAATGCTTTTAGTTTTTCACCATTGAGAATGATGTTTCCTGTGGGTTTGTTGTATATTGCCTTTATTATGTTGAGGTAGGTTCCCTCTATGCCCACTTTCTGGAGAGTTTTTATCATAAATCGGTGTTGAATATTGTCAAAAGATATTTCTGCATCTATTGAGATGATCATATGGTTTTTATTCTTCAGTTTGTTAATATGGTGTATCACATTGATTGATTTGTGTATATTGAAGAATCCTTGCATCCCTGGGACAAATCCCACTTGATCATTATGTATGATCCTTTTAATGTGTTGTTGGATTCTGTTTGCTAGTATTGTGTTGAGAATTTTTGCATCTATATTCATCAGTGATATTGGTCTGTAATTTTCTTTTTTTGAAGTATCATTGTCTGGTTTTTGTACCAGGGTGATGGTGGCCTCATAGAATGAGTTTGGGAGTGTTCCTTCCTCTGCAATTTTTTGGAAGGGTTTGAGAAGGATAGGTGTTAGCTCTTCTCTAAATGTTTGATAGAATTCACCTGTGAAGCCATCTGGTCCTGGACTTTTGTTTGTTGGAAGATTTGTAATCACAGTTTCAATTTAATTACTTGTGATTGGTCTGTTCATATTTTCTATTTCTTCCTGGTTCAGTCTTGGAAGGTTATACCTTTCTAAGAATTTGTCCATTTCTTCCAGGTTGTCCATTTTATTGGCATAGAGTTGCTTGTAGTGGTCTCTTAGGATGCTTTGTATTTCTGCATTGTCTGTTGTAATTTCTCCTTTTCCATTTCCAATTTCATTGATTTGAGTCCTCTCCCTCTTTTTCTTGATAAATCTAGCTAAAGGTTTATCAATTTTGTTTATCTTCTCAAAGAACCAGCTTTTAGTTTTATTGATCTTTGCAATTGTTTTCTTTGTTTCTATTTCATTTATTTCCGCTCTAATTTTTATGATTTCTTTCCTTCTGCTAACTTTGGGTTTTGTTTGTTCTTCTTTCTCTAGTTCCTTCAGGTGTAAGGTTAGATTGTTTATTTGGGATTTTTCTTGTTTCTTGACGTAGGCTTGTATAGCTATAAACTTCCCTCTTAGAACTGCTTTTGCTGCATCCCATAGGTTTTGGATCGTCGTCTTTTCATTGTCATTTGTCTCTAGGTATTTTTTCATTTCCTCTTTGATTTCTTCAGTGATTTTTTTTGGTTACTTAGTAATGTATTGTTTAGCCTCCATGTGTTTGTGTTTTTTACGTTTTTTTCCTGTAATTCATTTCTAATCTCATAGTGTTGTGGTCAGAAAAGATGCTTGATATGATTTCAGTTTTCTTAAATTTACTGAGACTTGATTTGTGACCCAAGATGTGATCTATCCTGGAGAATGTTCCATGAGCACTTGAGAAGAAAGTGTAATCTGCTGTTTTTAGATGGAATGTCCTATAAATATCAATTAAATTTATATGGTCTATTGTGTCATTTAAAGCTTCTGTTTCCTTATTTTCATTTTAGATGATCTGTCCATTGGTGTAAGTGAGGTGTTAAAATCCTCCACTATTATTGTGTTACTGTTGATTTCCTCTTTTATAGCTGTTAGCAGTTGCCTTATGTATTAAGGTGCTCCTATGCTGGGTGCATATATATTTATAATTGTTATATCTTCTTGGATTGATCTCTTGATCATTATGTAGTATCCTTCCCGGTCTCTTGTAACATTCTTTATTTTAAAGTCCATTTTATCTGATATGAGTATTGCGACTCCAGCTTTCTTTTGATTTCCAACTACATGGAATATCTTTTTCCATCCCCTCACTTTCAGTTTGTATGTGTCCCTAGGTCTGAAGTGGGTCTCTTGTAGACAGCATATATATGGGTCTTATTTTTGTATCCATTCAGCAAGACTGTGTCTTTTGGTTGGAGCATTTAATCCATTCACATTTAAGGTAATTATCGATATGCATGTTCCTATGATCATTTTCTTAATTGTTTGGGTTTGTTTTTGTAGGTCTTTTTCTTCTCTTGTGTTTCCCACTTAGAGAAGTTCCTTTAGCATTTGTTGTAGAGCTGGTTTGGTGGTGCTGAATTCTCTTAGTTTTTGCTTGTTTGTAAAGCTTTTGATTTCTCACTGAATCTGAATGAGACCCTTGCTGGGTAGAGAAATATTGGTTATAGGTTCTTCCCTTTCACCACTTTAAGTATATCATGCCACTCCCTTCTGGCTTGTAGAGTTTCTGCTGAGAAATCAGCTGTATAACCTTATGGGAGTTCCCTTGTATGTTATTTGTCATTTTTCCCTCACTGCTTTCAGTAATGTTTCTTTGTCTTTAATTTTTGCCAATTTGATTACTATTTGTCTTAGTGTGTTTCTCCTTGGGTTTATTCTGTATGGGTTCTGTGCTTCCTGGACTTGGATGGCTATTTCCTTTCCCATGTTAGGGGGATTTTCGACTATACTCTCTTCAAATATTTTCTCGGGTCCTTTCTCTCTCTCTTCTCCATCTGGGACCCCTATAATGCGGACGTTGTTGCATTTAATGTTGTCCCAGAGGTCTCTTAGGCTGTCTTCATTTCTTTTCATTCTTTTTTCTTTATTCTGTTCCACAGTTGAGAATTCCACCATTCTGTCTTCCAGGTCACTTATCTGTTCTTCTGCCTCAGTTATTCTGCTATTGATTCCTTCTAGTGTAGTTTTCATTTCAGTTATTGTATTGTTCATCTCTGTTTGTTTGTTCTTTTATTCTTCTAGGTCTTTGTTAAACATTTCTTGCATCTTCTCAATCTTTGCCTCCATTCTTTTTCCAAGGTCCTGGATCATCTTCACTATCATTATTCTGAATTCTTTTTCTGGAATGTTGCCTGTCTCCACTTCATTTAGTTGTTTTCCTGGAGTTTTATTTTGTTCCTTCATCTGGTACATAGCCCTCTGCCTTTTCATCTTGTCTATATTTCTGTGAATGTGGTTTTTGTTCCACAGGCTGCAGGATTGTAGTTCTTGCTTCTGCTGTCTGCCCTCCAGTGGACGTGGCTATCTGAGAGGCTTGTGCAAGTTTCCTGATGGGAGGGACTGGTGGTGGGTAGAGCTGACTGTTCCTCTGGTGGGCAGAGCTCAGTAAAACTTTAATCTGCTTGACTGCTCTTGGGTTGGGCTGGGTTCCCTCCCTGTTGGTTGTTTGGTCTGAGGCAACCCAACACTGGAGCCTACCTGGCCTCTTTGGTGGGGCTAATGGCGGACTCTGGGAGGGCTCACACAAAAGAATACTTCCCAGAACTTCTGCTCCCAGTGTCCTTGTCCCTACAGTGAGCCACAGCCACCACCTGCCTCTGCAGAAGACCCTCCAACACTAGCAGGTAGGTGTGGGTCAGTCTCCTCTGGGGTCATTGCTCCTTCCCCTAGGTCCCGATGTGCACACTACTTTGTGTGTGCCCTCCAAGACTGGAGTCTCTTTTTCCCTCAGACCTGTCAAAGTCCTGCAATCAAATTTCACTAGCCTTCAAAGTCTGATTCTCTAGGAATTCCTCCTCCCGTTGCTGGACCCACAGGTTGGGAAGCCTGACGTGGGGTTCAGAACCTTCACTTCAGTGGGTGGACTTCTGTGGTATAAGTTTTCTCCAGTCTGTGAGTCACCCACCCAGCAGCTATGGGATTTGATTTTACTGTGATTTTGCCCCTCCTAATGTCTCATTTTGGCTTCTCCCTTGTCTTTGGATGTGGGGTATCTTTTTTGATGAGTTCCAGTGTCTTCCTGTCAATGACTGTCCAGCAGTTAGTTGTGATTCTGGTGTTCTGACAAGAGGGAGTGAGAGCACGTCCTTCTACTCCTCCATCTTGGTTCAGGGTCCCTTGTAGCTTATTTTATATGTAATAGTTTGTACCTCTTAATCCCCTACCCCTATATTGCCCCTCCCCCCATCCCCACTGGTAACCACTAGTTTGCTTTCTATATCTCTGAGTCTGCTTCTTTTTCATTAAATTCACTAGTTTTTCATATTTTTTTAGATTCCACATGTGTGATATCATACACTATTTGTCTTTCTCTGTCTGACTTATTTCACTTAGCATAATACCCTCCAAGTCCATCTGTATTCTTGCACATGGCAGAAAGCTCATATTTTTTCTGGGTAGTATTCCATTATGCATATGTACCTTATCTTCTGTATCCATTCATCAGTGTTATTTTAAATATAATAAACAAAACAAGCAGGCTAGCAAAGTAATAAGAAATTGATCTTTTAGCAGCAGCACTGAGCTAATACTAATGCAGGAATGTTTGCTGAATGCTAATAGGATCTCACATATTATACATATTTCTGCCTTTGTGTAAGTCATGAAGACTAACAGGCTGAATTTACCAGTCTTTAAAGTAAACTTTTCACATTTTTGAGGCCAGATCTCTTTTTTCACTCATATATACTCATGAATTTGAGATACTATATACTTCTGGAAATAAAGAAAGCTAGACTAGATATCAGAAAACTTGGACTATAGTCAAAATTCTGGCACTAGCTAGCTTTATAACTTTGAGCCATTTAAAAAAGCTTCCAGTTAATAATTTCATTGAAAAATGTGAAAAAACTAGGCTATATTATCTCTAATATTTCAGTCTGCTATAAAATTATGTTTTCCATTTGACTAAAAATTTGTGATATTCTTTCTACTTAATTCAGAAATAATCAGGCGGTCAAGAAGAAAAGATTGTATAAAGTTTTCTCTCCTTTCTCATCCTGAAACAGCCCTAAGTTTTATTCTATAAATGACATTCTGGAAAAAAAATATTTTGTTTTCATAGTTTGAGTATTTTAAGAGTCAACCAGGAGTCATCGACTTGATATTGTACATGATAGGTGAAAACATTTGCTAAGGTCAAGAATATTCTTTAATTTTTTTTAAAGTAACTATAATGCATTCCTTTTAAAGGACATAGCTGTTATATTATATCTAAACTGGATCCTTAGCCTTTTCCTTTATTGCTCTGGCCAGTTAAAAGTGAAAGGTGGTTTAATTAAGATGACTGAGAATTAACTTAAACTAGGGAGCATAATTTTAAAATGGACATATAACATTGATATATTTTATATTTTTAAAATCACATTTCCACTTTAGGATGCAGTTATTTTAAAATAACAGAAAAGCACAGTACATAATTAAAAGAAAAGAAATGGCTTTCAGTAGATATAATTGCTTGGTATTTTACCCCTTTCCTGTTAGTTCATATTTATTCTATTTTGTTTCTTTTAGATATGATTATTAAGTGCAAACAAAATGAAATAAATAATATCTAAACTTTAAGAATTATTAAATTCACTTAAAGATATTGAATATTAGTGATGACTAGAATTAGGCATTATAAAAACCAAACCACACACATTTTTAGCAATGATTAAAAAATAAGTTGCTAAACAAATATACATAAAATACTATTTAATGAACAGTATTACTTAATAGAAAAAAAGAAGGGCGTGTTTATTTATTGAGTAGATATGTTTACCCTTTTTGGAGAATCAGAAAGAGCGGAAGGCAGAGCAAGTGTACAGTTAATGGGATGTAGAAAGACTGGGAAGCACTAATGTGATAAACTATCAAATTAAGTTGCTGTTCACCCAAAATTCCTAATATTAAAAAAATCCTAATTTAGATGGACATATGAATTTGAAACTATATAATTGTTTAAAGTCCTTTCTACCAGCATAACCTATTAGCATAGTTAAAATGCAAAGAAAAACACCCTAATAATACCAAGTATTGACAATGATGCAGAACATCTATAACTCTCATATACTGTTCATGGAAATGTAAAATAGTGCAAACACTTTAAAACACATTTTGGTAGTGTCTTAAAAACTTTATATCTATTGTGTGATGCAGCTATCTCTCTCCAAAGTATTTACTCCAAGGGAGAGAAAGCTTAGTACACAAATGATTTACTTTATTCATAATAGCAAAAACATGGAAACAATCCAAACATCTATCAACAGGTGAATGGATAAACTGTGGTACATTTACATAATGAACTCTTCTCATCAATTAAAAGGAACAAACTAGTAGTACACTCAAAACTGAACCACAAGGTCATTGTGCTGACTAGAAAAAAGCCATTCACGAGGAGTCAAAAATATGGAAATAAAACCATAGTGACAGACGGCAGAAAAGTGGGGTTGAAGGATGAGGGTGGAATAAGGGATAACAAAGGGGAACAAGAAGCCATTTGGGAGGATGAAAATGTTTAGTATCTTGGATACGGTGGTGGTTTCTCAGGTGTATACATTTGTCAAAACTCATCTAGTTTATACTTTAAATATGCGCAGCTTATTTTACATTATACCTAAAGTTACAAAAATACATCTCTTCTTCATTTATTCTTTAATTGAACGTTACTATAATTAAACTGTCAATGCCACATTATATCCATAATACGATAACAGTCTGCCTGCCTTTCATCCTATTTCCTATTTTCTAAAGGAATCATATTGAAGATGGGATAAAATCACCTACATTATATTTCTAATGGTTTCTTAAATTGTAGAGAGCATTTCCCATTCAATCAAAGTTTAAGACAACTTTAAACTTTATATCCTAGTACCTATACAGATGATAGTTCAGTAAAATTTTATATGGGGAAATAAAGTGCCATTCCATTTGAAACAATGATTGCTGTGAATTGCTTAATTACTTCTTGGTACACATATATCATTGTCCATTTGTTTCTAAATTCTCTTTAATGCTTATTGAAATTTCACCATAGCATAACTTCAGCATCTTTGCCACAGCAGGTGACTCTATATTACAGAAAAATAATTGGACTTTCTCAGTCTCTAACTGCATTTGACAGGCCTTAAGATGGAAATGCTTTATATAGCATTATAAAGTTGATATTGTTACCAAGTGGCTCTAAAAGGATCTCCCTCTTACTCCTATCTAGTTATTTACTAAATTGAACTTTTTCTTTGGGTTTCATAGTGACTCCATTAACTTCTGAATACTGAGTTTCATTCTATTCTCAGTTACACTGACTGTAATATCCAGTTTCCGCTCCTGTCAACTTGCTCCTTTACACTCTAGGTCAAAGTCAATAATTTGCTTCCACAACATAAAGAATAGGTGACCTCTACCTGCCTTGCTGACTTTATTTTCCTTATTAAAAATAATGTTAACTCTCCACAGTAATACAGACTTTTAACATTTCTTAGACTGTTGGTGGATAGTCTGAAATGACACTTTTACTACTTTGCGTTCATCAAATATATGGACTAAAGTTTTTGTAGTAATGGTGCAGTGGGAAAAATATCAGGAACTTTGGTGACTCACTCCCTGAAATGGAAGTGACACAGCAACATGACAATAGCAAACAGCAGTTGTGAATCCTTGGACTGGTTGCTTTATCCATATTTCCTTCAGTTTCCTCAGATCAGAAAAGAGAATAAAATAATGTGAAATTAGTTCATATATATGTAGAAATAAGATTAAATGTGTTAGTAGATATGTAGCACCAAGAAGGTAATGTTACAAAATAAGGGCTCAATAAATATCAGCCACTATTATTAGTTAAACATGCAATATATGCACTATGTAAACCCCAAATAAAATTTTTGTTTTTTCTTTTTTTTTCTTTTCTTTTTATAATTGCTTTACAATGGTGTGTTAGTTTCTGCTTTACAACAAAATGAATCAGTTATATATATACATATGTTCCCATATCTCTTCCCTCTTGCGTCTCCCTCCCTCCCACCCTTCCTTTCCCACCCCTCCAGGCGGTCACAAAGCACCGAGCTGATCTCCCTGTGCTATGCAGCTGCTTCCCACTAGCTATCTACCTTACGTTTGGTAGTGTATATATGTCCATGCCTCTCTCTCGCTTTGTCACAGCTTACCCTTCCCCCTCCCCATATCCTCAAGTCCATTCTCTAGTAGGTCTGTGTCTTTATTCCTAATTGTGATTATGTCCAATTGGAGGTAGGCTAAATGTATGTCATACTCTTTATATTGTAAATTCTGAAAAGAAATTTCCCATTAAACATGTAAAATAAAATTATTCCATCCATGTTTAGCAAGAATGTTTCAAAGCATAATAATGAATTGCTGGTGGACATAAAAACTGCAACTATATCTCAGTGGAGCTACTTTGATATTTGTAACAAAACAGTGTGTGTGTGTGTGTGTGTGTGTGTGTGTGTGTGTATGTGTGTATACAGATATTTACCAAGAAAATATTGTGCATTACATCATTGTTTATAACTGTGAAAAACTAAACACTAATTACAGTATTATTGATTAGATATAAACATGAAAATGTAATACATGAATGCAGATTTTTAATAGAAAAGAAAGGAGATCATAATACCACCTAAGTATGTTTCTATATAGATTTTAAAGGAAGTTTATGAATCTTGAGAAACTAAACATGTTTTCTTGACATTAGCATTTTGGTAGGTTAACTCACCATTTCTTGTTTGTAAAAATTGTAAGCTAGAGAAAATAAAGAAAAAGAATAATCCTTAAGTTGTTTTATTTATCATTTCCTCCTCTAATTCTTTCTGGTTTTTGTATATGTCTATATAAACAGAAGGAAAGGGAAGCTACAATTTAGATACTTTTATAAAATCCAGATTTAAGTACTTTAAATTAAAGAGATAGATAAGTGACTTCTTTTAGAGTGGATGTTGATTCTCGCACAGATGAGTTTCAAATGACATTGTCAGTTGCATCAACTGAAAATATATCAGAACCGACTCCTTATGTTTGATGAGGGGTATTACCTGTTTTCACTCCATTTCAAGAACGGGTAAAAATCAAGAAAACTGATTCCAGTACCACAGAGAAACAGATCAGCTACTGTGTAAAAGTGTGGCTTCTAGGAAGAAGCCTGAGCCAGAAAAATATATTATAGTATTGAGCAAAATCCCTTTTGTGTAGTCTGCTTTTCACTGTTGAAGGAGCTCGGAAGGGTCTTTGTATTGGAGGGAAGGAATCTGAGATTCATGTCGGGCATTGGTGTAGAAACAGACAAAGTATTTTCTTTCATTTCGTTTGTAATTTTTCCAACTTTCTACTACAAAAATCTCAGACAAATATAAACAGTAAAGGAAACAGTATTGATGGACACCATGTTTCCATCATCCAGCTTCTTTATTTAGCAAATCGTGGCCAATCTTGTTTCCTCTATATTCTCTCGTCCTCTTACTTCCTCTTGGATACTTTTGAAGCAAGTCCTAGACACTTATATTTTCCCATCTGTAAATATTTCAGTGTGCTGTGTAAAAGATAAGGGCTCCTTGCTTTTCCACTTCAACATATTCGTAATATCATTATCTCAGGATGTTTTCTCTTGCTTTGGCTTTAAGTGACTAATGCTAATACGCCTAGTTTAACAATTTAATCTAGCTTACGAGATTTCAGTATATAGACTGCATTAACTCCCTCTAGTAGTATAGACTGTGAATGTCATTTTACAGCAGCCCTCACAAGGAGGTTAGCTGACCAATAATATCTTAAACTTGATTCCAGAAGCTACTACCCCAGTCTCCCAATGTGTCCTATTGATTGTGGTCAAGAAGAGTATCGGAAGATATATTAGTTATTACAAAGCTTAGTAATTGATATATCACTCATTTGGTCAAGGAAACCTCAATAGTCCCCAGTTGCTTATTGTATAAAATGCAAATTTCTTGCCTATAATTAAAAATTCTCCTTGATCTGCCTATAAAGTGATTTCCCACAGTGTCAAAGATGAAAGCTGGTTTCTTTACTTTAATTGTTATCAGAATGTAATTTCCCAGTCTCTAGGTTTTTATTCCTGGGGCTTGTCTGATTTCTTTCCAAACTTCATACGTGTCTATGTAAAAGGACCTATACTATTTGATAGCTTTCTCAATGTTTAATGCAAGTGCTAGATACAAACTAGACACTCAGTAAATATTTGTTGAACACTCAGTATAATGCCCAATTGAACAAAATATTGGTTTTCTGTTACTGGCAGATGTGTACATGCTTCATCATTTTACTATTCTGTTTAAAAGCAGCACAGACAAAACCTTTGGGGAATTTGATTTCCAGATGCTTCTCTCCTGCTTGGAAATATGAAAAGCTATCACAATTCACCACACCAGAACTGTTTTATTCGTGGCAGCTGTCTCAAAGGGGCTACAAAGTAAGGACCATTTACCTTTATCACATAGTGTTATTTTTCTTATCTAAAGACCAGGAATTAGGTTCTTGATTTCCAAAGGAGGAAACACTAGTTATTTTAAGGTGTCTTTTTAGATAAGACATGGTTTATAATGATAAGCCAACTTTACAATTTAATTGAATATTTTTAGGTCTCACTGAGATTATACTCTTCTCCACTTTAAAATGAGTTGTTTTTCATTTCATAAAATTGTCATTTTAAGGTTTTTTTTTTACTAATTTTAAACTCAGTGAAATGGATATGAAAATATGAGAATCGTATATTATTAAATATTTCTTGAAAAAATTAATAGTTCACAATTTATATCTCCATTTATAGTCAAAGCATACAATTTATTATACTAATGACAGAGACAAACATACTCGCAGTTAGTTGCAAAATGGTGGATTGTGGTAAAACTAAGTTGCTACACTCTGATTTTACTAGCTTTAATTAAGAAAAAAATTCACATAAATATAAAAATCACTCTAAAGCAATATGATTTAGCAACAATTTAAATACATAAAAATTTTACTAAAAACAACCAGAGTAACACTTTTATTTTTTTATTTTTTATTTTTTTGCGGTACACGGGCCTCTCACTGTTGTGGCCTCTCCCATTGTGGAGCACAGGCTCTGGACGCGCAGCCCCAGCAGCCATGGCTCACGGGCCTAGCCGCTCCGCAGAACGTGGGATTCTCCCACACCGGGGCATGAACCCACGTCCCCTGCATCGGTAGGCAGACTCCCAACCACTGCACCACCAGGGAAGCCCCCAGAGTAACCCTTTTATAAATAGCTTGAAGTAAGTCTAATTATTCGAGAATCATTATGATGCAAAATTCATGTTTTCTCTCCAATACTTATATTTAATAGGAAAACTATTATCCTTGTTCTAGTGAGCTTTGATTGCTTTCAAAGTGAGCAACTTGATGGAAAAATTCAGGCTTTTCTGAATTGAGTTCTGACATATCCTTGAATGGACATTGTAGTTAATGATCTCCATTGAGACAGCCCTCTTACGATCATCTACTAAATTCAGTCCGTTTTAGAAGAGCTAGGGAAATAGACAGGCTGGTTCAAAATTATAGATGTGTTAACAACCTGATGTTTTAGGGGTAAATACTGAATGCTTAGCAGGTGTGAAATTTGGCAGTAAACATAAGTGACTCAGGGCCCTGAAGCTCTCTGAAGTGAGGGATATCCACTGAGTTGCCCTAAGATGAAAGCTGACATAATCTTTTGAGCATATAGAAGGCATCCAGAAAAACCAGGATTTTATTAGTCTAAGACAAATGTCTGTATTTGATTCGGTGCAATAGGGTTGTTTTTATGAGGGATTTTTGCTAGTATGGTCCACAGACAAAGCAAGCCTAGGACTGCTGCTCTACCATTGAGTTTTGTGACCTGGCATAAGTGTGGAAACATCTACTAGAAAGATTTCATTCCTAGGTTTTATGTTAGGTCCCCGGATTATTATTATCATGAAAGCAAGTGAGATTTATGGCATTCACATAGGAAGAGTGGGATTCTTATAACAGGAAATCTGCCCTAATCTATTTGTAGTTCCATGTTGGGACTTGGCACACCCAAGCACTATATGCAATAGCTACTCAGTATTTCAGGACTACTGGAGAGGAGATTAAGTCACAAGAAAGACAGACCCTCAAGTTAGTGCCTCAAGTTAGTGTAGGAGGGAGCTATGAAAAACTGATACATCTATAAGAGCTGGCCTGAGAGGCAATATGCTGGTGATAAAAGACACAGCGACCAAATTGCAGGGCAAGATCAGGGTCGAGTGTTTCTCAGGCAATTGAACCACAAAGAAAGTCAATTCCATAAGAAGGAAATTCCAGAAGAGATCAATCATTATCAGAAAATTTGTCACTGCCAGTGGGCAATGGAGGCAGATTTCCAGGAAGGAAGCAAATAAGAACTAATCAAGGGAAATAGGGACCTGCCAACAGCTATTTTTTAACAGGGCTTCAACTTGGGAAAAACAAAAAACAGATTATAGACAGTTCATTAGGTAGAATAATTTAGATTAATTTAAGGTAAATTTCCCTAAATCAACAATGTTAGGAAGTGGCTTATCTGGGATAGGAATTCAGCAATTACTCTAGAGCCTGCTCTTAAAGACAAGCCTTATGTATATTCTAATTGCATAATATATCCATATTACAGTGTTATATACTTTTCAAAGAGATTGTACACAAATGATTTCTTTGGGAATTACTGCACGTATGAGGTGAGCAAATCATATTATTATGTTCATTTCACAGATGAAGAAATTGAGTCTAACATAACTACATCTTGTCTGAGGTCACATAGATAATAATTTTAAAACAATAAACTAGAATTCAGGTTTTCTGTTTCCCCATTGTTCTATGTTCATTTGACACAGAGGCTGGCAGACTCTTAAAGGACTAGATAGTAAATGTTTTAAAGTTTGCAGTAAAAAGGCAAAATTGAGGACATTATGTAGGTACTTATATAATAATTTTAGATGTAACCATTCAAAATGAAACAGCTTTCATTCTTTGTGGTCTATACAGAAACAGGCAGTAGGTCGGATCTGACCCACTGGCCATAGTCTATCAACCCAGATTATAGCAACACTTGCTTGAATGGTTATTTGCAATAGCAACTTAATCTAACAGTGATGAATTGAATAGTGTTACGTCATCATACATCTCTCAGACTCACTTAAGTTGTGTTATATGCAGAAGAAACTTACATAAATCTTGATTTAAATCAGGAAGAAATAGAAAATATGAACAGACCAATCACAAGCACTGAAATTGAAACTGTGATTAAAAATCTTCCAACAAACAAAAGCCCAGGACCAGATAGCTTCACAGCCTAATTCTTTCAAACATTTAGAGAAGAGCTAACACCTATCCTGCTCAAACTCTTCCAAAATATAGCAGAGGGAGGGACACTCCCAAACTCATTCTACAAGGCCACCATCACCTTGATAACAAAACCAGACAAGGATGTCACAAAGAAAGAAAACTACAGGCCAATATCACTGATGAAAATAGATGCAAAAAACCTCAACAAAATACTAGCAAACAGAATCCAACAGCACATTAAAAGGATCATACACCATGATCAAGTGGGGTTTATTCCAGGAATGCAAGGATTCTTCAATATATGCAAATCAATCAACGTGACACAACATATTAACAAATTGAAGGAGAAAAACCACATGATCATCTCAATAGATGCAGAGAAAGCTTTTGACAAAATTCAACACCCATTTATGATTAAAAAAAAAAAAAACCTGCAGAAAGTAGGCATAGAGGGAACTTTCCTCAACATAATAAAGGCCATATATGACAAACCCACAGCCAACATTGTCCTCAATGGTGAAAAACTGAAAGCATTTCCACTAAGATCAGGAACAAGACAAGGCTGCCCACTCTCATCACTCTTATTCAACATAGTTCTGGAAGTTTTAGCCATAGCAATCAGAGAAGAAAAGGAAATAAAAGGAATCCAAATCGGAAAAGAAGAAGTAAAGCTGTCACTGTGTGCAGATGACATGATACTATACATAGAGAATCTAAAAATGCTACCAGAAAACTACTAGAGCTAATCAATGAATTTGGTAAAGTAGCAGGATACAAAATTAATGCACAGAAATCTCTTGCCTTCCTAAATACTAATGATGAAAAATCTGAAAGTGAAATCAAGAAAACACTCCCATTTACCATTGCAACAAAAAGAATAAACTATCTAGGAATAAATCTACCTAAGGAGACAAAAGACCTGTATGCAGAAAATTATAAGACACTGATGAAAGAAATTAAAGATGATACAAATAGATGGAGAGATATACCATGTTCTTGGATTGGAAGAATCAACATTGTGAAAATGACTCTACTACCAAAGCAATGTACAGATTCAATGAAATCCCTATCAAACTACCACTGGCATTTTTCACAGAACTAAACTAGAACAAAAAATTTCATAATTTGTGTGGAAACACAAAAGACCCCGAATAGCCAAAGCAATCTTGAGAATGAAAAACGGAGCTGGAGGAATCAGACTCCCTGACTTCAGACTATACTACAAAGCTACAGTAACCAAGACAGTATGGTGCTGGCACAAAAATAGAAAGATAGATCAATGGAACAGGATAGAAAGCCCAGAGATAAACCCATGCACATTAGGTCACCTTATCTTTGATAAAGGAGGCAGGAATGTACAGTGGAGAAAGGACAGCCTCTTCAATAAGTGGTGCTAGGAAAACTGGACAGGTACATGTAAAAGTATGAGATTAGATCACTCCCTAACACCATACACAAAAATAAACTCAAAATGGATTAAAGACCTAAATGTGAGGCCAGAAACTATCAAACTCTTAGAGGAAAACATAGGCAGAACACTCTATGACATAAGTCACAGAAAGATCCTTTTTGACCCACCTCCTAGATCAATGGAAATAAAAACAAAAATAAACAAATGGGACCTAATGAAGATTCAAAGCTTTTGCACAGCAAAGAAAACCATAAACAAGACCAAAAGAGAACCCTCAGAATGGGAGAAAATATTTGCAAATGAAGCAACTGACAAAGGATTAATATCCAAAATTTATAAGCAGCACATGCAGCTCAATAACAAAAAAACAAACAACCCAATCCAAAAATGGCAGAAGACCTAAATACACATTTCTCCAAAAAAGATATACAGTCTGCCAACAAACACATGAAAGAATGCTCAACATCATTAATCGTTAGAGAAATGCAAATCAAAACTACAATGAGATATCATCTCACACCAGTCAGAACGGCCATCATCAAAAAATCTAGAAACAAATGCTGGACAGGGTGTGGAGAAAAGGGAACACTCTTGCACTGCTCGTGGGAATGTGAATTGGTACAGCCACTATGGAGAACAGTATGGAGGTTCCTTAAAAAACTACAAATAGAACTACCATATGACCCAGCAATCCCACTACTGGGCATATACCCTGAGAAAACCATAATTCAAAAAGAGTCATGTACCAAAATGTTCATTGCAGCTTTATTTACAATAGCCCAGAGATGGAAACAACCTAAGTGTCCATCATCGGATGAATGGATAAAGAAGATGTGGCATATATATACAATGGAATATTACTCAACCGTAAAAAGAAACGAAATTGAGGTGGATGGACCTAGAGTCTGTTTTTTGTAATGAGGTGGATGGACCTAGAGTCTGTCATACAAAGTGAAATAAGTCAGAAAGAGAAAGACAATACCATATGCTAACACATATATATGGAATTTAACAAAACAGTCATGAAGAACCTAGGGGTAAGACAGGAATAAAGACACAGACCTACTAGAGAATGGACTTGAGGATATGGGGAGGGGGAAGGGTAAGCTGTGACAAAGCGAGAGAGTGGCATGGACATAGATACACTACCAAATGTAAAATAGATAGCTAGTGGGAAGCAGCCGCATAGCATATGGAGATCAGCTCGGTGCTTTGTGACCACCTAGAGGGGTGGGATAGGGAGGGTGGGAGGGAGGGAGACGCAAGAGGGAAGAGATATGGGAACATATGTATATGTATAACTGATTCACTTTGTTATAAAGCAGAAAGCAACACACCATTTTAAAGCAATTATACTCCAATAAAGATGTAAAAAAAAAAAAAACTTGATTTACACAGAACACGTTATGAAATAATATGGTGACATCCATAAACTTATAAAATGTTTCTAAATTTTATTTTTATATTTTGTATAGATTAATACACATTGATTTCAGTTAAAAACCTGTCAAATCCATCTTCTCCCAAAATATAATTATCATGATTTCATTAAAATTGATTTATATTTAATTCTTTTCTCCATAGGTAAAATTTGTGGATTGAAATAATCACATAGTACATCTCATAGCATTCCCCAAAATAGACCAAAGGCATTAGCTATCTGAAATCTCCACCATAAAAATATGATTGCTTACTCTGTCTGTGATATTTCCAGACATTAATGACTTTGTGTCAACTTTAATTATGATATTTTCTTGGAGTAACATAGAAAGGAATTTTAAGCTTATAAACGTACAAAAGCATAGCTCTTTTTTTTTTTTTCCCAGTACTCGGGCCTCTCACTGTTGTGGTCTCTCCCATTGCGGAACACAGGCTCCGGAAGCGCAGGCTCAGCGGCCATGGCTCACGGGCCCAGCCGCTCCGCGGCATGTGGGATCTTCCCGGACCGGGGCACAAACCCGTGTCCCCTGCATCGGCAGGCAGACTCTCAACCACTGCGCCACCAGGGACACCCAAAAGCATAGCTCTTTAATGTATTTTTTGCTCAGGAAGAATTTGACCTCAGCATGTAAGCTTTGGATAAAGATGTTTTACTCAAATACAAATAAATGGGAATTATTATTCAATATGAAAACAAAAAAATGTCAATATGCTCTTTCATATAACAATTAAAACTAGTCATTTTGTCCTCCCAGTTTTCCAGACCTATGTAACCTGCATAAATAAATGATGAAGACAGTGACAGCAATTATTGGTAACACAACTGAAATGACATTTAAAAATACCTAAAAAGGATTATAGCTCTGCAATAAGCTTTTAATATTTTTTATCTTGGAACATTCAAGACAATACCATAGTTTCTTAGAGAAAAGTTTATTGACTGAACATTTGGCAATGTTCAGTCAATGGATGACCTTTGCTTTCTCTTCTTATCTGTACACTTAGAAATTACCTAGGGGAAAGAAAGTGTCAATTTGTCATTCTATAGTATGATCCATGAATTGAAGTAATCTTAGGGAAGGCTTGGAATCTAAGTCTCCATGAAAAACCACAGATTTGCTCAGAACCAAGCTAAGCACAAAACTTTGCCAAGTTAATAAGCATTGCCTTTCTACATTGTAGCATCTTCAAGGTCTTTTGTCTGAATATGGGCAAACACAGAATTGAGTAGAAACAATATGCAATAGTGTGGCACTTTGTTTTTGACCTGAAACCATTTTACTACCCTGACTATGGACACCAGTGAACAGCTCTAGAACTTAAAAGTATGAGTTGATTTTGAACTTACTGCAATGTCAAAACAAAGTTATAAAATATGTAGAGTAGTGTTATTTGTGCTATTCATGTCTACCTATTTTGTTCCTCAAAATAAAATAGGCAAGCGGATGATCATTTCTAAACTATCATGATGGTTGAGTCATGCACCAGGCCACCACACACTTGCTCACAACGCTTCTGGATGGGTGTCTGACGGTCTAATACGCATTTGAGGAAATCAGTGTACAAAGGAAGGGCTAGTTTCAATAGCGTGTGGTGTAATGACACTTTGCAAAGAAAGCAAGCGTCTTTGTTTCCTTAGAGACAAAAACAAGAACTAGTGATGGTGTTTTTTGTATGTCAACTTAATTAGGCTACAGTACCCAACTATGTAATCAAACAGAAATTGAGGTGCTGCTGTGAAGGTATTTATAGTTGTGATAATTTGGGTGGGCTTGAGGCGTCCCTTAAGAAAAAAAAAAGAAAAGAAAAGGAAGAAAGAAATGCAATGTATGAACAGCAGCTTCAGCCTGTGCCCCAAAGTTCCAGCCTGCCCCCTGATAGCCTATCCTTCAAATATTGGACTTGCCTAACCAAATCCTACATTTTCGTAAGCCAATTCCTGGCAATAAAATTTTTAGTATATATACCCACCGGTTGTTTTTCTCTAGTGTAACCCTGACTGATAACACAGAGACACTCACTTGATTAAAGATTTAAAAACTTTCTGCAAAATTCCCCAAGAGAAAGTAAATCTTTTATAATGTTAACAGCAAATACATACGGCTGGCTAACAAAAACAACAACAACATAAACAGTAGCAGCAATAAAAACTAAACACCTAGAGATCAAGAGTATAACATAAAACAGAATATGGAATAAGTTCAGAAATAAGACTATTAAATAGCTTCAGTGTGGGAAAGAGAATCTTGACACCCCCTTTAGCTACTTTCCCACAGTCTTCCTTTTCCTTTTGTTTTATAACATTTCTTTTTATATTTAGATGTTTGCATTACTGAGTAGTGTGGCATCAAATTTGAATGTAAGGTATCTCTGCAAAGTCTGTTCTCTGTAGTCTACTCCTGTGTTGGTGGTATGTAGAATTCTAAGTTGACCCCAATGACCCTCACTCTTTGTAACAGCAAAAGAATTTTTTGAAGTTACAACGTTTTGTAACTGAGGTTACAACTCATAGTAAATAAAAAGATTACCCAGTGAGCCTAATCTAATTTAATGCACCATTTAAAAGCAGAGATTTTTTTTTTCCAACAGGGGACAGAAAAGGAAGTCAAAGATTTGGAAAAACAGGGAGCTCTTCCTGGTTTAGAGATGGAGGAGGCCATGTGGGAAGGACCTGAAGGTGACCTCTACTATCTGAGAGAGACTCTCAGCTGACAGCCAGCAAGGAAATGGGACCTCAGTCCTACAATGAGAACTTATTCTGCCATCAACCTGAACGTGCCTGGAATCTGACTCTCCCTCCATCCCTCTGTTAAGAGGCCACATTGACTTCTGCCTTGTGATACCTTAATTAAAGAGCCCAGCTGAGCCTGCCCAGCCTTCTGGAATACAGAAATGTGAGATAATAAATGGGTGTTCATTTATGCCACAAAGTGTGTAGTAATTTGTTTCACAGCATAAGGAAACTGACACAGTCCATTGCAAGATATTTGAGTCTCTCTAGAACTGAGAACACTTTTTAATTCTTGTTGAATCACAAATGCTCAGTACATTGCCCAGCACAAAATGTGTGTTCAATACATAGCAGTTAATTGTATGAATGAAGGGAATGCCACAGGGGACCTTAAAATCTGATCTTTAATGATTTTACTTAGACTGGCTTTTCCCCCACATTTTGATAAGTGTTGACTCAGTGTAACACATTTAGAATAAAGAGTGGGACTGGATATTTCCAGTTTTGAAGATAATGTTCAGAGATGATGTCTCAGACCATGTGCATTCATATCTCATTAATTTTTGTTGTGTGACATATTGTATAATTTAACATAACTAAACTAATCAGAACTAGGAAAATTGGGATAATATAGAAAGGCATCCCAGTGGCCTTCATGAATTATAAAGGAGCTAGATGGATCTAGAGTGGAGTTGTCCAGAAGCCTGGGTCTTCTCTAGTTTGTGTTAATCCCAATATGATAAGTGTTCTACTTATGTAGCAGGCAAACTCTATATACAACTTGGAGGCAGAAGGGAGAAGGGGATCATCTGGATACTCAGAGATCCAGAGGTTAAAGAATAAATGAATCAGTTTATGTAGGTGAATAAGGTCCCACATAGATTTCCTTTTAAAGTTAGAAACATATAAATTGTGACTTAATTTTGGACATGTCAGAAACAATTTGACCAAGAAAATGTTTGTGTGATTTTGTATTTCTTAAGGTTGATTAATTTGCAAATGACGCATAGTGAGAACTTTGAAGAGCAGCTCTACTTAAAACCTTAATACTATAATTTAGATCCTCTGAGAATATTCCTTTGTATGAGGAAACATAGGGTATCTCAGTACAACAGACATTTTATACAATTATTTATAATATATTCTCTTTCACTGTTCAAAATACTAAGAAACTTCAAAGATATTAAAACAAAACCTGTGGAAAGGTTATGTTTCTCTAGTTCCCTGGTTGCCTGTGTTCACTTCCCAACTTTAACACTTTTGTGGCCATAACAGGCCAATTAGGCTGCCTATAAAATGAGAACTCCATTCTCATCTGGCAACACAGCAATTCCTTTGCAGTGACATGCCACCCCTGGTTATTTTTTCCATAAGTAATGTGGAATTCAAGTTCCTAATATTTCAACACCTATCACTCTTTTTGCAGATAACATAGATTTGGACAGTGTTAGAATTTTTTCAGGTCTCAGCTTTGCTACTTAATAACTGCAAAGTTGGGACAAGTGATTTAAACTTTCAAAACCTCAATCTTTAAGTTTGTAAAATGGAGGGCTTCCCTGGTGGCACAGTGGTTGAGAGCCCGCCTGCCGATGCAGGGGACACGGGTTCGTGTCCCGGTCCGGGAAGATTCCACATGCCGCGAAGCCGCTGGGCCCGTGAGCCATGGCCGCTGAGCCTGCGCTTCCGGAGCCTGTGCTCCGCAACGGGAGAGGCCACGACAGTGAGAGGCCCACGTACCGCAAAAAAGAAAAAAATTGTAAAATGGAGATAATAACAGTACCTAATTTAGGATCTTTAACTAATTTCAGTAAGACATTCAGTAAAGTCTCAGTAATACTTAGTTATTAAAAAATGGTAGCTATTTACACTGTTATTATTAATATTGTTCTAACAAGTAGCTATATTTTATGAAAAAATACATACAAATATAAAAGGATCTGAAAAGGACATTGTCCAAACTTAACTTTGAAATAGCATATAATATGTTCACATTTTAGACCATTTCCAGTCATCATTTTTTCCTGTTAAAAATAAATAGGGCTTTGCAGAATTTTAATGTTGCTATTTTAACATTTATTAGTGGGTAAAGTATGCTTCCAAAGGGAAACTGAGATTGTCTCTGTGTGTCATTTTTCCTTCCTAGTAAAAATAAGTAAACAAACTCATTTTTCATAAAGGAAAACTGTGAATACTTTTCTGACCTCTGATCATCAAAACTGTATACTAACTTGATATCACGTAGTATACGTTTTGGTTTTTTTTCTTTTTTTTTGCGGTACGCGGGCCTCTCACGGTTGTGGTCTCTCCCATTGCGGAGCACAGGCTCCGGACGTGCAAGGCCATGGCTCACAGGCCTAGCCGCTCCGCGGCATGTGGGATCCTCCCAGACCAGGGCACGAACCCGTGTTTCCTGCATCGGCAGGCGGATTCTCAACCACTGCGCCACCAGGGAAGTCCAACGTAGCATACATTTTTTTATCATGAGCTTGAAGAATTACTGTTCTGCTCCCATTAATGAAAACACAAGCATGATTTTAGCCTGAATGTGTCTTGGAAAAGCATAAATCCTTTAATAAGATGTGAAAGATGAATGCTGGTTACCACATTTCCTTGCCAAATTTATCCTATCCTAAAATAAAAACCTTATTATTTTCTCTAATTATGTCTTCTAATTAGAATTATAGCTTCCATAACAAATGTAACATAATTAAAGATAAAATGAATTCATCAAAGAAACACCCTTCGTTTCTCAATATATAAAACTATTTTAATAGTTATATTAATAAAACTGCTTTTACATCTCCTTGGAAGGGGATATTTAAGTTGTCCATTCATAATTACAGGCACTCTAATTCTTGAATTGAGTAGCTCGCCAACCAAAACCACTAGTATTTTGAAGAATTATCTACTATCAAATCCATACTGGAATTATCACCCCCTCCTTGCAACTCTGTAAATGTTTCTCTTTTTTTAGTCATTGTGAGGAACTTTCTTCTTCCTAGCAATGTGATTTCAACTTCCCCCAGAATAATATTACGGTGTGTTCCATTCTCATTTTTTTGGAGTGAAAATTCATACTTATACCCATTTTTCTATTTAATCATCTTGCTATCACTTCTAGGACCAAGTACACTTGCAATTTAATCTAACTTATTTTCTCTGCTTTTGCAAAAAAATAAAAAATAGTAGGCATTATATCTAAAGTAAGATTTTGGTTTTGTTCGCATGATGTTAAAAGGGCACAAAAGTAAATTAAAATCATGGAAATAACATGAATGTCTCAGATAGAATGCCAATTACTCAGTTATTTGGTAAAATATTATGTTTGTGATAATGTTTAAGATTTCAACAGAGTAACTCCCCCTTAATTTGCAAACTTTCAGATATTTTTCCCCCAGTAATTCTACATCATTGCTTTTTGATATTTTAGAAACCTTTGTTGATTTACCTTACATTTCAAGCCTGAATGTGTGCCCTTGTAGTCGTTTTCCCTTCTTCATCTGTACTTTATCCTGTATTCCAGATATTCATTTTATTTAATCTGTCAGCAGAGTCAAGAATGCCAAAGTCTTAATTCCAGGTAGTCTAACTTCTTCTGATTCACACACATACACATTTTACATTACTTTACATCCATATTTTACTTTATTTCAAATAATAAACTTATTTTTGTTAATTTTTAATATTCCCAAGTGACAATTTAAAGGTTAATAAAAAAAATCAGTGAAAAAGTAATATCTATTGATAAATGAATGAGGGTGTGATTATGATGCTATAAAGATACACTAATTTAGAAAATCAATTTGAGACAATAATTTGGAAATTCAAAAATATAAAATAATGGCTCAAAATTATTTAGCTGTTTTGGATAAGAGCCTCAATTTGTTAATAAGAATACGCAGAATATCCACACACACATATCTCCCCCCCAAATTGAAAAGAGATGAAATATTGTTTCTTTTTATTCTGTACTTTAGGAATGAAAGGCAAATTGCCAAGCAGCTACTAAAGGAACCTTATTTGGGCTACCTTATTGTTATGATACAATGCATAATAATATTATCTTTATTTTTCCAATATTCTTCATATTACATTAGAATTGGACAGATTGACCTGTTCATATTCTCACTATTTCCATTCACTAGAAAATAGATTCATGCCAAACTAGTTTCTGCTTTGTTTACAAACTATTGTCACAAAAATGAGAGTTCCCAAATCTTTAATAGCCAAGATGATTCATGGAAGAAAACTGCATAAAGGATTTGCACATCTCCTTTACTTCCTCTACCCTATTGTAAGAAATGGGTGAAATGCTAACTTACCATCTTTAGGAGATTTATGAATAAGTAAAATGGAGTAATAACAGTTAGTAAATCACACTGAAATTGTCAGATTAGCATCTTCTCTTATAGTTTCACAAAACAATGCCATCTTTTGTGACTTGAATTGCAATGTGTACAGAATATGGCAAAACAAGACTATATACTCAATAACCTCAAGATAATGATATTGATCATACTGGGAAACTACATAAACAGAACCATTTCATGACAAGCACAAAATTCTAATCTATAGACCCTCTTTACATTCCACTTTAACATCTCTTTGTGTTATGTCAGTAAGCAACAGAATTATCTGAAAATCAAACACAAAAGGGCAAATTCTCCCTTGACAATAGTGTTATAGCTTATAAATTAGACCAAGAATTTTGAACAAAACAACGTCTATTAGCTCAGATTTGTATTTGTGAGATATTATAAAACACAGGTTAGAGAGAATTTATGAAGAATAGCTATAGTTTTCTTAATTATTTTAATGATTATTTCTTTCTTTTTAATTTAATGGGTATTCAACAAACTGTTCATTAGGGGATTTAATGTTTAATACTACTAATGAAATTAAATAAAAAAGATGCATAGTATCATTAAAGTAGCACACATAAGAAAAATGCTAGTGCTAAAATAACTCTTTACTAAGTAGGTACCAAGAAATACATACGAAAACAGTATTTTACAAGATAGTCCTTCTGAAAACTATTATACTCCGACTAATACTTATTCCTTTCTCCCTATAGAGGTATAAACACAAAGAATTTTTTTAAATTATAAATTATACTCTTTATGGGATATTAAAAGTTGTGGCTAAATAGGGTAGAATATTTTTAAAAATTTTTAGCTTTATTATATATAGAAATATAAACAAAATTTTGCTTCACCTGCTTGAATTGCAATGACAAAATCAACCACCATTATGCATACATCATCCATATACCAATCTAAAATAATTATTAAAGTGATCGAAATGAGGGTGTGAATTTATATCATACATGAGAAAACAGGCACACTTCTTGGAGAAGGAAGAGAATAAACAAAAATACAGCTAATTTGGAAGATATTTTAGAGATTCCTTACACTATTAATATAGGTACTTTTTGATAATAGTCCTTTATATATAGTGTTTAAGGATTCATCACTTACTTTCTTAAGGACCACAAAAAATTGTGTATTTCATTATATTGCATATATAAGATTACAGTGAAAAACTAAAAGGAAAAATCACTATGTTAAATTTGTTTAGTTGGTATTTTGTCTTTTTTTTTTAACTTCTTTATCGGAGTATAATTGCTTTACAATGGTGTGTTAGTTTCTGCTTTAAAATAAAGTGAATCAGCTATACGTATACATATATCCCCATATCTCCTCCCTCTTGCATCTCCCTCTCATCCTCCCTATCCGACCCCTCTAGGTGGTCACAAAACATCAAGTTGATCTCCCTGTGCTATGTGGCATCTTCCCACTAGCTATCTATTTTACATTTGGTAGTGTATATATGTGCATGCCACTCTCTAACTTCACCCCAGCTTACCCTACCCCATCCCTGTGTCCTGAAGTCCATTCACAACTTCTGCGTCTTTATTCCTGTCCTGCCACTAGGTTCTTTAGAACTCTTTTTCTTATATTCCATATATATGTGTTAGCGTACGGTATTTGATTTTCTCTTTCTGACTTACTTCACTCTGTATGACAGACTCTAGGTACACCACCTCACTACAAATAACTCAGTTTCACTTTTTTTTATGGCTGAGTAATATTCAATTGGATATATGTGCCACATCTTCTTTATCCATTCATCTGTCAGTAGACACTTAGATTGCTTCCACATCCTGGCTATTGTAAATAGACCTGCAATGAACGTTGTGGTACATGGCTCTTTTTGAATTATGGTTTCCCAGGGTATAGGCCCAGTAGTGGGATTGCTGGATCATAGGGTAGTTCTATTTTTAGTTTTTTAAGGCACCTCCATACTGTCCTCCATAGTGGCTGTATCAATTTACATTCCCACCAACAGTGCAAGAGGGTTCCCTTTTCTTCAAACCCTCTCCATCATTTATTGTTTGTATATTTTTTGATGATGGCCATTCTGACTGGTGTGAGGTAATACTTCATTCCAGTTTTGATTTGCATTTCCCTAACGATTACTGATGATGAGCATTCTTTCATGTGATTGTTGGCAATGTGTATATATTCCTTGGAGAAATGTATATTTAAGTCTTCTGCCCATTTTTAGATTGGGGTGTTTGTTTTTTTGATATTGAGCTGCATGAGCTGCTTGTAAATTTTGGAAATTAATCCTTTGTCATTTGCTTCATTTGCAAATATTTTCTCCCATTCTGAGGGCTGTCTTTTCGTCTTGTTTATGTTTTCCTTTGCTGTGCAAAAGCTTTTAAGTTTCCTTAGGTCCCATTTGTTTATTTTTGTCTTTATTTCCATTTCTCCAGGAGGTGGGTCAAATAGGATCCTGCTGTGATTTATGTCATAGAGAGTTCTGCCTATGTTTTCCTCTAAGAGTTTGATAGTGTCTGGCCTTACATCTAGGTCTTTAATCCATTTTGAGTTTATTTTTGTGTATGGTGTTAGGGAGTGTTCTAATTTCATTCTTTTACATGTAGCTGTCCAGTTTTCCCAGAACCACTTATTGAAGAAGGTGTCTTTCCTCCATTGTATATTCCTGCCTCTTTTATCAAAATTAAGTTGACCATATGTGCATGGGTTTATCTCTGGACTTTCTATCCTGTTGAATTGATCTATATTTCTGTTTTTGTGCCACTACCATACTGTCTTGACTACTGTAGCTTTGTAGTACAGTCTGAAGTTGGGGAGCCCGATTCCTCCAGCTCCATTTTTCTTTCTCAAGATGGCTTTGGCTATTCGGGGTCTTTTGTGTTTCCACACAAATTATGAAATTTATTGTTCTAGGTCTGTGAAAAATGGCATTGGTAGTTTAATAGGGATTGCACTGAATCTGTAGATTGCTTTGGTAGTAGAGTCATTTTCACAATGTTGATTCTTCCATTCCAAGAACATGGTATATTTCTCCATCTGTTTGTATCATCTTTAATATCTTTCATCAGTGTCATATAGTTTTCTGCATAGAGGTCTTTAGTCTCCTTAGGTAGATTTATTCCTAGGTATTTTATTCTTTTTGTTGCAATTGTATATGGGAGTATTTCCTTAACTTCTCTTTCAGATTTTTCATCATTAGTGTATACGATTGCAAAAGATTTCTTTGCATTCATTTTGCATCCTGCTACTTTACCAAATTCATTGATTAGCTCTAGTAGTTTTCTGGTAGCATTTTTAGGATTCTCTACTTAGAGTATCATGTCATCTGCAAACAGTGACAGCTTTACTTCTTCCTTTCCAATTTGGATTCCTTTTATTTCTTTTTCTTCTCTGATTGCTGTGGCTAAAACTTCCAAAACTATGTTGAATAAGAGTGGTGAGAGTGCACAACCTTGTCTTTTTCCTGATATAAGTGGAAATGGTTTCAGTTTTTCACCATCGAGAACAATGTTGGCTGTGGGTTTGTCATATATGGCCTTTATTATGTTGAGATAAGTTACCTCTATGCCTACTCTCTGGAGGGTGTTTATCATAAATCAGTGTTGAATTTTGTCAAAAGCTTTTTCTGTGTCTATTTAGATGATCATATGGTTTTTCTCCTTCAATTTGTTAATATGGTATATCAAATTGATTGATTTGCATATATTGAAGAATCCTTGCATTCCTGGGAGAAACCCCACTTGATCATGGTGTATGAGCCTTTTAATATGCTGTTGGATTCTGTTTGCTAGTATTTTGTTGAGGATTTTTACATCTATGTTCATCAGTGATAATAGCCTGTAGTTTTCTTTCTTTGTGACATCTTTGTCTGACTTTGTTATCAGGGTGATGGTGGCCTCGTAGAATGAGTTTGGGAGTGTTCCTCCCTCTGCTTTATTTTGGAAGAGTTTGAGAAGGATAGGTGTTAGCTCTTCTCTAAATGTTTGATAGAATTCGCCTCTAAAGCCATCTGATCCTGGGCTTTTGTGTTATGGATGATTTTTAATCACAGTTTCAATTTCAGTGTTTGTGATTTGTCTGTTTATATTTTCTATTTCTCCTGGTTCAGTCTCGGAAGGTTATGCTTTTCTAAGAATGTGTCCATTTCTTTCAGGTTGTCCATTTTAATGGCATGTAGTTGCTTGTAGTAATCTCTCATGATCCTTTGTATTTCTGCAGTGTCAGTTGTTACTTCTCCTTTTTCATTTCTAATTCTATTGATTTGAATATTCTCCCTTTTTTTCTTGATGAGTCTGGCTAATGGTTTATCAATTTTGTTTATCTTCTCAAAGATCCAGCTTTTAGTTTTATTGATCTTTGCTATTGCTTCCTTCATTCCTTTTCATTTATTTCTGATCTGATGTTTATGATTTATTTCCTTCTGCTAACTTAGGGGATTTTTGGTTCTTCCTTCTCTAATTGCTTTAGGTGTAAGATTAGGTTGTTTATTTGAGATGTTTCTTGTTTCTTGAGGTACGATTGTATTGCTATAAATTTCCCTCTTAGAACTGCTCTTGTTGCATCTCAAAGGTTTTGGGTTGTCGTGTTTTCATTGTCATTTGTTCCTAGATTTTTTTCGATGTCCTCTTTGATTTCTTCAGTGAACTCTTGGTTATTAAGTAGTGTAGTGTTTAGCCTCCATGTGTATGTATTTTTACCCATTTTTTCCTGTAATTGATATCTAGTCTCATAGAGTTGTGGTCGGAAAAGATATTGATATGATTTCAATTTTGTTAGATTTACCAAGGCTTGATTTGTGACCCAGGATATAATCTATCTGGGAGAATGTTCCATGAGCACTTGAGAAGAAAGTGTATTCTGTTGTTTCTGGATGGAATGTCCTATAAATATCAGTAAAGTCCATATCATTTAATGTATCATTTAAAGCTTGTGCTTCCTTATTTATTTTCATTTTGGATGATCTGTCCATTGGTGAAAGGGGGTGTTAACGTCCCTTACTGTGATTGTGGTACTGTCAATTTCCCCATTTATGGCTGTTAGCATTTGCCTTATGTATTGAGGTGCTCCTATGTTGTGTGCCTAAATATTTACAATTGTTATACTTTCTTCTTGGATAGATCCCTTGATCATTATGTAGTGTCCTTCTTTGTCTCTTGTAATAGTCTTTATTTTAAAGTCTATTTTGTCTGATATAAGAAGTGCTACTCCAGCTTTTTTTGATTTCCATTTGCATGGAATATCATTTTCAATCCCCTCACGTTCAGTCTGTATGTGTCCTTAGGTCTGAAATGGGGATCGTGGAGACAGCATATATACAGGTCTTTTCCATTTAGCCAGACTATGTCTTTTGGTTGGAGCATTTAATCCATATAAGTTTAGGATAATTATAGATATATATGTTGTTATTACCATTTTCTTAATTGTTTTGGGTTTCTTAGTGTAAGTCTTTTCCTTCTCTTGTGTTTCCTGCCTAGAGAAGTTCCTTAAGCATTTGTTGTAAAGCTGGTTTGGTGGTGCTGAATTCTCTTAGCTTTTGCTTGTCTGTAAAGCTTTTAATTTCTCCATTGAATCTGAATGAGATCTTTGCTGGGTAGAGTAATCTTGGTTGTAGGTTTTTCCCTTTCAACACTTTAAATATATCCTGCCACTCCTTCTGGCTTTCAGAGTTTCTGCTGAAAGATCAGCTGTTAACCTTATGGGGATTCCCTTGTATATTATTTGTTGTTTTCCCTTGCTGTTTTTAATAATTTTTCTTTGTATTTAATTTTTGATAGTTTGATTAATATGTGTCTTGGCGTGTTTCTCCTTGAATTTATCCTCTATGAGACTCTCTGCACTTCCTGGATTTGATTAACTATTTCCTTTCCCATATTAGGGAATTTTTCAGCTATAATCTCTTCAAATATTTTCTCAGTCCCCTTCTTTTTCTCTTCTTCTTCTGGGGCCCCTGTAATTTGAATGTTGGTGCTTTTAATGTTGTCCCAGAGGTCTCGTAGACTGTCCCCAATTCTTTTTTCTTTATTCTGCTCTGCAGTAGTTATTTCCACTATTTTATCTTCCAGGTCACTTATCCTTTCTTCTGCCTCAGTTATTTTGCTACTGATTCCTTCTAGAGAAATTTTAATTTCATTTTTTGTGTTATTCATCACTGTTTGTTTGCTCTTTAGTTCTTCTAGGTCCTTGTTAAATGTTTCTTGTATTTTCTCCATTCTATTTCCAAGATTTTGGATCATTTGTACTATCATTACTCTGAATTCTTTTTCAGGTAGACTGCCTATTTCCTCTTCATTTGTTTGGTCTAGTGGGTTTTTACCTTGTTCCTTCATCTGCTGTGTGTTTCTCTGTCTTCTCATTTTGCTCAACTTAATGTGTTTGGGGTCTTCTTTTCGCAGGCTGCAGGTTCGTAGTTCCTGTTGTTTTGCTGTCTGCCCCCAGTGGGTAAGGTTTGTTCAGTGGGTTCTGTAGGCTTCCTGGTGGAGGGAACTAGTGCCTGTGTTCTGCTGGATGAGGCTGGATCTTGTCTTTCAGGTGGGCAGGACTGTGCCCAGTGATGTGTTTTAGGGTGTATGTGACCTTATTATGATTTTAGGCAGCCTATCTGCTAATGGGTGGGTTTGTCCTCCTGTCTTGCTAGTTGTTTGGCATGGGGTATCCAGCACTGTAGCATGCTGGTCGTTGAGTGGAGCTGGGTCTTAGCATTGAGATGGAGATCTCTGGGAGAGCTCTTGCCATTTGATATTACATGGAGCTGGGAGGTCTCTGGTGGAGCGATGTCCTGAACTCGGCTCTGCCTCCTAGGAGGCACAGGCCTGACACCCGGCAGGAGCACCAAGACCCTATCAGCCACATGGCTAGCCCAAGTTCAACCAAAGCTGTGATACTTTTTTCCCTTGTAGGAGTCCACGTGGCATTAAGAAGCACAATGGGAAGAGTATATTAGTAGCTACCATGTCTTGGGTCCTGTGGATGACCTTTTCCTTCAGCCGCATCACCTTCCAGCAGGTCCTGAGGAGATGGGGCTCCCGTCAACATGAACTGGACCCCACAATGTCCCGAAGCTGAAGCCCCAGCAAGTCCTGAGGAGACTTGGCTCCCATTAGCATGAACTCGACCCCGTGTTGTCCCGAAGCCCCCAGGCTGTCAGCATGGACTCAGCCCCATGTGTTCCAGAAGCCAAAGCCTGGTATTTTGTCTTAACAAATATATGTCAATCATTTTGGGGTTCTTTTTGGATTTCAAAGCAATAGCAAACCTTTTTGGTGAATTTTAATTATTTCCCAGAGGGCTGTATGTAATAATATTTTTTAAAAATCTACTTGGAATCATTTTCTATACAACCCTGAAAGCAACTTTGAGCTATAAAATCATAGAACTATAAGTCATTTCCTGGAAACAGTGGCAAAATAAAAATTTAAAGAACTATAAATGATAAAAGTATTTAGTACATTAACTATAAATGCCCTTATTTTCTACCAATAGCTGCCTAATGAACAGAGAACCATGGCATCTAGCATTTACCTTTGGGAGAACATCAATAACACTAAAAGAATGGTTAGTAAGATAACATTACAAATTTTTAATGACTGGTTATTCTTAGTGTCTAATGAAATTGTTTTTGTATTGCAATGTTGTGCTGAAAATGATTATTTTAATTTCTAGATGATTCTAATACATTGTAAAAAAAGAAATACTTTATCTTCATAGTTGAGAAGCAAGCCTCTCTCCCTCCCTCTCTCAGCATCTCTCTCTCTCTCTCTCTTTCTCTTTCTCCTTCTTTCTTGGACTCCTAGTAATTACATTTGTATTTCAATGTATATTTACTGAGGCTCTACTATAAGAAATATCCATCTCCTTCTGTATGTGGCTACTTTAGATAGTATTTAGGGACCTCTTGGTGGGGTTAAAAGAAAATTTTATTCATGTACAAGCCCCTGTATGGTTCAAACATTCTAACTTGTTAGCTTGGTACCCTGTCCAGTAAACTTGAAGCATCATCTCAAGTCACAGTTTGCTAATAAAAATGTCATCAGTAATTCAATGTTACTGCCTTTTTACTGTTTGATATAAAAATAAAACAATATTAATGTGCGTGATCAAACACCAAATGCCATTCTTCAGAGTCAGAATGGTGTTTTAAAGAGAGACTTCCCAAGGTATAGTATTTTTTGAACAATGTGAACAGCAACATTTTATCAGTGTCATTGCTACATTTTTGATAGTAAATGATATAAACTGGGACAAGGAAAACTAGATAAGGCCTATAAATTTTAAGACAACATACAGAAATGTGGCTCATATTTTACAGAAGTTTACTTGGAATTAAATTGGTTGACACTCTTCTGTCCTATAATCCCGGTAAGTACACTGACAAGCAACCCAAGTAACAAAATTCCATCAGTTAAAATAATTGTTAATCTATAGTCCTAATGGTGGCATTTATTATTAAATTTATAAGATTTTAATTAGTTTTAATTTTAATTAGTTTATACAAAAGAAAGTGCACCAAATGTCTACAATTTTATAAGCTGAAATGAAAATTTTTAAATAAAGTAAAAAGTGACGGTTACTAATTTCTCTCCTTTTAAAAATAAACCTGTAGGTTTGAAAACTCATTTGTTTATATGCAAAAAGAAAAAATCTTTAAGTATTATTGTAAGATATTTAATTTAATTACCTTAAATAATACTTACTTGGTAAAAAATAAAGAATAACGACAATATAAGGAAACATAACACATACAGAGTGAGGTATATCTATACCGCCTTGAAGCTATATCTATATATCTATGAGTGTGTACATATATGTGTGTGTATCTCTATATATTTCAAACCTATCTACATTTTTCTAAGAAAGATAGAAAACTCAGATGCCATAAAACACATAGACACGTAGACAAATACATCAATATCAAAATCATAAAATAAAAATATAAATGAAAGTAAAATATTTTCTTCCCATTTGAAACACAAATGGGTTATATTTATTTATTTTTACTATAAAATATTTTCTTCCCATTTTAAACACAAATGGGTTATATTTATTTATTTTTACTATAAAATATTTTCTTCCCTTTTAAACACAAATGGGTTATATTTATTTATTTTTACTATATAAAAGTTCATACAAATCAACAAAGTCAGATAACTTGATCAAAAACTTGGTAAAATACACAAGTATAGTACATGACGTAGCAAAGAAGATTCATTCAAAATGGCTTGTAAGCATATGCAATAACGTCTGAATATACTCCAGAAATGACGCATTATTATTTACACATACCTGAATTTCAGGTCATCATCTTGCATATGTGCTATGTAATCTGCTTTAATCTGTCGAAATTTAAAACCTCATGATTCATAGAGGAAAATGAACATATGCATTTACACTAAGTCAAAATACATCAGTATAATATGACATGCCATGTGATAATTAGTATATATAGTAAACAAAAACAGATCAATATCTTCAGTTATAAAACAAAATATTGTATAAATCTTCCTTCAAATCAACTTTTCTTGTAAACATTAATTTGGGCAATATTTTTTAAATTTTAAATTTCTATATTAGAAGAAATGATAGCAGGTATAAAGAATAGATGAAGATAGTATAAAATAAAGGAATAACAGGAGAAAAAAAAGAGAGTGGTACATATTGAGTTTGAGTAAATAAAATAATGCTGATGATTTGTCTTTTCAAGTGACTTGCCCCAAATGTTTCCCATTTTACACCTCTTGTGAAAATTTAAGGGTGAAACCATTTACAAAACACAAGGTACACATATAGTTTAGATAGAGAAGTCACTCAGAAACAGAAAAACAGTGAAGGCAATATGCTGAGCAGACACTTTATAACACCAGGTATCCCTTATTATTATATATAAATTTTTGACTTCATTCTTATATATTTTTCCCATATGATGGCAAACAGTCAATTACACTGCTCTCCTTAATTCTGGTATTTGTAGTATAGGTAGTCTGGACACAGAAAAAATTACGTCCAAGATACAGCTAATGTAATTTCTGAATGATTGACCTTCTCGTCTCACTGGCATGTTTTGTATATTTGAATCTAATGGAACTAAACATAACAGGAGATTCAGGCAAGGAGCCAGAATCCTTCATGATTGACCCTGTTCTGAATGCCAACTCCTGAAGGAGCTTCAAGAGCAGACCAACCTCTCCAGGTGATGTTTAAAATAGATTCTGCTTCTAAGCAGCACAACACAGCTAGACACCTGCTGCAAATGGGAAGAACTTCTCAAAGAGTTTACACGTGTTTAACAGTTGGCGAACATTGCCGTTTGTCACCTGTATGACTTTTCCTGGTAAAGTCTGTGCAACACATTGAGTTTTCTTAGAGAAAGCAGCTGGAGTACTAATCAAACAATCCACCTTTTTTCAGGGCTTGATAATTATGAGAATTCAAATGGATAATTAACAATCTTGAGTGACTTGTAAACTTTTCCAACAATTCTCAGTGTAAACAAAATCCTCAAGAGCATTTTTGAGTACTGAAAAGAAGACCGTGATTTAAAGCACGTGAAGCTGCAGAAGACCTTACTATGAGAATTACTTTGAAAAGAGGGAAGATTGTGGGAAACAAAAGGTTTTGGGAAGATTTTTCCTTGCAAGGACTAATGTAAGAAATGTCGTCAAAAATGTTTTTATCCAATAGATGTGAAAGAAGGCTTTTGATAATTTTAAATCAAAATGGCCATACTATTTCCAAATGTGCCGGGAAGAATATATATGTTTTGGACGGAGTACAAAATTCATGGAATACAATATCACAGTAATATCCCTGTTGCATATATTTTCAGTTAATTGCACATCGACGGTCATCTTGTCCATTTTGAAAGAGAACACCTGGCTATTTAGCAAACTCCAAATGCATAGCAGCCTTAGGTATCAAATTATGCCAAAATTTTTAGGCATTAGACAAGATCCTGAGAATATTTCTTCTCAAAATAACTACATATTTTATGTAGGTGTTGAGGAAGGAAATACATTTTTTGAACTTCTTTAGAAAATATTATTTGGTGAAATGCTAAATGACATAGAAGAATTTCTAGCAATAAATATAGTTTTGTACCAATTAGTGTCATCATAAGAAATATGCACATTAATTTCAAAAATTAGTAAAAATGTTAATTCTTTGGGAGGGTGACTATATAGCCCTGAGATGCAACCATATCTGTAGAAAGAAGAGGGATGATTTATTCCTGCAGCTTACTCTCTTTCTCAAGCACTGATATTTCCTCAGTAAACTCCCAACAGATTTCCCTAACAACACTAACTGATTGGAATTGGGTATAAGCCCTTTTTTAAACCAATTACCCTCCAGGAAATAGGATTACTGTTAGACAAAATAATCTGAGAGATGTGCATTGATAAACATCCACTGAAGTACAGAACCCTGTGGGGGAGAGAAGAATAATGAGTACACTGAGATTCTGGAAGGAAGAAGGAAGAGGGGAATCAATGCTACATAGGCCTTCAGAGTATGCACTATACTAAGATTTAAATGTTAAAGTATACTAAAATTGAAATTATGACTGAAGCATTCACTACGTTCTAAGAATATATGTATATATCTATATATCTATGTCTATATCTATCTATCTATCTAGATAGATAGATAGATAAATAGATAGAATTGCCAGCATAGGTATAATTTCAAGATAAATTAAATTTACTGTGTCCGGAAGTAAAACAATCCAATATTAGAGTGAGGAGCCAACAGGTATTAGATACACAGAATCCCTGAGAAGACTAACAAATTTTAGTCATTTTTTTAAATTTCCTTTTTACTTTAACTAAAACCTTAGGATTCATGTCAATTAATAGGAAACTATTTCCTTCTACAACATTTGCAGAAGAATATCAGAACATCTATCCTAATACTACTTCTTACAGTCAATATATTATCTTCCTTAATATAAAATGAGGTAGCATGTACCTATTTAAAGGAATTTTAAAAATTACTTCCCCTCATTATTTTTTATTTTATTTTTTTAACATCTTTATTATAGTATAATTGCTTTACAATGGTGTGTTAGTTTCTGCTGTATAACAAAGTGAATCAGCTATACATATACATATATCCCCATATCTCCTCCCTCTTGCGTCTCCCTCACACCCTCCCTATCCCACCCCTCTAGGTGGTCACAAAGCACCGAGCTGATCTCCCTGTACTATGGGGCTGCTTCCCACTAGCTATCTATTTTGGTAGTATATATAAGTCCATGACACTTTCTCACTTCGTCCCAGCTTACCCTTCCCCTTCTCCATGTCCTCAAGTCCATTCTCTACATCTGCATCTTTATGCCTGTCCTGCCCCTTGGCTCTTCAGAACCATTTATTTATTCTGTGCATAGTCACATGTACATTTCAAGAGAATTCATTTACTCATAAAAATTCAAATACCAGTCTAAGATCTCTTAACTCCAGAGTGAGCTCCATCCACTCTTTCTGGAATATTTAGATACTCATAAAAATAATAAATATTGTTTATTTAAAAATGAGATTTAAAAATCTATAAATTATCATGTTTTGTTTAGATAACTGGATTGTGATTGTTTTCACCAATATTACTTTCATATACACAAAAATGAGCACTAGAAAGAAAAATAATGCAAAATAAAATATAATTTAGTGTCATGTAATTATATTTTATTACAGACACACAACTGATAAGCTAAACATCACCAAGCTTGTGATAAACAAGAAGAAAACTCAAAACCTAGAAACCATATACAAAAATACAGAGACAAAATCCTCCAATTCACTGAAGTATTTAAGCAGAATCTGTATCATTATGAGTAAGAAGATTGGTAAATAACATTTCTAGAGTAATTATTGTTAACATAACCCTAGGGCAGTTATTTTTCACACCATAGGTTATGATCAACTCAGAAGAAAAAAAAAACACAGAAGGAAAGGAGAGGAAGTAGTAGAGGAGATGGAAAAGGAAGTGAAGGAGATGGAGAGAGAGGAGGAGATGGAGGTTGGAGAGGGGGAAGTAGGAAAAGAAGGAAAAGTAAGAGGTAAACAATGGAAAGAATAGCATAGCATAGAATAGAATAGAATAGAATAGGATAGTAGACAGGATAGGATAGGATAGAATAGAATAGAATAGAACAGAACAGAACAGAACAGAATAGAATAGAATAGAATAGGACAGTAGATAGGATAGGATAGGATAGGATAGGATAGGATAGGATAGGATAGAAGAATAGAATAGAATAGAATAGAATAGAGTAGAATAGAATAGAAAGAATAGACGTTTCAGGAAGAGTTCTATAATGCTGTATTTCAGAGCAGTTCTATAATGGCATGGTGTTACACATGTTAAATGGTTGCATTATTTTGGAATTAGAAAATACAAATATTTCTCACATATTTAATGGTCTGCATTTTGGTAATTACTATTTTAAAAAAAATAGTGTTTTAAAAATGTATTTTATGTAATTATTATATTTCCTCTACTATTTCCTAGAGTTTGTTGTGCTACAACTAAATCATAGTAGAAGAGTAAAGACCCTCTGATTTAAATTGCTTTGTATTGATATGACACAAATGATCTTATCTATGAAACAGAAACAGACTCACAGAAATAGAGAACAGACTTGTGGTTGTCAAGGGGGAGGGATGGATTGGGAGTTTGAGATTAGCAGATGCAAATTTTTCTATACAGAATAAACAGCAAGGTCCTACTGTATAGCACAGGGAACTATATTCAATATCCTGTAATAATCCATAATGGAAAAGGAAAAAAAAAGAAATTGTATGAGAACAATTACAAGATCTGTTATATGAGATGGTTAATTAAAACAGTGATAAATATCCACAAATATATATTATAAACAGTTTAAACTAAATTCAACCGAATTTATAGCCTCTGAATTGCAATAAGAAAACAAACAATAGGACTTTTGCATAAATTGTGTATTTAATTTTTTGTACTTAATTTAAAAACTAAATCTGGAATTAATTTTTTTTTGTGGTTCATTACAAATTTGCATAGTGTTTACTTCATATATGGAAAGGTATAACTGTAGTTATTACTGTCATTAATGGGTACATGTATGGTGATAAGGTCTTTACCAACATTTTCTCACCTGTTTTTTTTAAAAAATGAATCAAACAGTGTCGTTTCTATAATAAGCTCTAAATGTAGCAACACTGACATTCATTATATGTTTTATTTGTATCTACCTTTATAAATTATCATACTCCTAATCAGAAAGTGAGTATTTTCCTACATTTGTATTAAATATTAGCAAATCAGGAAGAATATTTCAAAGAGTATAGAATGGGTGCTAAAATATGAATAATTATAAAGCTATTCCAATATTTATAAAGATATTTAAACACCACTGGATGGTAAACCATTTTACCAAATTACATTTATACATGGATTCTCAGATATGTATGCATGTATTTACATTTATCCTAAAATGCCACTGCTACCTCTTTCATTTTTTTTTAAATTTGAGACTATTATATTCAATCATGAATCTCTGCATTCATTTTAGCAAGGGGCAGAACTAATAAATTTCAGGTACTTAGCTTTCTGATTATTTAACTTAACATATTCGTGCCAAAAGAACAGACAATGAAGATGTCCATATTCTAATCCCTAATCTCTTGTCTCTAAATCCACTCTTCCATAGTCTGTACTGTGATGTTAGGACTGGGTATCATGTGTAAACCTCATTTCCTGACTCCTTTGCCAGCTGGCTTCCTAGCTGATGATTGGGAGCATTAGAGGGCTTTGGCAAGAAGTAAAATGACCTCTTCCTTATTTTTGTGCCAGCACAAAAGTATATCCAGCAGAGGGAGTATATCCCAAGCAATGTGGCTGGCTCTAACCTCCAGCTTCTCTTAGCTCTATCTGAGCCAATCATATCATGCTATCATACCTCTCAAAGGCTCCAATCACATCCAGGGAAAGCTCTTTCCACAAATAACAGGGCACCAACTCTGTAGGATCCTTCTGCGGAGCTACTAACTTTGATAAAGCTAGCCATTTCTCCTTTTCTGTTCAGTCTTGTCTCCTGTGGTAGATGCTTCCTGCTGCATGTTTTAGTTTTTTTTTTTTTCCTTCATTTATTCCAGTTGTCTAGTACCTATAATTCTCTGTATTAAATTCTCTCTGTTAAGATTTACTCATCTTTATTTCTTGACTGAAGCACTCCAAAAGATTTTCTCTCTCAAATATTAATCTCTTAAACTTTCTTTCTATCCTTTGTTTAATACATAAGAATGCATAATCCCTTCGTTTACTCATAACAGTATTTTGAATTAGGTGGACTGATATGGAAAAGTGAACAGCTAAATGATGGAAATGTGAGTTCAGTGAATATCCTCCTTACCATAAATTTATTAGAGCTTTTCTAGTAATGAATATTTCAAAAGAAAAAAATCAAGTTTGTTGAAGGGAAGTTACTCAACATGTGTGCAAAACATGCAAATATATGGAGAAAAGCACTTTAGGCAGAAGGAACAGTAAGTGCAAAGGCCCTGAGGCAGATGTAGGTCGTTATGTTGGAGGAACTGTAGTGAGGTCATTGTGGCTAGAACACAGTGTGTGAGAGGAGGAGCTAGAGAAGATGTTAGAAAAAGATCAGGATGATTACTATGCTGAACCTTGTTGGTTATAGTTTGGATCTTGGATTTTAGTCCTGGAGAGATGAAAAGTCATGGAAGTGTTTGAGAAGAGGATGGATGCATTCCAGTTTAAAATCCAGCTACTCTGAAAACATGAATAGAGAGGATCCAGAATGAAAGCTGGATGATTTTGGAGACTATTTTTCAAATAAAAGATGAAGATGGCTTTGACCACTGTCCATCAGTAAATGCCAGTCCTCAGGCTTTATTCTGGAAGTGGGGTTTTTGGCAAGAGTGTTTCTCAGCTTTTCCTATCTGTTTCAATGCAAGCATTTTTTCAGTCATCTGATGTGTAGGAATCACTCAACTAGTTTCTGGATTTCTTTCATAGGGAATTGATCAGTGTATACCTGTATAATCAGTGATTCCATGGGATGAGGGAAATTCAAGAATCTTTTATGTCACCATTTTGATGTCATCAATCACACAGGGGATATTTTATGTTTTAAAGAAGAATCATATTTTTGAAGTCTACTGGACTAGTTCTGTCATTATACTTCCATGTTAATTAATTCAAGTAAAAATGGCTGTTAACAACATATTCTGTATAAGGCATTGGAGAAAATAACATCTATCAGTAAGATATAATGCCAGCCTTAACACTGTTTTATAGTCTAAAATGATTTGTTCTATTTTCCATATAAAGCTAACATCAAGCTCTAAAGTCTGGTAATCTGAATAACAAATAAATTACAGAAATTAGTAGAATATAATTGAACTAAAACTAGGGATAAAACCCATTCCAAAGTGTATGCTTTGAAATTTCAGCCCTACTTTAATGACTCAAGTTTCATACTTCTGAAGAAAATCATGAAATAGGAAATGAAGAGAGTACTGAAAATGAAGTATAATTTCAATCTCCCAGGCATTATTTCAAAGATAAAATGCTTAAGTCAATTTAGATGAATCTTTGAAAAGAACACAGAGAAATGCCCAAGAGTCAACATTTTATTTTTATTAAAACAAAATCTGCATTTCAGCTAAACACACAATTCCTTAGGAAGTGATTATTAACTGTGCTCCATAGAATACCCTTATGATACATGATTTCAATAAGGAGTTATGAATCTGGCTTTGGTAATGACATATGACAGGTTTTCAACTAAAGTTACTTCAACATGAAATTACATGTATCTATTAGAAATATTGTTTACTTATAAAACTTTGCATAAATTTATCCTAATTTTTTTGTATTCTTCAAAAGAATGAGTCACATTTTTATTTGATAAGGTTGGCATTGTTATAAAGTAATAGAAGGATAGCTTTTCATATTCCAAAGCCTTTAATAGAGTTATTAAGCTCTATGATGTAATCATATCAATCATCTCAATTATATAAATAAATTTCTGGACTAAATTTAAGACATGCCTAGGGTTATTCACAGTTAAGAATCTAAGATGTATATGCTTTTAATGCTAAAAATACTATTGATATTGGTTCAGAACAGTCCCAGGGGATGTAAATAGGTCTAGAGAGCTTATATGACTTATTCAATGAAATTTAGTGGTTAGTGCCAGAATCAAAACTAAGAGGAAAATTACCCACACGCTGATAGGGTTAGCAAATGACCAGTAAACACACAGCTAGTTCTTCTCTTATCCTAGAATCATTAATCTAAGTGACTACAGTTCCTCCATATTAATAAACGCTATGACTGAAAATTTTCTATAAGTATTTTAGTATCTAGTGCATTCTCTTATTATAGAAATGAATAGTTACAAGGAGCAAAAATTACATGAAAGCTTCAGTTCTAAACAAATGCACAGGGGTATGTGGGCAGATATATGCTTGACATTTAAATGAACAAATCTTGCATGGGTCCATGAAAAATTCAGCATCTTTACAGGAAGCCCCAAGAGCTTAAACTTGATAATCCACCTTTTGTAAGATAGGTCATTTTGATATCAGGAATATCTCATTTTCCAATTTTGGTTTATTTTTAATCATTAATATTTCAAACCCTAAATACCAAGAGACTCCCAGGAGTATTTTCAGACTTCTTGAACAATTTCAGGGTATATTTCAAATCAGAGAGAAAATTATGTGTCTGAAACCTCCTTGGCTCTTTCTCATTTTACACAAAGTGTACTTGTGTATAAATACATGCTGAAAAGTCTGTTTTCACTTGATTGCATGGACATGATCATTTCTAGATAGACTTGTGGCTAACCCCAACAAATGAAATATAAACTGAAAATAAAAAGAACTTTAAGATGTGGGACCAGAATACTTATTTGGGGGATCATACTTCTGTTATGTTTGTGAAGGAATTTACCCAATAGTATTTCAAAGTTCTTTCACATTCTCTAAGTTTGATAGCTGTGCATTAACTGTGGCTGAATTTATAAATTATCATGCACCCCAAATTCGGACTCATGCTTATGAGAAAAATAACTAAACATGATTATAAAATACTCTTTTCTTTAATCATTTATATTTCAAATAAACATAAGAATGCTCTCAATAAAAATGTTATGCAGGGCTTCCCTGGTGGCACAGTGGTTGAGAGTCCACCTGCAGATGCAGGGGACACGGGTTCGTGCCCTGGTCCAGGAAGATCCCACATGTCGCGGAGCGGCTGGGCCCGTGAGCCTGGCCCTGCGTGTCCGGAGCCTGTGCTCCGCAACGGGAGAGGCCACAACGGTGAGAGGCCCGCGTACCGCAAAAAAAAAAAAAAAAAAAAAAAAAAAAATGTTATGCAGAAATCTAACCTCTCATTATTCACAACTTTACTCAACATTTTCTTTTTCTTTTCTTCCTACAATTTGCCACTCCGTAAAGATGAAATTTAAGACTTTGGACTTAGATGTAGTAATGAATCCATAAACTCTGTACAATTTTTTCTGTGATACCCAAAGAAAATACTATATCACCATACAATTGTGATTACCTGACTGATATCTCTTTTACTGAGGAAAAAAATGACAGAAAGTATCACTGAAGCATACTGTCAATTAATTTGAAATTCATAGAACAGCTGTGAATGTTAGAACCATACAGCTTTTTCCCAGCTCCCTGTGAATTATCTGACATGTTTAAAGGAAGCAGAACAATTTGCCACAGGTAGACCCAGAGGGTATGGACTCCTAGGAGAGCGAAGATAGAAAGTGGAAGAGTGGAATAGTCTCAAAAGAGTGTGACTGGAGATGGCCACATGGGGAGAGGAGATAAGGTCAGAGAAGTGGAGGCGGAGTGAGAGATAATGAAAGCACTGACAGAACAGACCAACTGTGTAGAGATTAGGGTTACAAAGCAAGATCTCTACCCATAAGTCAAATCTGGTTGAAGAACATTTCTACACATCAAAGGGCCTCAAGGAGATGGTTTACTCTTTCATACAAGTCAAAAGCAACAATAAAATGCCAGTACTGTTGCTACTTCCTAGGTGTCTGAAATGATAGGATTACAATTCATGGATGGAATCATCAAACAAGTGTGTTTCCCCAAAGGGTAGGAAACACAAACACAGCAGAACTAACGCTACTAACGCTATTTGCTGTTGTCAGATCAAATTAAAAATTCTGAAATTAACATTAGTACCTGAGGTTGTCTTTTACCAGAAGGGTAGCAAAGACATTTATCTCATCATTTTTATTATATCTTGGTATATTATGTATATTGATTGCAATGAAATGTATCTACAGTTTATTAATTTATTCCTATATTAATCCAACATCTATATAGCATTATCTATGATTCTAAGGCAAAAGAAAGAATGGAATTCTAATACAAACAGGGAGTAATGAGAAACCACTTAGAAGAAGTGTCATGCATTTAGCCTTAAATAATAGCTCCACTCAAAAAATTGGCGTGGTTGGGAGGTATTCCAGGAATAACTGAATATAATTTGCAAAAGCCTTCGAATCTGAAAAAACACAGTTATCTATAGGGAATTTCAGATAGATTAATATATTTGAGCTAAGGATGCATTAGATAGTGGTGGATCAGGCTAAATTTTAAAAAAGAAAAATGTTTGTTTTGTTTATTACTGTCTAAGAAAGAAGAAACACAAAACTTAGTGGCTTAAAACAATGAGAGCATTTGTCTTGATGAATCTGCAATCTGGAGAGTGCTAGGCAGGGACAACTCATCTCTGCCGAAATTGGCATCATCAGAACCACCTGAAGGCTCTACACTCATGTACTGGGCAGTTGACGTGGGCAGTCAGCTGAGACCACAGTTAGGGCTCGGATCAGAACCCCTACAGGTAGACGCTGGGTTCAAATGATGGGCCTTGCCTTTTGTTACCCAGCCTTAGAAGTCAGGCACTGTTACTATTGTCACATGCTATTCATTAGAAGTTAGTCAATAAATCCAGTCTATATGCACAAGAAGGAAAAGTTGACTGTCTCTCAATGTATAAATGTGTAAAACACATTATAAGGAGAGCATATAAAAGGGATATTTTCCCATAACTGAAACATAACAGGACCGTATGGTCCTTACCCCTCCTGTCCTCCTCTTGCCTTTTGTCTGTGGAAAAACTTTAGCCAAAGAATAAGTTTAGTCAGAGAAGTGAGAAAATACAGAAACAAAGAAAAACAGCCAAAGGAAACCAAATAATAATAGTTTAGTCATTAAGCATAGTCAAGGACCTTTAGCTCCTTCTCAAGGGCTATAAATAATATCCTGAGACATATCCTGTGAGCTGTCTTGTGGATACTAAAACTCCTACCAGGTGGAAGAAGTTAACTACATGATGACCAGCCTGTAGCCATGACATAAGATGCCACAGCTCTGAGAACTGGCCTCAAGGAAGTGGGAACAAACTGACCCTGGAACTGAAGGTTAACTGTACTTAAAACAATCAAGATGACGCTGATCAGATCACCAATGACCAATTTCAAGATAACTGTCAGAGCTGACCGTGCTGTTTCTGCATGAGCCCCCTCCCTCTGCTTATAAAAACTCTTGCCCCCTGATTGTCGGGGGTGAGGGAGTTAGCCTCTGGACAGGAATCCGCCCTCCCCTTCCCCTGCCCCATTGCCTGAATCCTAAATAAAGCAAACTTTCCTTTCCACCAACTTTCCTCTTTAATGGCTTTTGAGTGGCAAGCAGCCTGACCCCACTTTCGGTTCCATACCATCTTTGAAAAATAAAACCTGGTACTATTGCTTTGCTTCTAAACTAAAAGTGGTAGAATGTCTTCCAACGACTTTCAAATGCACAGGATGCACTAGCAGATACCTGGCTCAGACAGCACTTTCTGGCAGCTTTGGGGAGAAATGACCAGAGGGCGTGTGTTTAATGGAAGGGAGACCAGTTAAAAATCCATTGCAGAAAGTAACAATGACACATTGGATTACAGCAGGGAATGTGGGGAAAAGGTCAGATGACTTTCAGGTGAGAGGAAGGGACCTTCAAAGGCAAATGCTACAGAGAGGAAGAGTAAAATAAGGAGTGAAGTTTCTCATGGAATTTGGAAACAATCTCAGAGCAAATGTTACATGCTGAAGGAGGGAGCCAGATTGAAACAATTTCCAACACTAACGGAACATTAGAAACTTGAGAACTATAAATAAAGAGGTTAGGGACTCAAGGGATCAGAGAAGATTGGATAATAAGTAGCTAGAGCATACAGATTAAAAGCTAATACTTCATTTCATTTGTTTTTGTCTCTGTTTTAAAATGGGTCCGTTTGAGATGTCACTGCAAGAGGCTGAAGTTATATTGGAATGGCAAGACTGGAGAACGTAGGCTCCTATATGTCCTAACACCAGAGGAAGAGTCAGCTGTTGGACACTCTTCTACTGTGACTGATGGATGCTGGTAAGGCTATGCACAGGTTCAGAAAAGGTATAGGTGAGAGAGGGGCATGATTTGTTGAAGTGGGGAATCTGCTCAAGAATATCCTGAAAATTACTGAGTTTGGAAAAAATATCAGTATACATTGAAACTAATGGATATCTTGAAAATAAGGTGCATGAACAGGAAATTTTCCTTATCTCTTACATAAAAATGGGTTCATTTCTTACCTTCTCTTTGTCTTGGTTTCCTTATCTGTAAAATGGGGATGCTGTTTATTAAATAGTTTAAGGAAAACACTTAAGCTGGTGCCTCACACACAGTACATCCATATAAACATTAGTCAATCTTATTAAATCAAATAGTTGTATAAAACCAAAAGTGCTCTGACCATAGGAAAGGAAGGCATTGACTATTGCTGCCATCACCTCTACATCAGAATAATCTTAGCAGAACTGTGTTAATCCTGCCCTTTGGAGAAAATATTACTTAACAAAATATTTTTTAAATGAGCTAAACATTGTCTAAACAGCAGGAAAAAATAGATATATTTTCTTGTGATTAAAATATTTTAAAACATTCCCAAATATACCATATAATAATGAACATATGAGTAGTTTTTAAACTTCCACAATAGTCTAGCTTAAAATAACATATTTTCTTTAACACACAGACATATTACTATTAAATTTCTTCTTTAAGATACTACCTAAACAAATATATTTGGTAATTTCTATGATCAACCCCTCATTATTTTAAGAAATTGATAATTTTCTTGGTTCCCAATTGCCGTATTTCCTAAAATATGACGTCCATAAGAACATCTTTTCAGGGACAAAAGATAACAGAAAAAGAGAAAAATACTATGGAGAAATTACTATGATAATAATGTTGATTATCTAGTGTTAGATGCATCCTAATTTTTAAAAAATAGAATGAGGAAACATAGTAAGTGAACAACATTATTTTGTCTGTGTATAATGAGCATAATTTTCTGTAGCATCATTGTAGCTATGTCATGACTGCCTAGTTAAAAAAAAAAAAAAAAAAAAGATTAAAAAGGGGTTGGGGGCTTCCCTGGTGGTGCAGTGGTTGAGAGTCCACCTGCCGATGCAGGGGACACGGGTCCATGCCCCGGTCCGGGAAGATCCCACATGCCGCGGAGTGGCTGGGCCCGTGAGCCATGGCCGCTGAGTCTGCATGTCCGGAGCCTGTGCTCCGCAATGGGAGAGGCCACAGCAGGGAGAGGCCACAGCATTGAGAGGCCCGCGTACCGCAAAAAAAAAAAAAAAAAAGGAGGTCGGAAATTGGCTGGCTTCCAGCACTTTCTTTTATTGAATAAAATTTTCTACCCAGATTTTTAATTTTTATTTGCCCCTTCCAAAACTGTTATTTCAATATTCCTCTCTCACTGAATGGTATAGTCAGTAGTCCAAATAATCAAAAAGAAGTGTAGGGCTTATCTTTTATATTACTCTCCCTCTCACAGCCTATATCTAAATCAGCACAAGCGTCAAAAACTTTCCCTTCATAAATCTCCCCCAAAGTCCACCATTTTTCTTCGTCTCCAGGTGAACTGCCAGTGCCCTTCCTTGATTATAGTAACAGCTTCCTGCTGCTACATTTGGACACATTGCTCTTTCCTAATTTGTGCTCCTGACTTTGGATGGAATGATTAACTTATTTAGTTTTCAAATGTAATTCTCATCCTATCATCTCCCTGCTTGAGCTACTTCCTGCCTCCTTCCCCACCCTCCTCAAACTCCACTCATCTCCTGAGTCTCTTGACTGTAGCCACACTGGCTTCAATCCCTGATCTAGACTATTATTCCTCCTCTCCACGAGGCTGTGTGCTTGCTGTTGCCTCTCAGTGGAGTATCTTTCCTGCCTCTCCTTTTCTGAATAACTCTTTCTCATCTGTGTAATCTTTGTTTCTTTACTCAGTAATTTTTCCTGACCTTGAGTTACCAAATTTCAGCAGAAGAGTTCCAAGAAGTTTTTCACTCTGTACCTTCATTTAGTCTGGGAATGATGGTAGTTTTCTTTCATGCTTATCTAAACCTAATTCTTCAGGCATGTTGCCAGAAAGGTTCAGCACAATCAGGTTACATTAAAGAGCGAGAGAAGAAACGAGCTGGAGCAAGACTAGAAACAGGGACTTAATTTCACTGCAAAGGCAAGACAAGCTGCTTCTCCATTTCATTTTCCTGCTCAAATTCATTTCCAAAACAATCATCTCCAGTACCTAATTTCTCCCTGTGATCCTAATTTATAGATGTTTGAGAGAGACCTGAAATATTTGTAAATGCATAATACACATGTTCAGTGATACTGCTTCCATTCAGTGATTCCAAAACTGTCTTTTTAAAAAAGTTCTGTTCTTATTTGTATGCCTTATTGTTTCCTAACCATCATTCCATTTACCTCTACCCAGAGAGAATAGCCTAAGAATTCAAAGAAAGAAGAAGGAGGAGGGGGAGAAGGGGGGGAGGGGGGAGAAAGGGGGGAGGAGGGAGGAGGGGGGAGGGGGAGGAGGGGGGAGGGGGAGGAGGGGGGAGGGGGAGGAGAAAGCAACTGGATCTCAGAAATTTTGGAACTAAATTGAAAAAGAATGTAGAGAAAGGCAAGAAGTTAGAGTCAATATTTTGCAAATCAATGTAAATAAAGTGTGTTTGTATGGCCTATATACATAAAATATGAAAGAAGCCTTTGAGGAAAAGGATAAAATGCACAGGAAGAAATGTAAATGATTTGAAACATGTCATTTATCACATTATTCAGATAAATACTTTTGTAATAAATTATAATTATTTCAATTAGGTTGGTAGCTGTGTCCCTTATTTATTTCAATTAATTTTTGAGTATCATTACTGAAATTTTTCTAATTTTAGATTGAGAATTATAAATATGTAAATTGTACAGTTTTGTTTATTTGTCAGCTATAAACTAAAGCTAAATAATGATATTTCTGAAAGGAATATGTTCATCTTTCTTTATACTATAATGTATTTCAAACATCATGTAATATTCCAAATATTATATTTTGTTTTTAAAATATATATACTACTGAATCACCTAATGTTAAAATATCACATTACATACTGTATTATTCTAAATCAAATCTCAGATATGGTTAGTGTCAATGTGTTCATCCAATTTTAATATTTTTTTCTCTACACACAAATGTAAAATTTTAATGTACTCGGACGTTGTAGGTAAACAGCACAAGTTACAGTGATCAGTGGTCTTCTCTCATTGAACAGTATATAGACCCAAATTTTAGCCAATGATTAATTCGAAATTAGAACAAAAACAAGCAAAATGTCCTTCACCCAGATAACCTGAGAAGTATTCATCTAATTAATTTTGATCCTCAAATGTCCAATATACGAGTTTTTGAAATTAGATATATGCATAGTCTACATAACCAATGAGTTATTTTTATCATGATCTGCAACAATAAGAAAATTTTGATGGGGGAAATATATATTACTGTTGGTTTTAAAATGTTCTTACCATGCCCCAGTAGGTTGTTAATACTACAGTTTGAAGACTGGGTCGGGACTAAACCAATAAATAAATTGGTTATTTCAGATTGAAGAAATACTTTCTCAGCTCTGAAACATTTCAAAACGACACAGTGAGAATGTCAATAGTCATAATTTTAATTACAGACAGTCTATCCAGTAGCAAAGGAACACTGTATATATCAACAGTATCAATTTTAGGTTTTAATTGATTGAGCCCAAAGAAATCGTACTATTTTTTAATGGCCTGAAGTTAAGAATAATGAAACAATCAGTGACTTTTCATAAATATATCTAAAATACCTGCATTGTTGCTGTTTTTCTTTCATATTATTCCTTGATCTGCAGGTTACTTAAGATATGCAAAGAGTTTTTTTTTTTTTTTTTTTTTTTTACTAGCACTGATGTATTTTTTAAGATATTTGCTTTGGAGAATAAACTATTCAAGTGTAATTAATTCAGTATCTGCTGAAATAATCTTTGAAGTTGACCGAATTGAGGATCCTCAGATCAAAATTCTGGCAAATTAATAATAAAACATACACAAAGATTAGTAGTAGAAGACTCTAAAGGTGAGCAGGACTGTTCTTTAACAGATGGAAAAAATGGGGCAGTAGCACCATTAGAAATATATGGCTTGGAATATTTCTGCCCAAAGTTAGCATGTGTGTCCTTTTAAATCCAGAAAAGACACCATCAAACACCATCTCTGGTTGCATAAGAAAATAAACATGGATTATCCTTAGATTTTTAAAATTTTATTGTTTAGTGCAGATTCTCCCTAAATTTGAACTATATGTGAATTTTGAGCAAGTGACATCCACCTTCCCATTTAAATCTGTTTGTGTGTGCAGGTGTGTGTGCATATGTGTGGTGTAAAATTTAATGTCAAGATAGTAGTTTACACTATCTAATAATAAAATAAGATTATCCAGTACTGCTTTTTTTATTTGAAATTGATCATTTTGTATAATGTAGCTCCACCCCTTCTCTTGCTAATATGTATTCTTTTTTTCTTTTTATTGAGATATAATTGATGTATAGCATTATATTAGTTTCTGGTGTACAACATACAACATGATTATTACATATATTATGAAATGATCGTCACAATATGTCTAGTTAACATTCATAACCACATATAGTGACAAATTGTTTTCTTGTGATGAGAACTTTTAGGATCTACTTTCTTAGCAACTTTCCAATATACAATACAATATTATTAAGTATAGTCACCGTACTGTACCTTACATCTCCATGACATTTAGTTTATCACTGAAGTTTATACCTTTTGACCACCTTCACCCAAACCCCCTCTTCTGGCAACCATCAATCTGTTTTCTGTTTGTATGAATTTGATTTTGTTTTTGTTTTAAATTCCACATATAAGTGAGATAATGCTGTATTTGTCTTTCCAAAGGATTAATTTCACTGAACATGACTAACACCAAACTCCTGAGGCTAGGATAAAATTTTTACAACCCACATTTTAAATAAATCTTCAGAATTTTTTATTCCAGGAAGAGACACATGAAAACAACAACATTAAAACAAAAATCAGGCTACCCATTCTTCTTAGTATTAATAGTTTTGCTGTAACTACTTATAATGTAATTCTCACCAGCACAGAATTAATTTTCAGTTTCTGGAGATTAAATTGAAACAAGGCAGGTATCAGTTACTATCTTCAAAGAAGACATTTTAACATCACAAAAGAAATAAAAGATCAAAGAGATCACTGAGTTAATCCTTCAAACAAGATTAAGTTTTTGCCTTTTAACGATTCTTTAATTTTTTAATGCCGAAGAGTATAGTATTTCTGTGTTTATATTAAGAAATGAAGGTGCTAAGAAAAACACATTATAGGCAGAAATTATATTTGCATCCTTACAATTATTTCCAGTGTTCATATATTAAACACCTGTGGTTAGTTATAATATATTTGAAAACTTAAAAGATGCTTCATTGTTCCTGGTAAATGTCTTTAGTTTTCTCAGCTATTGAGAGTTGCATGTTTAACAAACCATCTATACTATTTTATGGATAAAAAAAAAAACTTACAGTGTAGGAATGAATAATCAATGCATATTAATTAAAATCTAAGCAATACCAATCTACAGTTGTATGTCTTGGGTATATGATGAAGCTACTCTGGACTTAGGCTTCTCGCTTTCAAATCCAAGGTTATTGTGAGATTTAAATAAGATAACGTTTATCAAACAGGAAGCATTCTGTTGGACGATGATAGATATTCAGTAAATGATAGCTGTGACTAAATTTAAAAAAAACCTTTCAACTTCAAGTATGATGAAAAATGTATCCTTTGGGTATAAAATCAAGTGCTAATAGTCATATAAACACTGAGGTGTATGTATTTGCTTAGTATTTATTCAGGCCCACTTATTTAGGTATCTATAGCAATTAATTATGATATGCAAATTGGCAGAAAGTAAGGGACTATGAGATTTAACAATTAAACGACTGAAGATTGAAAAAGTCACTTTTGCTAGAAGTGTGCAAATGCTAGAGAGTTAAGGGATTGACTAATTTAAGATACTTAAGCCTTAGGATTATGATATAATCCATATCACTTAATAAAAATCAAACTTTATAAAGTGGGAAAAGCTTTCAAAAGGGATAACAACTCTGACCCATAGAACTTAATTCTAAATTATTTAGTAGCTTAGTTCTGTTCTTGTAATAATAGCACAACAAAAACTGAGAGTATATTTTGGCTAGGCAAATCACCATAAGTGCAGAGACAAATTTATATCCTGCAAGAAAATATGCGTACATGTATTCTACTTAAGTAAAAATGTACATGTATAAAGCAAGGGGCATTATGACAATTTAATTTACTGTACAAATGCTAAAAACTTAACACTTCTATGCAAATTTGAAACAATCTAATGTGTTACATGCTACAGAACATTTTTATCACAAACTATAAAATGGCCATATTTCAATAGAACCCATACAAAATACTACATATAACACCACAAAAACTGAAGAGTATAGTTCATATGTATAATCTGGCTTGGCAATAAATACCTAAACGCTTGATTATTTAACCTCTGAATTATCTCACTTTTCTCAATAATTTATTTTCTGTGATCATTTCTCTTTTCAGATTCTCCCCCTCCACCCTCCATTATTTTACTTTCAAGACGTTCTGATTGTTAATAGCTACTTTAACTGTACCTGTTCTTTAACAAAATTATAGCCAGATCATTCACACTGCTACAGTAGAGGTAGTCAGCACTTTCGCAGTAAAAACTGCTCTTCAGAGGTTTATAACTCAACTGTAAAAATTCATACCGGGCTCATCTTGGCATAAAAGGTCATAGCCTGAAGCAAATTTGCTTTACCAATTTTCAAGCAAATTAATGTAGTCAATATTCTAAGTGATGCAAACATAAACAAAACACTAAAGAAATGTATTCCCCTGAAATAATCATAACCATGTGGCTGATACTTATTTTCAAGTTCTTTAGTTGTTGTTAAATTTGCATGTGTCCCACGCAGGTGTTGAAAGAATAGTTCTAGGAGGGAGAAGGCAAAAAATGGTGGCTTTCTTTCAAGAAACTAACACTAACATATGTGGCTATAAAATAAATAGCCTTCATGGCAGATGGCTTACCTTCAAACACGAGCTCGATCTCTCAGTATTTTACATATACAACTATGTAAAATATGTTAAGGCTCTATTTAGAGGTAGAAACTGTTATATCAATAACCTTCCAAAACCATTTGAAATATACTACAAGAACTTACAAATGATTTTCTCACTTTATATAACATTGAAATTTCCAAAAGGTAACAATTTATATAACACTATTGTATGGTTGTATATCAATGGTGATACAATTCTCATCCTGTTTCTCTAGATATTCTTCCAAAAGTAAAAAAAGAGACAAACAGAAGTGAGTTTATATCATGATTGGATCCAGAAACTAAGGCTTTGGGAAAGAAAAATGTTGTGCTCCATCTCAAGACATTTCCTACTAAAATCATTTACAGAATCTGTAGGCGACTATTTTCAAACCACACTAATGTTTTTGTGTAAAGAAACACCAGAAAAAAATAAAAAGAAAGAAAAGAATGGAAAGAAATAAAAAGGGTAGGAGAAATAAAAGAAAAAGTATTCCATTGCAATAAGAGTACTGCCATTCTGGAAAATTCAGGACAAGCCACTCATATAGAAAAAATTATTATAAAGAATTTAAGCTCAGGAGTTTATTATTAAATACAAGTCAGGCACTATAATATATGCTAAAAGTCAAATAAAATCTCATGACCCTAATAACATCCTGGCCTTTCTATAATTCTATTCCATTTTGGGAGTACATGCATCCATGTTTTTATCAGAGATGTAATGATATAATTTTTATTTTGATCTTACTACATTCTTATATTAAAACTTTATAGTGTTTACATAGCCATAATAATGATAAAAAATCATAATCATTATAATAGTTAAAACATCCATAGCTCTCACTATGTGCTTAAAGTAGCATTATTTTACGGTCAAAACAACTTTCAAGTTGAGTAGTATTATTAACTCTACTTTATACACAAGAGGAAACTTTGAGTTAGTGAGTTTAAGTAACTGGCTCAAGGTCTCATGATTATGAGACAGTAAACGGAGGATTCAAAGCCAGGCAGCATATCTATGTAATGTGTTCCTCACCACTATGTTAGATATTTCTCCTTTCAATGTCATTTGCTAGTCTTTTTTGAAACTCATTTCTCTGCTGTTAGAAAGAATGGTTGTTTCCTGTCATTTCTTTTAAGAAACCACATTGCTTTGAACATCTTTACATATGGGTTTACTGGATATCTATTACTTCTTTGCAACTGATGACTGATAGTGGTATTATCGACACAAAAATGTATAAATCTATTTTACATATATTTTGATTGTATTCTATTGACCTAATGTAACTTTTTTTTAAAACTTTTTATTTTACGTTGGAGTATAGCAGATTAGCAATGTTGTGATAGTTCCAGGTGCACAGCAAAGCAACTCAGCCATACATATACATGTATCCATTCTCCGCCAAACTCCCCTCCCATCCAGGCTGCCACATAACATTGAGCAGAGTTCCCTGGGCTATACAGTAGGTCTTTGTTGGTTATCAATTTTAAATACAGCAGTGTGTACATGCTGCATATAACTATTAATCTATATCCCTGTCAATATAGAATTAAGTATGTGTACACACACATGCAAGCACACATTTCTACTTGAATAGTTATAAAATGGAACCTCATTTATTTTTTAATCATTTGTGAAGTTGAACGTTTTTAAACGTTTAAGTAAATTTAGTTGTTCACTTTGCTTATAACCAAACTTCCTATTGTTTTGTTAATTCCATATCACCTTTAGTAAATTAAGTTGCATTTGTGGTAAAATTTACAAGGTTTAATGGCGGTAAAATTATATTCATAAACAGAGAAATCAGTATAGCGGTGTAAAAATGTTCAGTGCATACAAGAAAAAGTCAGAAATTTAATTTGGCTTAAACTTTATTAAGTTAGGTGACTTAAATTTTATTAAGTATTTGTCAGAGGCCATCATTAGAAGATATGATTGGGAAAGATCATAATGGCTAGATCAGGAATTTTCATGTGCTAGTAGTTTTGAACTTTGAATATCTTGATAGCAAATCACACCTCACTGAGCTTATTGGAGACACAATCACAGCTCAGATCTTGAATAGTGAATCTGGCTGCATTGGGGAAGAGAACTGGTTCTAGATGAGAATCTAAACACAAAGGATTTGCCTCCCACTCCAGGGTACACAGACCACCATTGGGGTTTCATAAATTTGGGTGGAAAACACATCTTTGTTCTTCCCAATTTCCAACTGAAATTTAGTGCTTCTTTCAATTAAATATTTAGGTCCCAAACCACAGCAATAGTGTCAATATCTGTGACTTTAATCACTAAAACAATTTCAGTTATTTTGATTTCACCTACAGTTGTTGCAAATATCTCAAAATACTGTTTATACTTATTTGTAGTAATTATTAGACCCACCATTAGGACTTGTTTTTTAAAATATATATTAATAATGACATGCATATATTACTATGTCACATGTTTCAAATATTGATGAATTTATTTCAGATAAATCTGCCTTAAAAAAAAAACTAAGTATTTCATTTGATGAATTTAAAAACATTATTTTGAAAAGAGGTCAGAGCCCCTGAAGGTAAGAGACCCTGAAGAAGTATGTGATTTAAATGAAATTCAGACAATAAGGACCCGACCAGGATAGAAGTATCGGGATGGTGGAGACTGATGTGAGCACAAGAAGCAACAAGAGCTAATTCTCTCTCTCATTCTATATCCAGTCAGTTCAGTGAGGTCAGAGTAGGCACTGGGGGTCTTAATTAATTCCAAAAGGCTAGATCTAATCCTATTTCATGCCTAGCTCCCAAAGGGCTGTTTTTCCCCAGAAATTTACTTATACAAAGAATATTACCACTCATGATACCATGGCTACAAGTGAATGCCCTTTGTTGTGTATGATGGTAGATTTTGACCTGAAATTTGATAGCAATTTGACTATGAGATCATGTTTCACGTATTTGGTTGCAATACAAAATTTTGCTTCCTTGATATCACAAAGAAATTTCTTCTTCCTCAACTGTAACATTTCTGGGATTGCTTGTTTGAGGCAAGAAGTGTGTGCTGGCATGAGCCCTGCTGGGAATCCAATCTGTGTCTTCAGTGTGTTATAGGCCTGTCACCCCATATCATTTATGGTGAGACATCCTTTAACTTGTGGACATTTGTAAAGGCCATGTTGCTGTAAAAGATTCTCAGTTTGGGCACTGAAAACAATGTTTCACAATAACTTTTCTCTGAATAGCTTCTGTTAGTCTCAAGTTTTCTTGGCTACCTGAGAAACTAGCCACCAACTTCAAGAACAACAAATTAAATCAGGCCAGAGGTCTGGCCAGAGAACAGCAGAGATATGGGAATTGGCCTCTGACAAAATGCTGTGATTTAAAATCTTCCAAAACACAAAAGCCCAGGATCAGATGGCTTCACAGCCGAATGCTTTCAAACACTTAGAGAAGAGCTAACACCTATCCCGCTCAAACTCTTCCAAAATAGAGCAGAGGGAGGAACACTGCCAAACTCATTCTATGAGGCGACCATCACCCTGAAACCGAAACAAGACAAAGATGTCACAAAGAAAGAAAACTACAGGCCAATATCACTGATGAACATAGATGCAAAAATCCTCAACAGAATACTAGCAAACAGAATCCAACAGCACATTAAACAGATCATACACCATGATCATGTGGGGTTTATCCCAGTAATGCAAGGATTCTACAATATATGCAAATCAATCAATGTGATATATCATATTAACTAACTGATGGATAAGAACCATATGATCATCTCAATAGATGCAGAAAAAGCTTTCAGCAAAATTCAATACCCATTTATGAAAAAAATCCCACCAGAAAGTAGGCATAGAGGGAACTTACCTCAACATAAAAAAGGCCATATATGACGAACCCACAGCCAACATTGTTCTCAATGGTGAAAAATTGAAACCATTTCCACTAAGATCAGGAAGAACACGAGGTTGTCTACTCTCACCACTATTATTCAACATAGTTTTGGAAGTTTTAGCCACAGCAATCAGGGAAGAAAAAGAAATAAAAGAATCCAAATTGGAAAAGAAGAATTAAAACTGTCACTGTTTGCAGATGACATGATACTATATATAAAGAATCCGAAAGATGCCACCAGAAAGCTACAAGAATTAGTCAGTGAATTTGCTAAAGTATCAGGATACAAATAAATGCACAGAAATCTCTTGCATTCCTATACACTAATGATGAAAAATCTGAAAGAGAAATTAAAGAAACTCCCATTTACCACTGCAACAAAAAGAATAAAATACCTAGGAGTAAACCTACCTAAGGAGACAAAAGACCTGTATGCAGAAAACTATATGACACTGATGAAAGAAATTAAAGATGATACAAACAGCTGGAGAAATATACCATGTTCTTGGATTGGAGGAATCAACATTGTGAAAATGAATACTACCCAAAGCAATCTACAGATTCAATGCAATCCCTATCAAACTACCAATGGCATTCTTCACAGAACTAGAAAAAAAAAATTCACAATTTGTATGGAAACACAAAAGACCCCAAATAGCTGAAGCAATCTTGAGAAAGAACAATAGAGCAGGAGGAATCAGGCTTCCTGACTTCAGACTATACTACAGAGCTACAGTAATCAAGACAGTATGGTACTGGCACAAAAACAGAAATATAGATAAATGGAACAGGACAGAAAGCCCAGAGAGAAACCCATGCACATATGGTCACCTTATCTTTGATAAAGGAGGGAAGAATATACAGTGGGGAAATGACAGCCTCTTCAATAAGTAGTGCTGGGAAAACTGGACAACTACATGTAAAAGAATGAAATTAGGACACTCCCTAACACCATACACAAAAATAAACTTAACATGGATTAAAGCCCTAAATGTAATGCCAGATACTATAAAACTCTTAGAGGAAAAAATAGGCAGAGCACTCTACGACATAAATCACAGCAAGATTCTTCTGACCCACCTCCTAGAAACATGGAAATAAAAACAAACAAACAAAAAACCTAATGGGACCTAATGAAACTTAAAAGCTTTTGCACAGCAAAGGAAACCATAAACAAGACAAAAAGACAACCCTCGGAATGGGAGAAAAGATTTGCAAATGAAGCAACTGACAAAGGATTAATCTCCAAAATTTACAAGCAGCTCATGCAGCTCAATATCAAAAAAACAAACAACACAATCCAAAAATGGGCAGAAGACTTAAATAGACATTTCTCCAAAGGATATACAGATCGCCAACAAACACATGAAAGGATGCTCAACATCACTAATCATTAGAGAAATGCAAAGCAAAATTACAATGATGTATCACCTCACACCAGTCAGAATGGCCATCATGAAAATAACTACAAACAATAAATGCTGGAGAAGGTGCGGAGAAAAGGGAACGCTTTTGCACTGTTGGTGGGAATGTAAATTGATACAGCCACTATGGAGAACAGTATGGAGGTTCCTTAAAAAACGAAATATAGAACTACCCTATGACCCAGCAATCCCAGTGCTGGGCATATACCCCGAGAAAACCATAATTCAAAAGAGTCATGTACCACAATGTTCATTGCAGCACTATTTACAGTAGCCAGGACATGGAAGCAACCTAAGTGTCCATCAACAGATGAATGGATAAAGAAGATGTGACACACATATACGATGGAATATTACTCAGCTATAAAAAGAAACGAAATTGAGTTATTTGTAATGAGGTGTATGGACTTAGAGTCTGTCATACAGAGTGATGTAAGTCAGAAGGAGAAAATATATACCATATGCTAACGCATATATATGGAATCCAAAAAAAGAAAATCGTTCTGAAGCACCTGGGGGCAGGACAGGAATAAAGATGCAGATGAAGAGAACGGACTTGAGGACACGGGGAGGGGGAAGGGTAAGCTGTAAGAAAGTAAGGGTAGCATTGACATATATACACTATCAAATGTAAAATAGATAGCTAGTGTGAAGTAACCACATAGCACAGGGAGACCAGCTTGGTGCTTTGTGACCATTAGAGGGGTGGGATAGACAGGGTGGTTGGGAGATGCAAGAGGGAGGAGATATCGGGATATATGTATAAGTATAGCTGATTCACTTTGTTGTACAGTAGAAACTAACACAACAATGTAAAGCAATTATACTCCAATAAAGATGTTAAAAAAAACAAAAAACAAAAACCCAAATCACAATCATCAGGACACAAGCATTTCCTGGACAGATACTTCAAAATTGTAAAATTGTGATTGGTTCTACATATTTCAGTATGGATAATTGCATACATATTCATATATTTTGAAGCCCTTTTTTATTCTATGTCATGTAATTCATCATTTACATTAAGGTGTCTTTTAAATTAAAGCCATCTGTGGGAAGGGCTGGGAATTTGGTGTTCTGCTCATTGTTTAAATGTCTTCTTATCTGTCTTTTCCTGTATCTCACTTTACTCATAATGTTACATTTTCAGGAGAAAAACTATAGCATGAGCAGTCCTCTTTCCATTGAATTCATATCTTTCTGGTTACTAAAATTTAAATAAATTTTATAAATTGGTTTCAAGTATATTTCCTGTCTGATAACATAGTTTGGAAAATATTTTAATTTCATTTTAACTTTATTTCCTCTCTGCTGTATGAATAGCACACCCTTTGTTCTGGGAACAAATATTTTTTTCATCATATTTTTCTTTAATAAGAGGAATTTACTTTTAGATTCAAGATCAGGTTTTCAGTTTGAGAAAAATAATCATTATATTTTTAATTAATGAGATGGTGGTGTTGTGAACTCCACAAGTAGTTTCTTTAATTTAAAGGCAACCTGTATATTAAATAACATATGAAAAGTAGTTGGAGAAATAAAAGGAGCAAATTATGGTATGAGACATCTGTTTTTGCTCCCCAATACTCTGCAAGTTGACCATAGAACATAAGCAAAAAATATCAAACAACCTGCAGGAGAAATGAAGAAAAATCAGATTTAAGGCCTCATGGAAGATTAGCTGGTACATATAATCGATATCTTGCTAAAAACACATAGAACATGCTCACTAAAATATAACATATACAATTTTAAATATATAGCCAGATACAAAAGACAGAAATGTGCCCTGATGATGGAAAGGAAGAAAGATATCAAAGCCAGCCCATGGTGATTTCAGAAGATGTGAAGTCTCTAAGAATGGGACATAGTACAAACACCCATGCATGGTCTGCAGAAGCAGACTGGGCTTTCACTCGCTACGACATCAGCAACAAGCTGGTGGATTTGAAGTATTTCCTCCTGCCCCCACCCCCAGTAGTAGTAGTATGACACTTGTGAAAATAAACTATTTAAAATGGAGTCAGGAAATTCTCACACTTGTATCACTCACTGCAGCTCACTGACCCTAGCAGAAAGAAAAATTTCCTTCTGATCCATCAACAAGTCACCCACCACCTGCAACCAACAAGAACCACCACAGCCCTCCTGATTTCCTCCAAAAACCTAATAAAAGCTGACCTTCCCATTGTCTCCTCGGACCTGCTCATGGTTCATCATAGTTTGCACGTCCCAAATTGTAATTCCTCTGCTATTCCCAAATAAACTAATTTTGCTGGTGAAATAAATGGGCCTTTTGCTTTTTTAAGGTCAACAAACTGAATTTGTACCAATTTTATTTGGTTTAAGTGGACTGAAAATATGGTTGAGTGTTTCAGATCTTATTTAGATGATTATCTCATTTATATTTGATATTTTTTCAGTGTTTACTTTAAACTTTGAAATAAAATGTACTTTTATCCTCTGAATCATTTTATATTACTGTTATGGATTGAATTGTACCCCTTCCCCCCAAATTCATATGTTGAAGCCCTAACCCCCAATGCTTCTGAATATTACTATATTTGGAGATAGGGTCTTTAAAGAGGTAATTAAGTTAAAATGACCAAAGGAGGGGTCTTAATTCAATCTGGTTGGTGTCTATATGGAGAGTAAATTTGGGCATGCATAGGGACACAGGAATGCACATACAGAGAAAACACTGTATGAAGACATAGCAAGACAGTGGCCATCTGCAAGCCAAAGAGAGAAGGTCTCAGAAGAAAAAAAACCTGCCCCCACTACCTTGGTATTGGGCTTCTAACCTCCAGAACAGTAATAAGTTTCTGTTGTTTAAGCCACCCAGTCTGTGGTATTGTGTTATGAAAGCTCTAGCCAACTAACATAATTATCTATATGAAATTGGAGAAAAGTTTCATACTGAAACCATGTCTAGATGACTTGATTTTAAATTTGTTTATGGTGTTGTCTTACATTGAGGAATTTATAAATTTAATGAATCTTCACTTAATATCATTCTTTTACTGTGGTCAAATGTGTCTCTCTCTTTTTTTATTCTTTTCATTTAGAGTTTAAACTTTCTGCTCTTTTAAGAATTCTTCCCTATTCGAAAGTTGTAAAGAACAGTGTATATTCTGGGTAAACTCAGTTTCTGGCCTTGAGAAAATCCTTGCCCTAACTGAAACTCCTCTTATCAAAACTTAGAAAATAAAAAATTTCACAAGGAAAAGAATTTTTCACAATTGACTAGTTGGTTCAAGTCTATGTTACCTGAATTTTTATAAACTGCTTCAAAAAATATTTGTACATTTCTCATGTGACGTGAATACCTCACACAGTAAATGAAAACTGTGGTGATCTGACTCCTTATATAGGATGAGAAACTAAATAATACCATTTAAGGTTCTGGAAACTGTATGTGTATAACCTCACTAACTAAGCCTTACCATAACAATGAAATAGCTTGTATATTTCCATTTGATCAATGGAGATTCTTTTCTTTTTTTAACATCTTTATTGGAGTATAATTGATTTACAATGGTGTGTTAGTTTCTGTTGCATAACAAAATGAATCAGCTATACGTATACATATATCTGCATATCTCCTCCCTCTTCCATCTTGTTCCAATCCCTCTAGGTGGTCACAAAGCACCGAGCTGATCTCCTTGTGCTATGCGGCTGCTTCCCACTAGCTGTGTATTTTACATTTGGTTGTATATATAAGTCCACACCACTCTCTCACTTCGTCCCAGCTTACCCTTCCCCCTCCCCGTGTCCTCAAGTCCATTCTCTACATCTGTGTCTTTATTCCTGTCCTGCTCTAGGTTCTTCAGAACCTTTTTTTATTTTTTAGATTCCACATATATGTGTTAGCACACAGTATTTGTTTTCCTCTTTCTTTCTGACTTACTTCACTCTGTATGACAGACTCTATGTCCATCCACCTCATTACAAATAACTCAATTTCATTTCTTTTTATGGCTGAATAATATTCCATTGTATATATGTGCCACATCTTCTTTATCCATTCATCTGTCGATGCCCCTTAGGTTGCTTCCATGTCCTGGTTACTGTAAATAGAGCTTCAGTGAACATTGTGGTACATGACTCTTTTTGAATTATGGTTTTCTCGGGGTATATGCCCAATAGTGGGATTGTTGGGTCATAGGGTAGTTCTATATTTCATTTTTTAAGGAAATTCCATACTGTTCTCCATAGTGGCTGTATCAATTTACATTCCCACCAACAGTGCAAGAGGGTTCCCTTTTCTCCACACCCTCTCCAGCACTTATTGTTTGTAGATTTTTTCATGATGGCCATTCTGACTGGTGTGAGGTGATACCTCATTGTAGTTTCGATTTGCATTTCTATAATGATTAGTGATGTTGAGCATCCTTTCATGTGTATGTTGGCAATCTGTATATCTTCTTCGGAGAAATGTCTATTTAGGTCTTCTGCCCATTTTTGGATTGGGTTTTTTGTTTTTTGGATATTGAGCTACCTGAGTTGCTTTTATATTTTGGAGATTAATCCTCTGTCCATTGACTCATTTGCAGATATTTCCTCCCATTCTGAGGGTCTTAGCACCTTTCTTCTGCATTTATTGCCCAAAGAAGAAGTTGCGTTGATAAAAATTAATCCTTTACCTCCACTTCTCAGGTGTGCCAGGAAAGTCTCCAAAATGTGTTGCTTCACTTTGGATTTTATGAGCAAAATAAGAAGATTGATTAGCTTGTTTCCTCATCTCTACTGTACCTACTCAGAAATCTTCCTTCCACTGAAGATCAGAACTTAAGTGTTCTGATCCTTAAAGGTGAGGAAATAGAAATCTATTGCAGTGAAGCATTCGATCGTTCTTGATTTAAGTTGTATAAAACCATAGCAGTAATGTGGTATAATAAGAAATACTCATCAAAAATAATTAACCTAGAACTTTTAGAGTTTATACAAACTCTTTTTGAATTAATAACCACATCTACAAATACATAGGGCTTCAACAAATAAAAAGAGAATAGTAGCTAATATCTATTGAGAATTTGTTATGCCAGGTACCTTATTAGCCAAATGATATACATTATTTCAATTATTCCTAGTTATAATAGCACTTAAACAAATATTGTGAGCAATCATTTAGTTATTATACTGTTCCCAGTATTGTGCTAAGTATATGTCACATATTTTTTTATTAAAGTATGTATTTTAAGATAAGTAGATGAAAAGAGTAAAAGAAAATCCATTTGATTTTACATGAAAGGAGTAAAAGAAAATCTGTTTGAATATTTCCAAGGTAATTTTAATAATACAAACTATAACAAAATAAATATTACAATTTTTGTAATTCAATTTCATTGAACTCCTTATCTAATTAAAAAAGGATTTGCCACATACTGCCTTTACATTTTACTGTTTAGAACTATCCCTAAAAGTAACTTATAAGGTTTATTGGACAGACTCATTTGGGGAACTGGATACTTGGATTTTTGAGAAGAGCCAATGGGAGGGCTGTAACTCTCTGCTTGTATTTCTCATCGGTGGTCCTGCTTTCATCTTTTTAGATTGAGAGCTTTGGAAGCCCAGCTGGGGCAGTGCCCCTTCACAAATATTCAGGGCTAGCCTGGTGACTGAAGGCCTAAAGTTTGGAATTCTCTTGGAGAAGTGCTGCTGGTATGGCTGGGATGCCCAGGTAATGGTTCCTGCCACTTCATCAACAAGCTGTGACAAAAAGTGGAGAGCATCATGCCTTCTACCTGGGTACTGTGAATTTTGATGACACAAAGGATGCCCTCTACCTGGTGTTGGACAGACCCTCGGAACTTCACATCTTTCCTGCATTAACCGGCGTGAGCAGCTGTCAACCTCCCAGGGGTGAGGGGAGGGGACTGCCAAAGACTTGGGGGCCAAAATCAATTAGGCGGCTTTTACCTGATCTTATCAAAAGGACTCCAATAAAATATTTTAAAACAAATAAAAAATAGATTGGTGTCAGTGAAAACAAGATGGTCCAGAAAGCTTTAGGGACATGAAAGGTTAACCACCAGTGAATGAGCATCACAGTTGATGTCTAGCTGTACATCTTTTCAGTGACATACAAAAAGAGATTTGCCACATACTGACACCTATGTTAAGGATTTCTAGATTGACTGTCATAGTATTCTAATATTTGAGGTTTTTATGATACCATTAATAGAGACATCCAATTTGCCTTTTGATCAATTGGTGAAAACATAGGTGTCCAGATATATTTTAAAAGAACATAGTCCTGGTGGTCGCCAGGGGCAGGGAATGAGGAAACGAAGAGTTACTCTTTAGTGGGTATAGGGTTTCAGTTTTAGAAGAAGAAAAGAGTTCATGGGGTTGGATGGTGGTGATGGTTGCTCAGTGTTATGAATGTGTTTATTACCACTGAACTGTTAGCTTAAAAGTGGTAAAGATGGGGAAGTGGATAAATTGGAAGATTAGGATTGACATATATATGCTACTATATATATATAAGATAGGTAACTAATAAGGACCTACTGTATAGCACAGGGAACTCTACTCAATACTCTGTAATGGCCTATATGGGAAAAGAATCTAAAAAAATAGTGTGGTTATATGCATAACTGATTCACTTTGCTGTATACCTGAAACTAACACAACATTGTAAATCAACTCTACCCCAATAAAAAAAATTTTTTTTAATGGTAAAAAATAAATAAAAGATTTATTGGACAACAAATTCTAACCAAAATCTTGGCACAATTCTGTTTTGGGCTTTAGATTTTGAATAACAGTTTTTTAAATGGATAGATTTTACAAAAAGCAAGTATTTAAACATACATACAAGTTTATGTGTATTCTTTTTTACTATTTTTTGGGTTACCATTTTCAGTAACTCAGGCACACACACATCCTTATTCATCCGCATTTCATGTTATGTATTGCACACCCATATAAATGCAATGTAGAAGCAAAAGTCCATATAGATCTGTAAGATTAATTACATGGATACTCTAATAAGTGGCTTTTAGTCTGGAAATAGATTTTATCATCTCACTGCCCAGAAGTGAATTTACCTGATAAATTAAAATAAAATTCAGAAGTGAGACTTTAAATTTATGTGCATCTATTCTTTTCATTTCTTCAGCTAAATTTCAGGTGCTTTTTGAAAATAAGTCTTAATCAAAACAAATAGCCAAACTTAGATTTTACAGTGCATTGTATGAGATCCAATATGAATGAATCCCTTAAGAATCTTTTTTTTACTTTAACTCAGTAGAAGAGTAAAATTAGACATTATGAAATGTGCACCAACCTCTGGATCCTAATATGCAGCATTATCTCATGATAAAACTCTTCCTTGAATAACATCTACATTTTCAAAACACCAAAAGTAAGAATTTACTCATATTTTATTTTTTAGCAAACTCAATCATGTTATGGGAATGGAAGAAATACAAAAATATTTAGCCATGAGAAGAGCAATATGTACAATTAGTTTTTAATCATGGAAGTATGGTGTCTGTATTAAAAGCTTTAAAATCGGTGTCAGAAGATTTGGAATCAGGGTCTGAAAAATATTCCAAACGTAAGCATCTTAGATCATTTTTTTATCCCTTCATTTCAGTAATTAAAAATTAGCTTAAACTCATTGATGTTGTTGAGTAATGGAAAAGCAATGTTGAGACCCCTTTCATTGTGTGGCTTCCATTAAAGTTACAGAAAGAACTATACATATCGGATTTCGTGAGGCGGGTAAAAAAAGGTGTGAGAGTTGGTAGAAGTTCTTTGAAGACATGGAAAGGCCAGTTTAGATAGAGAAATCCCTACCCCTAGTTTTTTGCCCATTTGGCTCTTTTCACCAAGATAAAGAAAAAGTCTACATAGCGAATGTATTCGATACCTAAAATTAACTTGTGTCATAATGAAATATGGAGAAGTCTAAAAGGACCACATTTTCTTTCAGATCTTCAGTATGACAACTATTCTTGGAATTGAATAGAGTGTTTGGACCACATCCGTTGCTTTTAATCATTATCTAAGTCATTTAAACTGAGGTTGTATTAAGCTTTTAGTGTTCTAAAATTGAATTATTTCAAAAAGCAACATTGCACTTTCTGACTGCCATTTTGAATGATTCCCTTTACCCTGTTAAGTGTAAACAGAATCTTCGGACAATAGGGCATTAAAGGAAAGATTCTGGGGATAGTTAAGAGAAATCTCATAATGTATCTTAAATTTAAATACAAATAAAGGTTTAAAGTGTAGGAGAACAAAAACAGTCAAAAAAAAAGCCAGGGCTTCCCTGGTGGCGCAGTGGTTGAGAGTCCGCCTGCCGATGCAGGGGACGCGGGTTCGTGCCCCAGTCCGGGAAGATCCCACATGCCGCGGAGTGGCTGGCCCGTGACCCATGGCTGCTGAGCCTGCGCGTCCGGAGCCTGTGCTCCGCAACGGGAGAGGCCACGGCAGTGAGAGGCCCGCATAGCGCAAAAAAAAAAAAAAAAAGCCATGATATGTTTATCAGCTCAAAATGTCTTGAACTAATATTATATATAATGGGGTATCTCTTTTGGCATAAACAAATATTGGTGTCAAAAGAAGCAATAGCATAGCCACTAGTTACAACCCATGCTCTTGAGGAAAGAACTACAATTTGAAATGCATCATGTAGGTGACATGATTCACTCACCTAGAGGAGAAATAATCATTTATTCTGCAAATGAATAGTAACATTAGAAGTGCTGCATCTGAGCAAATAATCATTATTATATTTATTAATTATGATGTATCAGACACTGTTGTAACACTTTATCTCAATAATTTGTCTCACAATAATCATGTGAGTTACAAACATTGTGCCCATTTATAGATGAGAAAAAGGAGGCAAAAAGAGATAAAATCACTTGCCCAAGATTGGGCAGCTAATTTATACAACCAGAATTTCAAGTGAAGAAATCCATTTTCAATATTTATAATATTACTCGGGTCTCTGCGTTCCCTTAATCTGAATCCTGGTCCTGGCTCCTGAAGTAGCAGACTGATTCCAATAACCCCACTTGGACAACAGACTTTGGAACCTGCTTCCCACCCACAGCCATCAATCCTTGCCAGACAGTTCTGCCAAAGTTTGTTCTGCTTCCCTAAAACAGTGACCTGTACTCCTCTACCAGGATTACTGTCAGTGGCAGGCCTACTGGCTCCAGCTGAGCTTATGTGTCTGCTGTCACCCACCACTCAGATGGCCCAGTCCAGAACTTTCTTCAACCCATTCTACTAGCAAAGTCCTGGGCTATGAAAGTCCTGGCTACTTCGGTAGAAGTCTTACATCACTGAACATACCCTGGGAAGGTGGGGTGGCTAGGACAGGACGGACCATTCTGCCTAGAGATTCTCCAAGAGACACCTGGTGTTGCTCCATCTTGGCCAGTGACTTTCATGGCAGACAGATGCTCTGATAAAATACCCAACTAATGCAACACAGGGATTCCCTCCCTTATCCTGGACACGAGTGAACAACATAGCAGTTTAGCTGGATATTAACACTTACAGGAATGACCTTGCAGAAATAGAGACTGCACTTCTAATGGTTGGAATGTGGGAATTTGAAGATTTAACTCTGGAAAACAAGGTATTTCGCTTACAAACAGATAAGAAGGACTATCTATTGACTTAATCGCCAAATAGCAAATGATAGACCAGTACAATAGCCCTTACTGAGAGGAAATGATATTTTATTTTTTTTAATTAATTAATTTATTCATTTTGGCTGCATTGGGTTTTCGTTGCTGCGCATGGGCTTTTCTCTAGTTGTGGCAAGCGGGGGCTACTCTTCGTTGCGGTGCGCGGGCTCCTCATTGTGGTGGCTTCTCTTGTTATGGGGCACAGGCTCTAGGCACACGGGCCTCAGTAGTTGTGGCACGGGGGCTCAGTAGTTGTGGCTCACGGGCTCCAGAGTGCAGGCTCAGTAGTTGTGGCGCACAGGCTTAATTGCTCCACGGTATGTGGGATCTTCCCGGACCAGAGTTCGAACCCGTGTTCCCTAAATTGGCAGGCGGATTCCTAACCACTGCACCACCAGAGAAGTCCCAAGCAGAGGATATTTTATATATTATAACTAAAAATGAGATGATCACAGAAACCAGTAATGCACAAGCCAAGTGACTTCTCATTTAATTGAATAAAGCAAATCAGGTCAATGAAAATATGGGTATGACATTTAAGATTTGAGCTTTGTTGATTTTGCCAACATTTACATTTACATTCTACTGCAGATTTGTTGGCTCCACCACCTGGCTTAGCTACTGAACCTGTGTCAGCCAGAAGGATGGGAAAAATGAATCAAATAAATGAAATGATGTAGACAGTGTTCAAATGAGTATCTAACTCTTCCTCCTTGCAAAATGCTGAGTTACACAAATGACAAGACACAAATCACCTGACTCGGCTGAAAGAGAAGTAGGGTGGCATAAAGCATTTTAGAAATCTTCTAGCTATATTTTCTTTAGTCAGATTTCAGCACTTGAAAGGATAATTTTATGTTATCTGAAAATTCACTTGTGTAGAATATCTTTTTTTAAAATAGGATGTACATATTCACTATTATTCCATGATATCTTAACTTTTTGTGGTTTTAATCTTAATATACATAATTCTGGATGGGTTATTTAACATATACCCCAATCTCAAAGTGTGTTTTCCTGTCCGACTTGTGAAGAGTAAATAACTTTGCTTTCCAAAGAGCAGAGGGGAAGGTAGCTGTAGAGGTCATTACTAAAGAGACCAGGGTAAGCCAAAATTACAGCAAAATAAATGTACAAACATTGTTCAAATCTCTTTAGATGAGTTAACAAGATGTTTGAGTGTATCTCCAAGGATGCTACAAAGCACAAGTTACAGAAAAAAATTATCTAAATATTTTCACTTCAAAGTTCCCAAACTTTTGTTATTTAAAATAATCAGCAAAAAAGTAATCACACATATGAATGTGGTATCTATTATATCCATACTTATAGACAAATATTTCCATACTTATAGACAAATATTTACACATTTGCAATATGTATAAATATTTATCTGTACTTAAAATTCGTATGTTTTTCACCACCCATAGAAATTCAGGCATCCCAACTAAAACCTGGAAACAACAGAAAAGTAATGTAAGTATAATAATAAGTTGGGTTTAGTAGACATTTTAGGCTCCAGGACTGTTATGTGATATGTTAGCTTCACATATTACCTTCAACAGGTTTTAGGTTCAAAGTTAGTAGAAGTTATGACTTGTTGAAAATATGTGGTAATCTCTGATGTTATAAAATTTTACTTAGGACATTATTTTTAATAATTTTAGGTTTTTTTCTATTTGTTTTTCTTTCATTTCCCATGAACTAAAGTAGAGTCAACTTAGTTTGGATGTTAAATTACTACAGTTTATTCCATTATATGAGGTGATGAAGAATAGTTTTTTTCTATACCTTTTTAAATATGAATTTAGTGTATATGATTACTCTAAATCCAAAAAAAATATGTTGATTACATCTCCTTAATTCCTAAAGGACATAATTTTGATTATTATACATTTCATCATGAAAAAAATAGTCACAAAACATATTACATATGCTACATATGCTGTATATCATAATTTTAAATGCATATCAATGAAAAGTTATGAAAACATGATATTATAGACAAGGAAATTACAGTTAAAGAAAACTAGTAAGTAATAAACTTTCCTCTCTAGGGGCTTCTCTGGTGGTGCAGTGGTTGAGAGTCCACCTGCTGATGCAGGGGACACGGGTTCGTGCCCCGGTCCGCGAAGATCCCACATGCCGCGGAACGGCTGGGCCCGTGAGCCATGGCCGCTGAGCCTGCGTGCCCAGAGCCTGTGCTCCGCAATGGGAGAGGCCACAAGAGTGAGAGGCCCGCGTACCGCAAAATAAATAAATAAATAAAATAAAATAAAAAACTTTCATCTCCTAAAGAGTTTTCAATTTTTTATGGAACAGTGTAATGTTAAAAAAAATGTGGGTTCAGGACCTAGATAATCTAAGTTCAATTCTTAGCTCTATTACTAATTATCTGATGGATGTGTGGCTTCTCTAAGATACTTGCTTTACTTGTAAAATAGGCATAATAAGACTCACTTTCATGAACATCATAAAGTACATTTTGTGTGACTGGGTCTATCGTTGTTTCTGCCTGTTGTCATGGTGTCCTGTCTGATTTAGCATATTTGAACCAGGTTTTTAAACAAAGGGTTATTGGTAACAATTGCAATAAAACAATCTAGAATGGTTTGCATCTCCTATGAACAAATGAACTTTGTACTTCCAGGTTCTACATGGGCGTGTCTAGTAGCCTGTGAGACAAACATATCAGGAAGAGTTCTCACCTTAACACATGGCTGAATGTGAATGATGACCCATGCTAACCCACATCTCCTTTTCCTGACCCTTTCTAAATGCTCTGGGCTTTAAAGAACAGCATGGAGAACACACACTGATAAAACAAAATACACTTGGATAGGTACCCTCTCTGTCTCCATTGATGGTGAGCAGTTATCTGATGCTCCTACAGACAGATACTGCAACCCATGCAACAACTTCCAGGTAAATTAAGCAGCCAAGGTGTTCACTGGAGTAGTCAGTGGGCAAAGTGTGAAATTTATATGTGTTTTATTGCTTGTTTCCACATTTTAAAAATTATAATTTGCCATTTAATAAGTTAAGCATGTGTATGTCCAGTGAAAAATTAAGTATTAAATTTCTATTTATTAAGCAAGGTGGTGATGAATAAAAAGCTTGCACAAAATATTTGTCCAGTATATGCCATGGGTTTGATAATAATGTAACATGGAAAATTGAAATTAAGCATTTGTGGAAGAGGCATTAACATCGACTTAAAAGTTACTGGTTATTTTTAAGAAGATTATGCCCTAAGACTATATTTAAAATGTGCATCCACAAAAGATGTATTTATATACTGCTTTGTGAGTGAGTCTATATTTTACTAAATAAATACTTCTTCTAAATTAAATGCACTGCTTTTTATTTCATGATTTCTGATACATGTACAAATGCTGAAGCAATGGTAGTTAATTATTGACTCTATAATAGAAAAAGATTATCTCATGCAAATGTGCAAATGTAGAATCAACACTTGCATGACGCTTAGAGCGAGTGTCTCCTCAGATGTTATGCCCTAAAGCACCTCATCTGACTCACACAAATCTCAGCCCTGGTGATTATATACTTCAAAACAAAAAAAAAATTGCTAATTCCAATAAGATTTCAATATTTTCACTCGGAACATGGTACCAAAGAAAAAATTTAAAAATTCAATCTGTCATGGCAAACGTACCTAATATTATTTTATATATTCTGCCATTCAAAGTAAAAGCCATTGTTACTTTCATAAATGTTTTAATATATAAACTGAGTTACTGACTACATTTTTATTGGTAACAAAGTTGATGTTCAAACTAATGTTGAGTACAAAAAATTAAAAACTTAAAACTTGAGCATGACAGAGCACAAACTTCCTCTCTTTGCTTCTATAGGACATATTTTAAAATATGTCTTTGAAGGACTGCTTATCTTTTAAAAAGATGATAGGAGAAAAAAATAGCAAGTAGCACAGGAAAACATATATTTATTATTTGTTCCTGTTTAAAAATTGCTGCAAAACTTAGGATAAAACAATAGATATTTATTACCTCACAATTTCTTTGGGTGGGGAATTTAAGCACAGATTAACTGGGTCCTCTTATGTGCTCTAATCAAAACACGCAGTCTCATTTTCAGTCTGAACTGGGTATGGTTCTACTTCTAAACTCATAAGCTTTTTAGCACAATTGAGTTTCTCAAGGGATATTGGACTGAGGGCTCCAGTTTCCACCTGCTCTTAGCTAAAGGCTGCCATCAATCCCTTACTACATGAGCCCCCTATAGCAAGGCAGCTTGCTTCATTAATGCATGAAAGCCGAATAGGCAGTAGAGAGCGTCTGCTAGCAAGTGTTAAGTCACAGTCTTATGTAACTTAACCATGAAAATTACATTTCAAAATGTTTGCCATTGTTTATTGGTTAGAAACAAGTCCCAAACCAGTCCACATTCACAAGAAGAGGATTCCACAAAAGGTGTGTTTCAGGAGGTGGGAATGATTGAGAGACAACTTAGTGTCTGCCTGCTATAACTTAAGCACATTCTATTTAAGGATCTGCTTAAGTAATGAAAAACAGAAAAGTAATAAAAAAAATTAAAGGCCAAGAGAAAGAGAATTGGGGGAGAATAGAAAAATAAGATGAAAAGAATAAAGGCAAAGGAGAAAAAAGGGAAAAGAGAAATGAAAAGCAAAATGAATGGAAGGAAGTACAATTAAAGCCAAACAGAGAAAAAAAGTGATTCATTAAATTTTAAGTCTATTATTGAGGCTGAAATAGTATGCATTGAGAAATATCTTACATGGTCATGGAATAAAGTCACCAAAATATCAATTAGTCCTCACTCAAAATGGGAGGGGGGAGAGGCAGTGGAGAATATTTTATAAGTGGATAAATATTTCTCTACTTGAATAAGAATGGAGAAAAGGATACGTATTTTATACCTATAATGCCCATTGTTTTAAAAATTGAAAAAAATAAATTATTTTTCCTGGAAAAAAATCCTTGGTCACAGCTACATGAATAGTAGCTTTTACCAAAATTTATAAAATATGTGAAGATTTGCAAGTGCTATATATTTGTGCTCTGTTCCTAACTCAGTGTCAGAATTCCATGTGCATGAATAGCTACATTGTAGGAAGGCTATACATGCATTTTCTAAATATTTTAATTACACAATTCTTTGCAAGTAATTGATGAATTCAGTGAAGCTTTGGAAGAGATATGCTGAGCCTTATTCCTTAATGTTAAAGGATGAAAATAAAAAACGATTTCAGAGTATTATGAGAATTAACAATAAAACTACTTAAAAGTTTGTTGAACATTTAAGTGATGCCCACTAAACATCTGTTGAATAAATAAAGTAGTATTATATGGAGTTATATAAACCCCATATTAAACTGAATTAGAGGGAAAATTTTGTTTTTTAAAATCTTAATCTTAGTATCAAAGTCGATTTTCAGTTGTGAAAAACTTTTATTCTTTTAATTTGTTGTTTTTTTCTTTTGCTATAGCTGAAAACTTTGGAAAGGGTATTAAAAGATTGTCAGGTCCTTCATGTATTCACTAATTACTGGTTGATGTATGAGGTTGCCTTCTGAGGACAAAGCAAAGAAAAAGGAAGCGCTGTCTCATGGAAATGATATTGTGTACATGTGTAGGCATGCATGGGATAAACGCATTACACACTCTACTTGGAATTATCTTTATATATTTATCTTTACCTTTATAATTTTAATTATCAATTATTATATACCATCAATAAGCAGTTTTATACCATTTTGGCAATATAAATATTCTTAGTTTGATTTATAATATAACATTGATAGTTACTGATTTCTTGTAGCCTAAGTGATTTCTTCCTGGATTTTATCTTATACATCACTTCCCAATTTCTGTAGAATCAAAATGTCATAGATGTAATGTTCCAGACAAAACAATACAGATAGAAATTAAATCAAAAATATAACTCTCACAAAGGAAAGTCACGTAAAACAGAAAGAGAATAAATGGCATGGTGGCAATTTTTGCAATAATTTTCCCTCTTCAATTAATCAGACACTCAATTGGCTTGAAAAAGTATATATCATCGAAGACAAGCCATCCGTCTTGGCTGGCACCTAAAGTAGATGGGCCATTCTTTACCTTGCAGCACTTCTATCATATAAACCTAAAAGTATAAAATGAAATTCTAGACACACAAGGCTAGGGAAAAGCAGAGTCAGGTTTCATGTTCTGCAAAAATGTTAAATGGTCAAGGTGAGGAAGAAAAGTAATATCCTTGTTTCATGAAATATAAGGGAAATGTGAAGCAGAATGTCAAGAATGATGAATATAACAGAAATCCTCTCATAGGAAGAAGTTTGTCTACACAGCATTTTCAACAAATAAACCACACGATTTGTTTTCTTTTTTCACTCTTACATTGAGTGGTGAGTCACTGATTGACAGTCAAGGATTAACTTCAGCATTTAAATTGATATGACCACATATTTGACGTAGTCATTTGAAAATAATTTGAATCAGTTCTAAGAAAACCACTGTTTATATATATTTTGGATTTGGTGATACTGATACATTAGTGACATAATGCAGTTTGTACTGGACGCTTTGCTTTGCTGTCTCTGTGAGTTAGAAAGTCCCTTGGTGACTCATTAGACATTAAAGAAAACAAAAATACAATTTGTTTTATATGTTTTAAAACTTTTTAAAAATAAATTTATTTATATTTTATTTTTGGCTGCGTTGGGTCTTCGTTGCTGCACGCGGGCTTTCTCTAGTTGCGGCAAGCGGGGTCCACTCTTCGTTGCAGAGCACAGGCTCTAGGCGCGCGGGCTGCAGTAGTTGTAGCTCACGGCCTCTAGAACGCAGGCTCAGTAGTTGTGCACGGGATTAGTTGCTCCGCGACATGTGGGATCTTCCCACACCAGGGATCAGACCTGTGTTCCCCGCATTGGCAGGCGGATTCTTAACCACTGTGCCACCAGGGAAGTCCCTCAATCTGTTTTAATAACCATTTGGACCCCCAAGAAAAGTCTGAAGATTGAACAAGCATTACAGTGGGGGAGGCCCTATGCTGGTCCCAGAGGTCATCTTTCTCACTGTGTAGATCAGAGAACAAATGAAGTCAATTCCCTACAAGAGAATAATGAAGTAGAGGTACAGACAGCAGTGCAAGTGAAAAACAGAGTCTGGTTCTGCCTCTAATGTTTTGTTCCACCTTTCAGACACTTAGCCACATTCCTACCATTGGATCCTGTGACACATCCCTATATCCTTATAATAGTATTTTCCTTCTGTTAAGTCTGGTTGCTTTGGGGCCTTTCACCTACAGCCCAAAGGAAGCTAAATAATAGGTTTTATTAATATTCCACTAGGTGTTCTGATATTATTTTGGTTTAACTCAGAAAGAGGCTTACATTTGATAATATAAATGGCAATTTATATTTCCAAATATAAATTTTGCATAATATAAATATGAAATTAAAGAAATTATAATTGCTTTGTTAATTATGAATTAAAACAATTTATAATATAAAATAATATTTTATATAAAGTATACCATACTATATAAAATAAATTACTTACAAATTAATTTGGGCTTAAGATTCATATGATATTGTTTATATGTGGAATCTAAAAAAATGATACAAATGAACATATTTATTAAGCAGAAAGAGAATCACAGACAGAGAAAACAAACTTATGGTTACCAAAAGCAAAAGGAGGGTGGTGGGAGGGATAAATTAGGAGGTTGGGATTAACATATACACACTACTATATATAAAATAGATAACCAACAGGGACCTACTGTATAGCACAGGGAACTATACTCAATATTTTGTAATAAGGGAAAATAATCTGAACATAAACATATATATATATATATATCTGAATCACTGTGCTGTACACATTAAACATGATATTGTACATCAACTATACTTCAGTAAAAATTAATACAAAAAGAGATTCTTTACAATGTTATATTCTGAGAAAAACTGTTATCAAGATAATGATTAGTAATGGGTTTCTTTTCTAGGATATAGCTATTGCCTGTGTTGAGCCCCTATAGTTTAGCATGTTTGAATGTTTAGTTTGAATGTTTAGTTGAGTGGGTAGAATACTCAGTATTCAACTAAATGCATTCTAGATGGTACACAAAGTGTTATGTGTAAGTTATACTTAATTATAACTCTGGGTAATTTCAGATTTTAGTGTGCAATAAGACGGTCTCCTTGGATTCCATAATTAAAATGTTTGATTGTTGGATAAAAGCCAGATCCATGCTCTGGTTCATTGACAACACATACAAATATGCCTCCTTACATCTCCTGCAGGAACCTTACTTGTCTTGACTTGAAGATGGGAAGGATTAGGAAAAATCTATTGGTTAATAAGGAAGTGAAAAAATATCTATGACAATTTAAAAAATTATATATGAATATAAATATACAGCTATTAATGTTGAATGCATTTTATATAACTGTAGTTCACCAGATGACTCTTTAAAAGAGGGGTGGGATAGGGAGGGTGGGAGGGAGGGAGACGCAAGAGGGAAGAGATATGGGGATATATGTATATGTATAGCTGATTCACTTTGTTCTAAAGCGGAAACTAACACACCATTGTAAAGCAATTATACTCCAATAAAGATGTTAACAAACAAACAAACAAAACAATATCACCATACCTTGTTTGATGAAAAATGAAGCTTCATATCTATGTCTGTACCTGTATCTCTTTTCTACTCTATATTATTAGTTAGGCTCGACAGATTGGATTTTTTGGGAAAAGAGAAAGAGAATAATGTAATGACAGATCTGAATGAGTTGCCTTTTTGTGCACAATTTGTGTTTTTGAGCAAGATGCTGAGATATACAGGACAGGAGCTGTTAGAGAAAACCTTGCTGTTCAATGTCTTGTTCCAGCTTAAAATTGTCATGGTTTAAACTAAAGATCTAATATAACCCTGAGTATTAGAAATACCCCTGTTGCATTTATGCTAAGTTGTTTGAAAACTATCACACATCCATTTATAGAACTAACAGAACCAGTATAACATAAAAAGCTGAGCACTCTATTTGCCTTGCTTTAAAAGAAAATTCCAACATTAGTCAAGAAAAATCCTCCCAACCCCACTCCAGTAAACATTGCCAATATTAAAATGGTAATCTGGTTTCCAGAAGGTAAAGGATGGAGTGAGATATTGGTGACTCCCTTTTCTTCTATTGGTGGGAAATGTGGCGGAATATAAAACTAAGTACATCCCAATGTTCTCCCTGGAACCAGATAAGGATTGAAAATCAGAAGGAGAGGAGGGGATTTTTCTGAAGGTATAAAGAACAATCTCATGCTTTCTAAGGACAGCTGGGGTGAGAACTGCTACCTGTGGAACAGCAGTTGGTTACACTAGGGACTCTGGGAGGCTTTCCTGATCTTGCTGGCTGGGTGCTAAGATGGTGAACTAAACTGTCTACATTCCTGGGGGTTAGGAGGCAGCTGCCATTTTTACCTGGAAGAAATGGACCAAGTATGTTAATGTGATATCTAGTCTTAATAAACTTTGAATTTAAAGTATCTTTAAATAAAAATATAGGATAATCACAGCTAAAAGCTAAATGACGTTCAGCAGAGTCAGAGAAAAGAAATAGCACTTAATGTTGAAGAAATATAAAAAGGAATGGAAAGCCATAAGGAAATTCTAAGAGACTTGTACCACAAAGCAGATGTAATAACAGGGGATGGAGGAAAGAGTTCCAGAAAGAAAAAAGAACTAAAGAAAAGGAGAACCAATAAGAGATGCATTTTCTCTGAGCCTGGAGATTTAAAGTGCTTCTCAAGTCCCAGACAGGATTAATTAAAAAATCACATACAATTCATAATACCCTGATAGAAATCCTCAATTCAGAAAAAAAAAAAGAGAGAAAATCTTATAATCTTCAGAATAGAAGGAAATTTTCCCTTAAAAGGAAGAGAAAATCTGCCAACCATAGAACTCCTCATCTGCACGGTAGAAACTGAAGAACGTTGGAATAAAATCCATGGCTGATGGAGAGAAGGTATCTGTTGTTCAAGAACGTTAAATACTGCCAACTGTTACAGTTCCATTTTTAACATAAAAAGTAAGATAGAATCAAACATGTGAAAAGTCAGAGCTTTTGTCTCCTGGGTGTCTTTGGACAATTCTAGAGAAAGTACAAATAGTTATAGAATCAGAACACAGTTGTTGGTTGTTGTTTTTTTTAATGGAAAATAAAAAGAAGAAAATACAGCAAACACATTTTGTAATATATTTATAAACATACATTTTAGTTAATAGTAATGTGCTATTTAAAAATTATTGAGCTAGATGAGTTATACTCCTAGTAAATATATAATAGCCCAGAATTAAATTCTTATGAGAGAATAAGTTAAATAGATGATTGATAAATGATAGAGCTATAGGTAGATAGGTAGGTAGGTAGGTAGGTAGGTAGATAGATAGGTAGATAGATGGATAATCTCAGCAAAATACAGACGGAGGGCAAGGATTAAAAGCTACAAATTTCTCATGCAGGTGGTAGTTGAGGGGAGAGGTTTAGGCAAGTAAACTGTCTCTGGAGGAGGTAGCCACAGGCACAAGTTACTTTGCTTGTAGAAATCAAGATGGCCTTAAGGTTCTCCTCAGCTTGACTAAACTTTAGACAGGCTTCTTCCTGACTATGCACTCCCTGACCTCCCTTTTCTGAGAGCATTTACTTTAGAAAACTTGCACCTGTAAATTATTTCTCTACCCCTTTGAGATATAAATCTTCACTCAGCCTCTTGCCAGTTTTACAACCCAGCAAATATATATATTTTTTCTTCTCAAAGACCTGGGAGTCATTTCTTTGAAATGCAATCATCAAGAAATATAGAGGCTTGACTTCCCAGTCTCTATGGGAGGGTAGGTGGCTAACTTCAATAAGCACCAATTAGTAAACACAGATGATGTAACCACATAGACCAACCTCCTTAGAAATGTCCTCCAATACTTTTCAATTAGCTCACTCCAGCACTGAAAAGTCCCCTGCCTTTTGTTTCAGCAAAATTGAATTCAATCTGTCTTTTTTATTGAATAAAGTCTTCCTTGTCTGTTACAACTGTTGCAATTTTTTTTCCTTTTTTTAATTGATAATAAATTTCAAGGCAAGTATCTTAATTCATGAAGATAATGAGTGATATTATAGTTCACATCACTCCTAATTAAGACTATATAAATTAAAATCACAAGTTTTCTTCTTCCAAAAGTTGTATTGGTTAAAGATTCGAGTGTCAACTATGGTGCACAAATATGTAGGGAAATGGGCATCACTGAATGGAGTCTAAACAGCTACACTGTTTTTGAAAATAAATCTGCACTCTATATCAAAATTACAGATTCACACTCATTGACTCAGCAATACCTCATTTAGTAATCTAGGATATAGAAATAAAAGTCTCAATGCTTATAGGCATATGCATAAATATATTTATTAAAATGTTATTTTAGTGGCTAGAACATGTAAATTAACTGCTCCATTCAATAGCAATATTTTGCATAAATATGCATTGTATCTACATATGGATAGACTGGAGCTAATAAAAATAACAGATGATGTTTGGTACACTGATAAAAAATAAATACTAAAATCTGATCTGGAGGGATAAATGAAATATCCAGAGCAATAAATTGCTGCATGTTATATGTTATATGCAACTTAGTCAAGTTATACAAGAATATCTATGTGTGTTTCTACAGATGTATAGAGGATAGATACCAGAAAGCTAATACTGGTTTCCTAAGGCATTGATAAGTAAGGGAAACAATAGAAGGACCAAGTAATAATTGCATCTTTTAATAAAAATTTGTACAACTTCTGTAGTTATAGAAAAACACATATTTTATTATTTTAAAATATCACAAAACATTTTTAATGAAAATCCAATTTTGTTAGGTAAAATATGGGAATATTTAACAGAAACTAAGTTTATGATACCTATAGGAGAAAACTGGGCTTAAAAAGGGGAAAAAAACCAACAAGGTATATCTTTATAAAAATATATATAAAAAATTATGTGTTTGTTTCATAACACAGCCTACTATCTAATTCATTGTTCATCATAACAGTAGCAAAATATCAAACTAATAACTTATGAGACTACAGGGCATATGAACTAATTTGCTCATCTGTGTTAGAGGATCTGTCTCAGAGGAAACTCAGAAACTAGAATCCTATTCCAAAATATACCCTTGGAACCTGACTTATTAGTTAAATGATTAATTTATGTATCCATTAAATTAAGAAAGATGTGAGGGTATCAAGTAATGGCCATTTTGTATTAACTTTCCTCAATGGTTGTGAAGCACTTATTAGGAACCAGGATCAATTGAATATGATTTTGAGTTTAGATGATGAATATTAAAGTAAATATTTTTTAGATGTAATGATTTTTGATTTGTGATGGATACTTAACCAAATTAGAGAGAAACTTTATTTTGTAGTTTACTACAAGCTCCTATAATTAAGCTCCAAAATAGTAAAACAGTATTAAAACTACTGAGTATGAAATATTTCTAAAAAAGAGCTATTGAATAGACATTAGAGTGTTCTAATTGATTTGATTTCTATAGATTCAAGTACATGTGTTATTTATTTTATAGAAATGGAGTTTTTATTAATAGAGGAAATTCAATTGTGCTAATCTGAAGAGTGAAGTTAATTCTCGTTTAACAGCTTCCAAATGATTTCCACAAACCTTTCTCTGTAAACCCTTCTAAGCAATAAAGTTTTGCCACCTTGTTCAATAAACAATTAAATATTGAAGACAATGCAGCCTAGCTTCACTCCTAAGTACAGTGCTATTAAAGCATGAACACAGAGCTTTATGAAAGCATGCAAGATGGCAGTACTCTCTTTTAAAAAGCAAAAGATTATCACATATATTTATATTTTAATTGCAAAGTGAGGGATGTACGTGCATCTGTGTTTGTATGTGTATTTCTAAATGAGTTAAATGACACCATATATTTAAATTGTCTGAAGCTTTTAAAAGATATGTATTTATGTTGATATCTGATTAGAGTACAATCACAATTCAGTATTTTATATGCATCCCTTCCACACTCCTAGATTTGATCTGTTAATCTACAACATATATGGTGAAAAGTGCTCCCTTACTGTCTTGCAGCTGCTTCTAAACCTGATTTATGACATGCAAATTATATTTGCATTCATAATTTATGCTCAATTATTAAGTATATTAAATGGGATAAAAATATTTTTCAAACATCATTTTAGATTGCTGGATTAAAGCTAAATATGGAAAATGATTTTAAAGTGGAGATAACAGACTGCTGATTTTAAATTAAATAATTTAATCTCTGTGTAATTCCTGTTTCTCATCTTCAAGTTTTGAAATAAATCTTTTATGCAAGCATAGAGGGGAGATGTTGATTTTAAACAATGTAATTATTCCCTAATTGTTGACTGTAAATAAGATAAAACCTAGTTAATTGCTCTTCAGTGTCTAATGGTCACACTTCCATTGTATGTGGTTACCTAGCTTTATATCTCTCTCTGTAAAAATAATGGCATAAAATTAAATATTGATTAATTTGTATTTCATAGTATTATTTAATATAAAATTTACAATTAGAATCTTTACTCCCAGAATAAGTTTTAGTGCTTAGAAATTATCAACAAACTTAAATAATATGGAGTGTCTTTACAGAAGCATAACCTTTTCAACATGGTGTACCTATATCCATAGGAAGAAACTTAGAATTACAGAGAGCTGGACCAGAGAATTTATGGAAGAAATATACCATTCCTAAGACAAGAGTTTTATAGGATAGAGAAAGTTTAATGGAATCAGGATGTTTTTACCTCTGTTCTTGTTTTCTAAGAATCAAGCCTATTTAGTTATTTCCTCCACAAATGATTAGATTCAAGAGACACATTTAAACTAACCAAATACAAAAGATTTACATATTTTTTCTTTTTATATACAGCTATATACCAGAATTTGACTTAAATTATTTACTTTTCAAAAAGAATTTAATCTTTTTTTTCAGAAAGTATATTCCTATTTTGTTAACTTTCATAATACATACTCTATGAGGGCAGGGATTTTGCAAATTTTTTTTTTTTTGGTGTTGTATCTCCAGTGCCTAGAACCTGAGTTCATATTGTATAAAAGTGCTTGATATATATTTGAAGAGTTCAACATGTAGAGGAGAATGTTACTGTTATAATTAGCAGTGAGGGATATCACTTCAGTTCTCAGATTACCTCTTTCTCTAACAATAGTCTGGTAAAACTTTTCCTTTTAAATTATTATGTCTACAATAAACAGTGGGGCATAAGGTTAACACCTGAGCTATTTTACCTGTCCCCACACTCCTAGCTGTTTAGAATATTCCTTACAAAATGATATTTTCCAGTATGAGCAGATGTCATATATATATGAATCTTAAACTAAATTGATCCCAGAATTTTGTTTTGTATTTCTCTTTTTGAAACCTTACTAAATTGTATAGACCAATAGTTTAAAAAAAAAAGGACAGGAAACTTCCCACATTTGTTTTAGGGAAGCACCAATAAATTTGGAAGTCATTGTCTATGTTAAGTATTTAATCACAAAGTAATAATAAATTAATAAAACTCTACAGTAGTAGCAACTTTGGTGTAATACACATCTAATTCATTCAATTAGAATGTGTCAAAAAGAAAAAAAATGAAAAATATTATTAAAGTTTTGCTGTACTGTTTTTAATAGAAATGGCTTTGACAATGTAAAATTAATATATATGTGATATTTTCTCTCTTAGACATAGAAATATCCTAATTGTAATAGAAACCTTGATTATTGACTGATCTTAGTTAATTATTCTCATAGGATCAGTGTACATTATTATCATTTATTACTGAAATGTCCTTTTCTTCATTTGTTCATTTGCTTATCCATTTATCTCCTCATTTTCTGTTTCTTTCTTTAATCATTGGTAAACATTTTCATGTGTTTAACACTATATTTTGTTTGTATACATTTTTTCAAAATATATATTCTTATTGTTATCCATATTTTTAATTGACATGCATAAAGGTTACATATCTATAATTTGTCTGTATGAATGTGTACATATGCTTGTTAAACATGCATGTATACAAACACACACATACATATAATGATCTTTCTTAGTTTTCCAGTAAGCACTATGGGTTTATATACATATGTACACATGCATGTATATACACATATATATACATGTCATATATACATATGTATGTATAATGTTATTTTTTATATTTTTAATAACTATTATTTGTTTAAGTTCTAACCATGTTTCTGTGCATCTAGGGGCACATCTGATCTGCTGCTCCATACTGTTGTATAGTACTCTATTACGTGTGGCTACCACATTTTGTCTATTTACTCTTCTTTCAGGGATGGATACTATAGATGGAAGATGTGAATTAAATTTGAAGTTATTTTTATCTCCAAGTATCAACCTAAATTTCACAGAGTACATCTAGTTTTTAAATATAGATATAACAAGTGTCCTTTTAAGAATAAAGATTTCTTTAAATATTTACTATTCTCATCCATACCACTAGTTGATTATATTAGTGATGACAAAGAGATTTGAATATCACTTAGCTGCTAAAATTATTGACTAAAGGAAGCAGGAATGCTATAAAATGGAATGAAACAGGAAACAGTTTATTCAGGGAAAATAATATTGGTAAGGTTTCAAATATGCCAAGATTTTTTTGTTTTGCTAATAATTCACTGTATAATCTTTGGCATATCTACAAAGAAGTATTTGATTCACACTCCCACTTAGCCTTATATAATTTATGGTTTATTCTTTGGATAAAGTTAACAGTTTTTTTAGTCTTTTATTTATGAATTCAGCAATAAAATGTTTGATGACCTCATACGATTGAGTTACCATTTCTGAAGGTAGAGATATGGCAGTGAATTTTTTAAAAAATCAAAACAAAAACACACGAAACAAACACTTTAAGTAGCCTGGTCAGGAAAAGATGCATTCAGAATGTGAGATTTAAACAGACTTAAAGAAGGTAAGGGACTGAATCATACCTATACATGGGGGTACAGCATCCCAGGAAAAGAAAAGAGGAAATGCACACCCTAGAAGTGGGAGCATGAGACAGTTGTTTGCCGTGAACTAAGGAAGCCAAAGCAGCTGAGCAAATTGTATGAGAGGAAGAAGGAGGAGATGAGGTACAGAGAGCAGGGGTAGAATGGGTCCCTTCAGACCATGTAGGCGCTGAATAAATCTTGGCTCTATCTGAATAAGATGGGGAGCCAGTGAATGGTTTATTGCAAGGAAGAGGTAAGGTCAGACAGAAATTTTCTGGCTACTCAGGCTACTTATGGACAAATTAATAAAAAAAATATGAATTGCTGCTGCTAAGAAAGCATTTAAATATTATTTATATAAATCATCATGTAGTGTAATGCAAAGAACTTCCTTAAAAGAGCTTGGAGGGCTTCCCTGGTGGCTCAGTGGTTGAGAGTCCGCCTGCCGAGGCAGGGGATGAGGGTTCGTGCCCCGCTCCGGGAAGATCCCACATGCCACGGAGCGGCTAGGCCCACGAGCTATGGCCGCTGAGCCTGCGCGTCCGGAGCCTGTGCTCCGCAACGGGAGAGGCCACAACAGTGAGAGCCCTGCGTACCGCGAAAAAAAAAAAAAGAGCTTGGAAATTTTTTCCATGGGATTGCCATGTTTGACACTAATTAGTTCTGTGAACCCGAAAAATTCACTAAGCATCTCTGGCCTCAGCTTTCTATTGGCTGAAAGAGATTGCCAGTGTGATTTCTAATGTTTCTTCCAGGTCTAAATATCTATGGCTCTGAACTCCCTATGTCTTGTTCAAGTTGTTAGACAGATAAACCAGTAGTTGTATTTTACTTGCTTTGTCAAACTATCTTTTGTTATTTGGGAAAAAGGCATTTTTTTTTCCTTTTTTAAAATTCTTGACAATAAGTTAGGAAACAATTTTAGTTTGGTAATAGAAGATGGTATAGTAATAATTTTAGATAGTCATTTTATTTCTTCTTTCTGCTCTTTTGCAAATTCACATGCTTTTTCAGAAAATTAAATCACAAGCAAATTAGGTAAAGCTTACAGATGATTTTCATTGAACTGCATAGGTACTGAGAATGGTAATAGATTGAGAGGTTATAATCCCACACTTTAAAATCCATATATATTCATTTAAGCTAAGGTAGATGGAATTCATTATTTTATAATATACAACAGTAGTAGGAGTGAATAAAAGCTAAAGGGAATGACATTTGGATGAAAATGAAATTGCTCCCCACAAAACTAGCATTGCCTAAAAGGCACAACTATTTGCATTAAAGTTGTGGACAGCCAGAAGCCACAAAATAAAAGTTTGGGTGCTACTGGGTCTGTGGTATGCACTTTGGCTGTATAAAAGCTACAGCTATGACAACAACATTTATTAAGAACCCACAATATGTATACACTGGTTCCTCTCTCTGTGCAAAACTTAGAGTTGGCTTCTCTGGATTTTTTAAATGGCTGTCTAATATTAGCCAAGGAAAGAAGATGTTTCTTCCATCTGTGGTTCCAAATTAAATCCCACCTTAAACCTATACCTTCCAAAGGCCAAAATCATGAACTACTGAGAATTCCCTACCAGGTTATTACAGCTGTCACTTTTGGAGAACTGATTGCCAGCCTATTTTCTTCCACTTTTCAGTTGAAAAACATGAATCATAACAATTTTGCAGGCATACATTTTTAACTTTCTGCAATAAAGCTCAATTCTCAATATACCATATTTTATCACAATGTTGTGAAATGTTATGAAACATTTCTCAAATGTAAGAATGTGGCCATTAAGAATCTGATTCTGTATTTCACATGTGTAATGCTGTTTCCATACAGAATCCATAATGGTCATGTACAAAACTCATCTATCTCTTAAATAGGTTTAGTGTTGTCCTGATGTATAGAACTGAAATAGAAAACTAATAGCATTCTTGATTTTTATCAATTTTCTCTCAAAAGTTATTTTCCAAGGTACAGAATTTGATATTTAAAAAATATATGTTCAATTAAATACTACTTGTGTAATACCTTTTATATGAACAAATAACAAAATCTGGTTAATATTTTGCATAGGATTAATAGTATTTTGGCATCACTAATCATATTCATAAAATAACTTAAATTCATTTCATTCACAATAGCAGGTAGAAAACTTTAAAGAAATTTTGTTTAGATTTCATAAATTTTGCCTTTTATTTCAGAGATTAGGTTCAGTAATACATATTTTATTGAATAAGATTTTCTGTCAGGACTATTTAAATTCTACACATGACTATTAAAAAACTGTTACACAGGTGCTAGAATATAGGGACTATTATGGCATGTAAAAATATTGACCTTGTCCTCAAGAGAGTTTCTCTGAAGAAAAACATCATTCATTCACTTATTCCACAGTTTTCAAGGGCATCCCATGCACCTGAAACTGGTACAATGCCATTCCCAGAACTGATTTAGCTCTTTTTGATGACAAGAATAATAAGCAGCATTTACGGTCATCAAATATGTAGTGTTTGATGCATAAACAAAAATAACTAAAGTGCCAGGTGAAGCAAGTGTCATTAAGAGATGATGAAAAATATCACTTTCTATAAAACAGTCAACTAAAGTTTAGGCAGTGACAAAATATGCTGCAAAACTCCAGTGGAACGTAGAGGTGTGACTGGCACCTCTCATTTTATAATAATGGAATTTATTAACTACTTAAACATATTTCACTCACTTTTTGCAAGTGTGTATGTTAAAATAATTTATTTAATTTAAATAATTGAATTCATAAAATACAAAAATTATCTTGGGAGTTTTTATTTTATACATAAAGATTGTGATTGAATTTGAAAAAAGGGAATTCAATTGAGACTCAAAATTAAAAATGAACAAAACAAGAGTAAAAAAGAATGTAAAAAAGAAATTTACAGGGCTTCCCTGGTGGCGTAGTGGTTGAGAGTCCGCCTGCCGATGCAGGGGACACGGGTTCGTGCCCCGGTCCGGGAAGATCCCACATGCCGCAGAGCCGCTGGGCCCGTGAGCCATGGCCGCTGAGCCTCCGTGTCCGGAGCCTGTGCTCTGCAGCAGGAGAGGCCACAGCAGTGTGAGGCCTGCGTACGGCAAAAAAAAAAAAAAAAAAAAGAAAAGAAATTTACAAAGTTCTCTATAGAGTGTATAAGTAGAGAAGGAAATACACACCACACACACACACACACACACACACAAATGGGAATAGGAAAATTTGTCCATGTTTCAAGAAGTTAGAAATAAAGAAATATTTAAGCCAGACACTGCAAAAATTGAAAATATATATATAACTTGGCAACCACGTATATGTAGGGTGTGAGAAAGAAGGTGTCATCCAACATTACTTCAGCAGGGTTATCCCAGGATACATTTTTCTGAGAAGGAAGTATTTATTGAATTATTGGTGTGTTGAATTTAAGCTGTTTTCAGGGACTCCAGATGGAGATGTCAAGGAAGCAGTCAGAATGCAATTCTCATTTTAGGAGGATCTAAAAAGTGTGGAATCATCTACATAGAAGTTCAAATCATTGGAATATATAAAATCTTTAAAGGAGGATAATTTATAAAAAGTAAAACTATTGTCACAGGACAATTTCTCAATAACATGTATACCAAGAGAAAACGATCAGATGGCTTTTTTTTTCTTTCTTTTTTTTTTTTTTTTTTTTTTTTTGCGGTACGCGGGCCTCTCACTGCTGTGGCCTCTCCCTTTGCGGAGCACAGGCTCCAGATGCGCAGGCTCAGTGGCCATGGCTCACAGGCCCAGCCGCTCTGAGGCATGTGGGATCTTCCCAGACCGGGGCACGAACCCGTGTCCCCTGCATCAGCAGGCGGACTCTCAACCACTGCGCCACCAGGGAAGCCCGATCAGATGGCTTTTGTCTACAAAACGACAAACCTATAATTATTTCAGTATAAAAATCAATTCACTAAAAATATCTATTACCTACATTTATTGGGTATGTGTAAATTAAGCAACTGCTTGTATTCACATTGTTTTGATAACAACATGAAGCTACCATCATAGTACACTGAGAGTGCTTATAATGTCAATGCAATGTTTATTTTAAAATTTAGAAAATTATAATACACATACTGTCTGGAAATAGAGCATATTTCTCTCCAGGAAGTGATGACTATAGAATTAATGGAAGAAATGTGAATAAATATATATGATAAAGATAAAATTTTTATTACCAATATCATGATTTCTACATAGTAAAGTCAGAAGTAACAAAAACGAAAGCCAATATAGGTTCAGAAAAGCAATGAAATTTATCATCACCCGTATCTTCATTATCCAAGTACTCCTAGAAGCATGTATATTTTGAAGGGATTTGTGCCACAAAAGTCAGCTCATGACTGATTATCAAATGGATATATAAGCTTTTGGATCTAGACACTACTTTAGTAAACAGTATTTCTACTATGTTTAATCATGTTTTTAGAGCATACTGAAGTCCACGACCTCATCAAAACCACACAGTAAATTACAATATTGCTGAGATCAGGGATCCCACATTGTGAATCAGGGATCATGTTACCACACCATGTTGATGAAACAATATTCATGAACTGATACATTTTAAGACCATTCTACTTTTTAAATGAAAAACTCCATATAAAATTAACTATAATAAACATTTTACAATGATCCCCAAAGTATTCAAATCACTATATCCTTATAGGATTAACAACTGATTAATCGAGTAGAATTATTTAATAAAAGTTTTATGACAGGTCACATGTTACCCAGCATATTGATAAGCTAAATTATTTAATAATCAAAAAGTACTCTCGGGAGGACCTTCAAGGTGGCAGAGGGGTAAGAGGTGGAGATCACCTTCGTCCCAATAAATACATCAAAAGTACATCTACATATGGAACAACTCCTACAGAACACCTACTGAATGCTAGCAGAAGACGTCAGACTTCGGAAAAACTGTGTGGATGACAGGGTCTTGACACTCTGGCAGGGTGTCAGGCCTGTGCCTCTGAGGTGTGGGAGCCAAGTTCAGGACATTGGTCAACCAGAGACCTCCCAGCTCCATGTAATATCAGATGATAAAAGCTCTCCCAGAGATCTCCCTCTCAATGCAAAGACCAAGCTCCACTCAACGACCAGCAAGCTCTAGTGCAGGACACCCCAGGCCAAACAAATAGCAAGACAGGAGTACAACCACACCCATTAGCAGAGAGGTTGCATAAACTCATAAGTTCACAGACATCCCAAAACACACCATCGTACATGGTCCTGCCCACCAGTAAGACAATATCCACGCTCATCCACCAGAACACAGGCACCAGTCCCCTCTACCAGGAAGCCTACACAATCCACTGAACCAGCCTTAGCTTATGGAGGCAGACACCAAAAACAAAGGGAACTACGAACATGCAGGCTGCAAAAATGAGACCCCAAACACAGTAAGTTAAGCAAAATGAGAAGACAGAGAAACACACAGCAGATGAAGGAGCAAGGTAAAAATGCACCACACCAAAAAAATGAAGAGGAAATAGGCAATCTACCTGAAAAATAATTCAGAGTAGTGAGAGTAAAGATAATCCAAAATCTTGGAAATAGAATGGAGAAAATACAAGAAACATTTAACAAGGACCTAGAAGAACTAAAGATGAAACAAACAACGATGAACAACACAATAAATGAAATTAAAAATACTCTAGAAGGAATCAATAGCAGAATAACTGAGGCAGAAGAACAGATAAGTGACCTGGAAGATAAAATAGTGGAAATAACTACCACAGAGCAGAATAAAGAAAAAAGAATGAAAAGAATTGAGGACAGTCTCAGAGACCTCTGGGACTACACTAAATGCACCAAAATTTGAATTACAGGGGTCCCAGAAGAAGAAGATGGAAAAAAAGTGACTGAGAAAATACTTGAAGGGATTATAGCTGAAAACTTCCCTAATATGGGAAAGGAAATAGTCAATGAAGTCCAGGAAGCACAGAGAGGCCCATACAGGATAAATCCAAGGAGAGACATGCCAAGACACATATTAATCAAACTATCAAAAATTAAATGCAAAGGAAAAATATTAAAAGCAGCAAGAGAAAAGCAACAAATAACATACAAGGGAATCCCCAGAAGAATAAGACCTGATCTTTCAGTAGAAACTCTGCAAGCCAGAAGGGAGTGGCAGGACATATTTAAAGTGATGAAAGGGAAAAACCTACAACCAAGATTACTCTACACAGCAAGGATCTCATTCAGATTCAAAGGAGAAATTAAAACCTTTACAGACAAGCAAAAGCTAAGAGAATTCAGCACCACTGAACCAGCTTTACAACAAATGCTAAAAAAAAGTTCTCTAAGCAGAAAACACAGAGAAGGAAAAGACCTACAATAACAAACCTAATACAATTAAGAAAATGGTAATAGGCACATACATATTGATAATTACCTTAAATGTAAATGGATTAAATGCTCCAACCAAACGACATAGACTAGCTGAATGGATAAAAAAACAAGACCCATATATACACTGTCTAAAACAGATCCACTTCAGACCTAGGGACACATATAGGCTGAAAGTGAGGGGATGGAAAAAGACATTCCATGCAAATGGAAGTCAAAAGAAAGCTGAAGTAGCAATTCTCATATCAGACAAAATAGACTTAAAAATAAAGAATATAACAAGAGACAAAAAAGAACACTACATAATGATCAAGGGATCAACCCAAGAAGAAGATATAACAATTGTAAATATTTATGCACCCAACATAGGAGCACCACAATACATAAGGCAAATGCTAACAGCCATAAAAAGGGAAATCGACAGTAACACAATCATAGTAGGGGACTTTAACACCCCACTTTCACCAATGGACAGATCATCCAAAATGAAAATAAATAAGGAAACACAAGACTTAAATGACACATTAAACAAGATGGACTTAATTGATATTTATAGGACATTCCATCCAAAACCAACAGAATACACTTTCTTATCAAGTGCTCATGGAACATGCTCCAGGATACATCATATCTTGGGTCACAAATCAAACCTTGGTAAATTTAAGAAAATGGAAATCATATCAAGTATATTTTCCACCCACAATGCTACAAAACTAGATATCAATTATAGGAAAAAAACTGTAAAAAATACAAACACATGAAGGTTAAACAATACATGACTAAATAACCAAAAGATCACTGAAGAAATCAAAGAGGAAACCATAAAATACCTAGAAACAAATGACAATGAAAACACAACAACCCAAAAACTATGGGATGCAGCAAAAGCAGTTCTAAGAGGGATGTTTATAGAAATAAAATCGTACCTCAAGAAACAAGAAAAATCTCAAATAAACAACCTAACCTTACAATTAGAGAAAGAAGAACAAAAAATCCCCAAAGTTATCAGAAGGAAAGAAATAATAAAGATCACATCAGAAATAAATAAAAAAGAAATAAAGGAAATGATAACAAAGATCAATAAACTAAAAGCTGGTTCTTTGAGAAGATAAAGTTGATAAACCATTAGCCAGATTATCAAGAAAACCAGGGAGGGGCTTCCCTAGTGGCGCAGTGTTTGAGAGTCCACCTGCCGATGCAGGGGACACGGGTTCGTGCCCCGGTCCAGGAAGATCCCACATGCCGCGGAGCGGCTGGGCCTGTGAGCCATGGCTGCTGAGCCTGCGCATCCGGAGCCTGTGCTCCACAACGGGAGAGGTCACAATAGTGAGAGGCCCACGTACTGCAAAAAAAAAAAAAAAAAAAAAAAAAAGAAAAAGAAAACCAGGGAGAGGACTCAAATCAATAGAACTGAAATGAAAAGAAATGAAAAAGGAGAAGTAACCACTGACACTGCAGAAATACAAAGGATTATGAGAGATTACTAAAAGCAAGTATATGTCAATAAAACGGACAACCTGGAAGAAACGGACAAATTCTTAGAAAAGCATAATCTTCCAAGACTGAACCAGAAAGATGCAGAAAATATAGATAGACAAATCACAAGCACTGAAATTGAAACTGTGATTAAAAATCTTCCAGCACACAACAGCCAAGGACCAGATTGCTTCACAGGTGAATTCTATCAAACATTAGAGAAGAACTAACACTTACCCTTCTCAAACTCTTCCAAAATATGGAAGAGGGAGGAACACTCCCAAACTCATTCTATGAGGCCACCATCAACCTGATACCAAAACCAGAAAAAGATGTCACAAAGAAAGAAAACTACAGGCCAATACCACTGATGAACACAGATGCAGAAATCCTCAACAAAATACTAGCAAACAGAATCCAATAGCACATTAAAAGGATCATACACCATGATCAACTGGGGTTTGTCCCAGGAATGCAAGGTTTCTTCAGTATACACAAATCAATCAATGTGATACACCATATTAACAAACTGAAGGATAAAAACCATATGATCATCTCAATAGATGCAGTAAAATCTTTTGACAAAATTCAACACCATTTAAAATAAATACCCTCTAGAAAGTAGGCATAGAGGGAACTTACCTCAACATAATTAAAGGCCAGTATGACACCCAGAGCCAACGTTGTTCTCAATGGTGAAAAATTGAAAACATTTCCACTAAGATCAGGAACCCAGTCTTACCACTATTATTCAACATAGTTTTGGAAGTTTTAGCCACAGAAAACAGAAGAAAAAGAAATAAAAGGAATCCAAAATGGAAAAGAAGTAAAACTGTCACTGTTTGCAGATGACATGATACTATACATAGAGAATCCTAAAGAGCTACCAGAAAACTACTAGAGCTAATCAATGAACTTGGTAAAGTAGCAGGATACAAAATTAAAGTACAGAAATCTCTTGCATTCCTATATACTAATGATGAAAAATCTGAAAGAGAAATTAAGGAAACACTCCCATTTACCACTGCAACCAAAAGTATAAAATACCTAGGGATAAACCTACTGAAGGAGACAAAAGACCTCTATGCAGAAAACTATAAGACACGGATGAAAGAAATTAAAGATGATACAAACAGATGGAGAGATATATCATGTTCCTGGATTGCAAGAATCAACATTGTGAAAATGACTATGCTACCCAAAGCAATCTACAGATTCAATGAAATCCCTATCAAACTACCAATGGCATTTTTCACAGAACTAGAACAAAAAATTTCACAATTTCTATGGAAATAAAAAAGACCCTGAATAGTCAAAGCAAACTTGAGAAAGAAAAACAGAGGTGGAAGAATTGGGCTCCCTGACTTCAGACCATACTACAAAGCTACAGTAATCAAGACAGTATGGTACTGGCACAAAAACAGAAATATAGGTCAATGGAACAGGATAGAAAGGCCAGAGATAAACCCATGTGCAATGGTCAGCTTATCTTTGATAAAGGAGGCAAGAATATACAATGTAGACAAGACAGCCTCTTCAATAAGTGGTGCTGTGAAAACTGGAGAGCTACATGTAAAATATGTAATTAGAACACTCCCTAACACCATAAACAAAAATAAACTCAAAATGGATTAAAGACCTAAATATAAGGCCAGACATTATAAAACTCTTAGAGCAAAACATAGGCAGAAAACTCTAAGACATATATCACAGCAACATCCTTCTGACCCACCTCCTAGAGGAATGGAAAGAAAAACAAAAATAAACAAATGGGACCTAATGAAACTTAAAACCTTTTGCACAGCAAAGGAAACCATAAACAAGACAAAAAGGCAATTCTCGGAATGGGAGAAAATATTTGCAAATGAAGCAACTGACAAAGATTTATCTCCAAAATATACAAGCAGCTCAATATCAAAATAAATAAACAACCCAATCTCAAAATGGGCAGAAGACTTAAGTAGACATTTCTCCAAAGAAGATATACAGATTGCCAACATACACATGAAAGGATGCTCAACATCACTAATCATTAGAGAAATGCAAATCAAAACTACAATGAGGTATCACCTCACACCGGTCATAATGGCCATCACCATAAAATCTACAAACAATAAATGCTGGAGAGGGTGTGAGAAAAGGGAACCCTCTTGCACTGTTGGTGGGAATGTAAATTGATACAGCCACTATGGAGAACAGTATGGAGTTTCCTTAAAAAACTAAAAATAGAACTACCCTATGACCCAGCAATCCCACTACTGGGTATATACTCTGAGAAAACCATAATTCTAAAAGAGTCATGTACCACAATGTTCATTGCAGGTCTACTTACAATAGCCAGGACATGGAAGCAACCTAAGTGTACACCAACAGATGCATGGATAAAGATGATGTGGCACATATATACAATGGAATATTACTCAGCCATAAAAGAAACGAAAGTAAGTTATTTGTAGTGAGGTGGATGGACCTAGAGTCTGTGATACAGACTGAAGTAAGTCAGAATGAGAAAAACAAATACCATATGCTAACAATATATATGTAATCAAAAAAAAATGGTTCTGAAGAACCTAGGGGCAGGACAGGAATAAAGGTCCTGATGTAGAGAATGGACTTGTGGACATGGGGAGGGGGGAAGGGTAAGCTGGGACAAAGTGAGAGAGTGGCATGGACATATATACACTACCAAATGTAAATAGATAGCTAGTGGGAAGCAGCCACACAGCACAGGGAGATCAGCTAGGTGCTCTGTGACCACCTAGAGGGGTGGGAGAAGGAGGGTGGGAGGGAGATGCAAGAGAGAGGAGATATGGGGATACACATATATGTATAGGTGATTCACTTTGTTATACAGCAGAAACTAACACACCAGTGTAAAGCAAATATACTACAATAAAGATATTACAAAATAAATAAATAAATACAAATTAATTCATTAATTTAAAAAAAGTACTCTTGGTAAGGCGGCCACATGATTTGATTTGCAAGCCAGGATATTTTGGAGAGTTAAAGAAATGCTATAAAGGACTGTGTGGGAACCATGGCAGGCACGAAGCAGGACTGTCCTAGGCAAACTAGGATACAGTCTTCCTAAATACAGGGCACATTCAATTGAATATCTTTGCCTGTTTTACTAAATATAAGAGAATATAGCATTCTTTACATTAATTCTTTCTGTAAAATATTTAACTACCAGTGTTCTTTATGGGAGCAACCTCTCTATATCCCGTTTTTAAGACAGAAAGAATGTAGTGTGTGTGTGCACATGTGTATGTGAATGCACACCCTCATTTTCATTTGATTATTAGTAGCAGATGCCTCTGTTTTGATGCCCTCTTAAGTCTAACTCCAAAGTCATATGTGTATATATTACTTAGTTGGCACACATCCAGTACTATTAACTAATGAAACGTGAAATCAGAAGAGCATAAAAGGGCTAAAGGAAGTAAAGAAGCCTGATGATTGCATTCAAATACATATGTGGGAGATATGAAGGTGAAGAAATAAACTTTCTTGTATCTCTTCCTATGTTTATAGATGACATGATGTGAATAATCACTAAGTGTTCCCATTTAAATGTGCAAGTTACCCTTGGGCATCAATATATCCAAACTGAGGACATAAGCAACAGCTAAAAGCTGACAAATGTGTGTGTAGAAAGCCCCTTAAAACATAATCACTTTCCCATCAAAGAAGAAGCCAGGATACCATAACCAGGCAATTGGGACACCTTGTCAGTTATGTATAAATTGGGTAATAAAGAAAATAGCTTGACATAGGGCTGCCACATTCTAAGAAAGCTGCTAAGGGAATGGAAGCTTGACTTCAATTTGGACTTGCCTGTTCTAAGTCTTCAAGATCCCTAGAAGATGCCAAGTCCTACAGCAGAACTGATTTATAAATATTCATATAGCTGAACAATAAAAAGACTGCTAAAATCTGCTCATATTATAAACAAAATAGTTTTTCTTAGTTTAAAATTAGAATCTTGGGGAAAATAGGCTCTGAAATATATCTACAACATATGAAAAACATGAAAGATATTTTGGATTTGTTCAAAAAAATTTCCCCATATACAAAATTCTACTCACCCTTAACTCCTGAGCTACAGTCCGGAATATCTTGCTACCCTCAGGAGATTTTCACCTAGTTTATCCACTGTTCCCTCCAACACAATATATTAAAACTGAATGTACTACTTTTCACCACTTTCCCCTTTGGTATTTCCTATTTTGATAAGGAAGCTTCAGTTCAGATACTTGGGCAGAATCACAGGTTGCGTTCTCTGACAGCAAATATTGAGATGGTGTTTGTGGTGTGTTTTTTTTGTTTTGTTTTGTTTTTTTAAAGGATGGTCCTCTGTTAAAGGAAAGGAACAAAGCAGAGGGAGAAGCATGGCATGCCTTTTGCTGGTGGATGAAGACTCAGGCAAAGCTCTGGATCTAGAATAGCATCAAATGATTCTCAGCCAGCTTCAAATGTCTGGACTTTTCTACCCCCTCTTTGGTTAGTCACTAGATTCATGCTGCCCTTGGGAAGGGTGTGATCTCAGGGGAAGAGTCTTCTGTGCAGTTAGGGTAGCCTGAAGGAGCTCTCAGCTGCAGGCAGTCTACTGGCCACAGCTGGAGAGCAAGTCCCTCTTTGAAGGGTGTCTGGGAACACGTCACCGAGCCTACTGCATTTACACCTCACTCTCATATCGAAGCATGAACTCAGTAGGTCTAATAAATGTTGAGGCTTTAATTTTTTTTCTGCTACATCTTTTATAGCTTCGCTGCTGCTGTCTTAATCTCAGCTGTCTTTGTTCTTGGTATCTGTGCCCATTTTCTTGCCCTCATTTATGCGTGAAAGTTCTTCTTTGATGCACTTCTTAAATTACATACCAATGCCCCCCTGCCTTTTAGATAGGTCCACACTGGCTTTGGCTAATTAAACACCTGTTCTTGGACCAGTTGAACTTTAATCCTGTCTCTGTGCCATGATCTTCAAGGTCTTCACCCTTTTTTTTTCAGGCTCTTTCTTCTGACACTAATGTTTTCTCATGCCACCTTCACATCAGCCTGGTAAAGGTGTACTCTCTTATAAGAACATTTCCGTCCAATAGTTATAGTTTACAGTTTTCAACTCTGAACCAGCTCCATACCAAGCGAAAACTTCAGCAAGTTAACTTGTCTCTTTTGTAATAGTAGTGTAACATCTATGTGAACAATGCCTAGTGAACTACCTGGTATATGTGGGCACTGACATGACTTGAGGCTTAAGGAAAATGAGATTCAGAGAGCATGAGAGAGAGGGAGAAAGAGAGGAGGTTGGAAATGGACGTACAAAAAATCAACTGGTTCAAAACGAGGTGGGTTTTTTTGTTTTGTTTTGTTTTGTTTTTGTTTTGGCCTCACCACGTGGCATGTGGGATCTTAGTAGTTCCCCAAACAGCGATTGAACCTGCACCCCCTGCAGTGGAAGCACAGAGACTTAAACACTGAACCACCAGGGAAGTCCCCCAAATGAGGTGTTTTTAGTCATTGAAAAATGTTAAATAATCTGCTTGCCAAATAAGCATCTGCGTGACATCAACAAAGTTACTTTACCTCTCTGAGTTTTATTTACCAAACATATAAAATGTTGCTGATAATAGAAATTAAATGGGGATTCAAGTCACTTACCGTTTCTGGCACACAGTTTGTACTCAGTAAATTATAATTATTACAAGTCTGGTTTGTGGGGTCAGATAAATGAGATGTCTGGCTACTTTACCTACTGGCAAAATAATTAACTTGTTTTAAACAAGTTATTTCAAAGATTTATATGAAAAATCAAGTACCTCACTGCTACATAAGATAATACGCTAAAAATGAGGGATAAGACGGTGAGGAAAACAATTTGAAATGTACTTGCACTAAAAATCTTAGAGTTTTAAAATCGCAGCCACATTTTTAAATTTGGCTATTTTTTCATAAAGAAAAATATCACTTTTTAATGTGAAATTCTGTGGGTGTTTTATTAAGGTGCTGTTTTCATTCAAGCCTATTTAGTTATGCACTACTATAAATACTATTTCTGAGCGAAACAAAGTTTCTTTAAAGAATGGATCTGGAATCCTTGCTCACCACAGCTCTATGGGTGAAGTTGATTCAAAACAATTTCCTCAAAAGAAGTTGAGCTCTGAATGTGGACACCCCGCGGCTCACCCCAACTGGCCTTACTGAGATCTTAAGCCTCTGTAAAAGGATTAAAACCCTAACCCCACCTTGACTATTTCTAAGGAACATGGCTCTGAATTCCCATGGCTACATAAAAGAGCTCTATTTCTGGCATTTGCCAAGGAGTTCATCTCAAATCAATGTCGGCCAAAATTTACTAAAAGAATTATGACGCTAAATGATTTTCAAGGACACAGTCCGGTCTGTCCTTATAATTGGTTTTACTAAGTTATGATTGTAGGGTGGTGCTGCCAGCTTTAGGTGACTTTTTGCGAAATCTCTTTAAAGGACTTTACAGTGGCTGCCAGAAGGGATCTGGGGGGCTTGAGTGCAGGGGATTTTATCTGCATCTTCTTTAATGCATCCCAAGCACCTAGTATCCATGTCTGGAACATAGTACGCTGAATAAATATTTGTGGATGAATGATTCTACTTTATTACAGTGTCTTCATCAGGTGAGCATTCAGAATAAATACTTTTCTCATTATGATACCAAAAAGTATCATGTTTTCCCTGGACAATTAGCTTATTTTTATATGAGGTTATTTAAGACTCTGATGAAAAAGAGTACCCTTTCATATTAATTTTCAAAAGTTTGGTGACAGGGCTTTCCTGGTGGTGCAGTCGTTGAGAGTCTGCCTGCCGATGCAGGGGACACGGGTTCATGCCCCGGTCTGGGAAGATCCCACATGCCGCGGAGCAGCTGGGCCCGTGAGCCATGGCCGCTGAGCCTGCGCGTGTGGAGCCTGTGCTCCGCAACGGGAGAGGCCACAATAGTGAGAGGCCTGCGTACCGCAAAAAAAAAAATTATGCTTGCAGTAGTTTCCTGTTGCTACCATAACATGTTACCACAAACCTAGTGGCTTAAAGCAACAGACATTTGGTCTCTTTGGGTCTGGAGTGAAGGATTCTGAAGGCAGTTTTACCAGGCTAGTGTCAATGTGTCAACAAGGAGGATGCTTTCTGAAGCCTCAGAGGAGAATCCCTTTCTTTGCCTTTTTCAGCTTCTAGTGGCCACTATTATTCTTTGACTTCCTGCATCTTCAGAGTACATCACCCCAATCTCTGCTTCCCTCATCCCATCACCTTCTCTTCCAACTCTGACTCAGCTTTTTAATTATTCAGATAATTCAGGATAATCTCCCTATCTCAAGACGCTTAACTTAAAAACATCTGCAAAATCTCTTTTGCCAAATAAGGTAGCATTCACAGGTTCCAGGAATTAGGATATGGACATATCAGGAAGGCCATTATTCAGCCTATCGTAATGCCCTAAGTGCAAATATTCACACACCCACAAAAAAAATAATATTTTCTAAATGAGAGAAAAGCGGATATAGAGAAAGTATTATATTATACAATATAATAGAACATATTCAATAATGGGAGAGATGCAAGTCACTTAACAAACAAGGTTTATAGTACCACACCATAACTCACATGGAAATACAAAGGTCAGTGCTGCTTATGTATTGAGGTTGGCCTGAAAATATAGTTCCAGTAACAAAGAGAGTAGTCAAAACATCTCCCTGTTCTCTAAAGGTGTTGTGTAACCTATCAGTTTAGCAAAAATCAGAAGACAATGAATGTTTCTAAATATCTCAAGAATTTAGAGGATTAATTAAAAAAAACAAAAATGTATATGCTTAAGAGTCACAGGTATACAATAGAGAGAAAGTGAAAAGGGAGAGAAAAGAGAGCAAAATACAAGAAATAGTGCATAAAAGTATGTAAATCTTGGAATATTTAAAACACAAATGTGAGTAAGCTTTCAGATATAACCAACGAGCCTTAAACTCTAGTTTTTGAATGTACAATGATTTACGGTTAGAGTAGGTCATCAGGGAATTCTCTTTCGAAGTGAGTTCCCCCAAAGACCAACAAGTACCTTGTTAGATAATTTCTGTTGGTCAACATTCTCCCAAAATTAGCCATTTCAACAAGATTTTTCATTTGAGGAGACCGAATCAAATAAAAAAGCTATCGTAAGTGCTCTGGCTCCCAAGTCCTCCCATTAATAAACAAACAGACAAACAGACAAAAATAAATATCAAGACTTAAAAACAACAGACCAAAATATAATAAATCATGGTATAGTGTCTCATTTCACCAAAACTTTTATGTCGAATTTGGTAATACCCCGTTTGACATTATCCTTTTTGACATGTTGAAATTTCCTTTCATTTTAAGCAAGCCTGTCCCATAGCATGCATCTAATAGAAAAAATTTGATCTTGTGATCCATATGACCACCTTGAGGGCATACTGCAGTTTGCAGAGCACATGGTGATACTTATGGTGTGAATAACAATGTCTAAATAACACAAGTTTTAATCGTAGTTGTCTTTTATCGTCATGGATGGTCCCTGGGCTCCTTTTAATTGGATCATATTGAAATGTGTTGTCCTGATCTTCATGAATTAGAGCAAAGTCACCCTTTCACCATCTGAAGTCTCAGATATTCCTTCTTACCCAGTAATGAAAATGAAAATTATTTTCCTTGGCAACTCAGATGGTATTCTGGTTAATTATATGGATGTAATTCTTAGATTATTTGCATATTTTATAGCTGAAAAACCCTCTACATTATTGCCAGGTCTTTTCTTAAGCTTTCTTAAAATATTATTTCCCTAGTTTATGTTACTTTGTCACATTTTAAAACACACTAAATTTGCCTGAAATTCTTTTTGGAAGAAGGCAGGCTGTAATGTTTTAAAATACATTCTTGTTTTGTATTCATTTTACAAGACTTATAAGTGGTGTCTATACATCCAAGTATGATGTGTCCCTAAAAATTTTATGTTCACGAAGGGCCAGCTTAGAAGATGTAAGCGAAAAAGAGCAAATACACAAATAACTGGATTAGTTTCTTTTTTGAAACATTTTAAGAATGGCTCCCTAACTACACTGGATTTAGAAGTAGATATGCACTCCTTTTCTCAAGAAAAGTGGGGGCTGGAGGAAGAGAGTTCATTCAGAAATACATCATTGCTAAAATATTATATATTGTAGTTAAAAATAAACTGTATGTTTAGAAATCATGAGATAACATAGGTTACTTTGAGTGGATATGTTGTGGAATCAGATGCTCTTTACAAATGTGTTGGCTGGTTTATGGGGCAGGTATATCCTGAATGAAGGGATAGGATGGATTTCTATGTTGTAAAGTAATTTCTTTTTTTTTTGTGGTACGCGGGCCTTTCACTGTTGTGGCCTCTCCCGTTGCAGAGCACAGGCTCTGGACGCGCAGGCTCAGTGGCCATGGCTCACAGGTCCAGCTGCTCCGTAGCATGTGGGATCTTCCCAGACCGGGGCACGAACCCGTGTCCCCTGCATCGGCAGGCAGACTCTCAACCACTGCGCCAGCAGGGAAGCCCAAGTAATTTCTTTTTAATGACAAGCTGAACAGCTGGTCAGTGTCAGGGAGTATAACTTGCCTTGTGGTGACCTATCACATTACCACATTTTCTTCCCATTATAATAAGTCTCTAAAACATCAATGCTGAGGAAAAAAATGTTTTTTCAGGGTGACTTCGTATCATTAACTTCTGCCAATTAATGAATCCAGAAAAATTTTAAAACTTCTCATAGCAAAAGCACATATAGATTCAACCAAATGTACTATTTAAAGATGTTACAAACATCTTACAATCAAACAAAAGCTTCTTATATTATGTACCATCTCACTTTCCAAATTAAAAAAAAAAACCCTAAAATGACTGTAATGTCTGATATCTGCCATTTATTACATTTGTAATTTTTTCTATGCGCTTAACAAACATCATTTCATTTAATCGTTTTAATAATCCTGAAGACAGTCATTACTGGAAACTTATGGAGAAGAGGAGTTCATAGCCTGCACAACAGCCATGTTTAAACCCGACACAGAATGAGAACTAAAATCCAAGTCTGACAACATTACCTTCTATACCACGCTTCCAGAATCTGAAGGGGTAAACCAATTGGGCTATGTTGACCCAGTAAATGTAAATGCCTTTGTATGATACTGCTTATTTCCTACAGATTAAGAAACACTAGAAGCTTGGCTTGCAGGACTGGATTGCAGGACTAACAGTTTTCTTAAAGGTTTTAGTAATCAGTTGTTTGCATCACGTAACTACTCTAAGCAATATGAAGAGGACTAAAAAGAACAAAGAGAGAGAGAGAAACAAAGATGGCGTACATGAATCTGTGCAATGAAAAGTGACTTTAATAAAACTATACCATTGTCTATAATTAGCTTTATCTTAAATTTTGAAGAAACAGGATGATATAGAAAAAAAATTGTTGAACAATGTCATGATCTTTTCTGTTAACAAGTTCCCCTGAGACAGCGACTAGACAATTCACTTTAGTGCTTGGGTTTTCTAAAGTATAAAATGACCTTTTGCAGCTTTTGGAGTGTTGAACTTTTAAAGTTATGTCAAGTTTTAAAATTAAATGATTTGATCAGACCTCTGATTCCAGAAAGATGGAGTAGATGTCTATTTCCCTATTCCTCCCACTGAGTCCAACTAAAAATCCCAAGCATTTATATACAAAATGAACATAGAAGATTCTGAAGGGTGGAGAGAAAAGGAAGATAAACTAGGGGTCTCAGACCCACAAAATGACACAATGATATGTTCTCTAGGTTTTCCTTTTGGCCTTGTGTATTACAGACTGGAGCTAAGGGAGTTGGTGCTCCAGAAGTGCCAATGGGTACAGAGAAAAATCCTCAGCAAAAGCCTGCATTTTCCAACCAAAGGACCAGAAAAGGGTCAGTTAAGCGAAAGAGAAACTTTTGGGTAAAAACTGCTGTAATTCAGCAAAATACCACAGAAAAAAAGTTACTGCCCCATCTCACTCATCCCAGGAAAGGCTGAGTGGGTATTCAAGACATCTACACTTGTCAGGCTATACCAGGTGCCCCAACCCTTCTGGCACAGTTATGTCAGAGAAGATCAAGTAGGGAGCGTGGATTTCATCCTCACTGATGGTAATGAAACTGACTTTTACTCCACCCACACTCTCAGTGGAAACCTCTGCTATTTTAGGAATGAAAAACACAATAAAAAAAAACTTAATGGGGATGAGCTGAACAGCAGAATGGAGAGGACAGAAAAAAGAATCAGTGACCTGGAACACAGAACAGTTGTAATTATGCTATCGGAATGAAATGCAAAGAGAAAATCAAGTAAAAAATGTGAACAGAGCCTCAAGACCCCATGGACTATAACAAAAGATCTAGTATCCACATCATTGGAATCCCAGAAAAAGAGAAGAAAGAGGATAAACTGAAAAAGTGCTCAAACACAATGACCATAAACTTCTTAAATTTGGCAAAAAATATAAACCTATAGAGTCAGTAAGCTGAATGAACTCCATACAAGATAAGCCCAAATAAATCCATCTGAAAACACATCATGACCAAGCTTCTAAAAACTAAAAACAAACAAACACAAAAAATCTCAAAAGCAGCAAAAGACAAATGATACTTTACCTATAAAAGAAAACCAAGATGAATAACAGTGGGTGTCTCATTAGAAACCATAGAGGCCAGAGAAAAAGTAACACAATATTTTTCAAGTACTGAAAGGAAAGAATTGTCTACTCAGAATTTTATATCCAGTAAAATATATACCAGGAACTATAGAGAAATCAAAACATTTCTGGATGAATGAAAAGTTAGAAAATTTGTCACCAATAACCTATCCTAAAAGAATGGTTAAAGAAACATCTCTTAAAAAAAAAAAAAGAAACATTACAAACTAGAAAATAAATGATAGAAGAAGGAATCTTCAAACATCATGAAGGAAGAATACATGATAGAAAGGTAAGAGGGCATGAATACACATTTACCTTTTCCTCATTCGTTTTCTAAAGCATCTTTGATTGCTGAAGCAAAAATTATAACATTGTCTGGTGTAGTTCTATTACATGTAAATATGTAAGACAATTATAAATGGAGGAAACTAAGGCACATGAAGGAAGATTTCTACACTTCATTTGAACTGATGAAATATCACACTAGCGATAAGTTATGGATAGATAGTGAGATACCCAGAGAAACCAATACAAAGCTATACAAAGTGACACACTCAGAAACACTGTTAAGTATATAAAAATGGAATTGTAAAAGACGTTCAAGTAACCCATAGAAAGGCAGGAAACTAAAAGAAAGAAAGAAAACCTGAGAACAGGCAAACAACAAAAATAAAATGGCAGCCCTAACATATCAACAATATTATACTTATTAGTATGCTAAATATAAATTACCTAAATACATTAATTAAAATACAGAGGTTGGCAGAATGGATTTAAAAACATTGCATATATGTTACAAGAAAGTTCCTATATAATGATTTAGGTTGTTTGAAATTAAAAGGCTAGAAAAAGAATTATCATGTAAATATTAATCAAAAAATAGCAATTTCTATACTAATATCATATAAGGAAGATTTCAGAGAAAATAAAGTTACAAAGGACAAAGGGATATTCCATACTGACTAAAGGGTCAATCCAACAAGAACACGTAGTTTTCCTAAATTGGTATACAACAAACAACAGAGCTGCAGAATATGCGAAGCAAAATCTGATAGAACCAAAAGGAAAAACTGACAAATCCACAGTTAATGTTAGATAATCCAACATTCCTTTCTAAACAGTTGATAGAATATCTGAACAGAAAATCAACAAGGATGTAGAACTCAACAACACAGCCAACCAACAGGATCTAATTAACTCGTATAGCATGGTATGCAACAACAGTAATACACCATATTCTGGGCCATAAAATTAACTTCACCTAGTTTAAAATAATTAAAATCATAAAGGGTGTGTTCTCAGAACACAGTGATAATAGAAAAGCTTCAAACATATGGACACGAAACAGCACACTTCTAAAACATCTGTGGGCTAAAAAGGAAGCTCCAAGGGAAATAACAAAATGCTCTGAATTGAATTGAAATAAAAATACAACATATCAAAAGTTGTTAGAAATAGCTAATGCATTGCTGGGAGGGAAATTTGTAGCACTAAATAAAAACATTAAAGAAAATGAAAAGTCTCGAAATGATCACCCAAGCTCTGTTCTCAAAAAACTACCAAAAGTAAAATAAATCCAAAGCCAACAGAAGGAAGGATATCATGTAAATAAGAGCAGAAAACAACGAAACTGAAAACAGAAAAAAAATATAGAAACAAATGTAGAAATGTGCTGATTCTTTGTAAAGCTGATTGACAAATATGACTGAAAAATTTCTAGCAATACTGACAGAAAAAGAGAAAGGACACAAATTATTAGTATCATGAATGAAACAGGGGATATCACAACAGAACTAGCAGACATCAAAAAAAAGAAAATGCTATGAACTCTAAATCCATATGTTAGAAAACTTAGATGAAATGGATGGTTTCCTTGAGAAACACACCCACTACAACTCATCCAATATGAGACAGATAATTTGAATAGCCCTCTACATTTCTGTGGCAATTGAAATGTACTTTTGAAACCTCTCCCAAAAAGAAATATCTGATAGTTTCGGTGGAGAAATACAACAAATGTTAATAAAACAGCACTAATTCACAATCTCATTAGGAAATGAAAATTAAAATCACAAGTTACCACTATACAACTATCAGGAAAGGAGTTGTCGTTCAAGGGGTATAAAATTACAGTGATAAAAGATCCATAACACCTAGAGATCTGCCACATAAAATAGTACCCGCAGTTAACAATACAATGTTGTTCACCTAAAAACTTATTAAGAGCGTAGATCTCATGCTTAGTGCTCTTAACACACACACAAAGTTAATGGGACACAATAAATCTTCTGGAAGTGATGTCTATGTTTATTACATTGATTCTGGTGATGGTATCTATACATATCCATACTCATCAAAATGTATACATTAAATGTGTGCAATTTTTCATATATCTCAATAACGCTAAAATAAAATGATGAAAAATAAAATAAAACATATTGACAACACCAAAATTTTGGCAAAGCTCCCAAGAAACAGAATCACTCAAACATTGCTGGTGTAAATGTGAAATGGTACAGACACTCGGAAAAACAGTTTGCAAGTTTCTTAAAAAACAAAACCAAACCAATCATGCAACTGTTTTATGACCTGGAGATTGCACTCCTGGGCATTTATGCCAGAGACAGGAAAATGTACATTCACACAGAAACTTATAAATAAACATTCACAGCATCTCTATGTGTAATAGCCCAAAACTGTAACAAAACCTAAACGTTCTACAAAGGATGAATCACTTAACACAATACTGTACATCCAAATGATGAGATATTACACAGGAAATACAAAGGAACGGACTATTGATCATGCCACAGCTTAGGTGGATCTCCAGACAATTATGCTCAGTGAAAAAAAAAAGAAAAAGCCATTTCCAAAAGTTTACACATTTCAGATTCCATTTAGACAATGATCTTCAACCTTAAAATGATAAAATTGTTGAAATGGAGAACACACTAGTGGTTGCTAGGGGTTGACTAAGGAAATGGTGGCCGGTGGAAAGTGAGTGTAGCTATAAAAGAGCACCACGAAGGATCCTTGAGGTGACAGAAATGTTCTGGATCTTGTCTGTATCAAAATATATTGTCATATTTTGTTGTAGTCTTGCAAAATGCTGGGGTAAACTGGGTAAAGGATCCACGGAAACTGTGTACTGTTTCTTACACTGAATGTGAATCTGAAATCATCTCAAAATAAAGACATTAATTTTAAAAGTTAGATGACTCCACGAAATAAGAATTAAAAAAATAAATGGACCTTTGCTTTTTGTTTTATTTTAATTTCCTATTATTCATTAATATATACATTCACTATTATTCATGTGTTCTTAGGCTTTTAGTTTTATTTTCACTCTACCTATAGGTGTGTGGATTGAAAAGGGGAATTTTATGAAGTTTATTCACTGGGATTATTTCATTCACTGTGCTTTATTATCCATTTGGAATGCTGCAAGAATCGCACGCTGATAATAATAATGATAAACTTATATACAGTATGTTGTCAACCTAGAGGGGAAACGTCTGTATTTACTTCTTTGTAAATGTTATTTTCTGATTTCTACCGAACACCACCGTACCCTTTCTGTCTCAGTTCATATATTCAGTAGATATTGCTTGAGCACCTATTCTGCAGTACTTGTTGTTCCAAACACTGAACATTCTTCTGGTGAAAATACAGTCTCTACCCAGTAAGTAAGATATGTAATACACATCACACCTGCAAAGTCAAAAGGCATTGTGTATACCTGGAGCTAAGAAATCTGACCTAAGTTTGAGAGTAATCAGGTTTTTCAAAAATGACAGTGTTATAGGTTGAATTGTGCCCTCCACCGTCCAAGATTCATGTGTTGAAGTTTCAACCCTCAGTACCTCAAAATATAAGCATATTTGGAGATAAGCTCTTTAAAGAGGTAATTCAGGTAAATGAGACCTTTAGGGTGGGATTCTAAACAAATATGACTGGTACCCTTATAAGAAGAGGAAGAGACACCAAGGATGCCCATGCACACAGGAAAGGCCATGTGAGGACACAGTGAGAAAGTGGCCATGTACCAAGTCAAGGAGAGAGGCCTCAGGAGAGACCGACCCTGACAAACCCTTGTTCTTGGACTTCCAGCCTCCAGAACTGGGAGACAATAAATTTCTGCTATTTAAGCCACACAGTCTGTAGTATTTTGTTATGACAGCTCTAGCAAACTGATATAGATGGTATTGGACGGTATCCCATCTAGAGAGAGTTTGCCGGCTATGGGAGGATGAGAAAAGTGTACTCCAAAGTGTACACAGTAGGAATAGGGGCCAAAGGTTGCCTAAGAGGATTGAAAAGTTTCACCTGATGAGATGAAATAGAAACCTAGAGAATGTAGATGCCAAAAGAAGAGGTGAAGAAAGATCATAAGCATAAGAGGTCACCGAGGTCATGGGAAAGATTGCAAGTTGGTAGGGAAACAGGAAGTGAAGTAACCAAGGATGTCATACTCAGGTTTTGCACTCAAGGAACTGGGTGACTGCATTGCCAAGCATCTTTTGCAAACTCCATGAATGAGATTTGGAACAGAAATTTAAAATTCCATTTTTTCACATCCTGTTGAAGACTGCTAATCTCTCTCTCTTTCCATAGTATTAGGGTTTAAGTGGGCACAGAACCACCCTCCTGGAGATTACATTTCTAAAGCTCTTTTCTAGCTAGGAGTGAAAAAAGACAATGCCCTGACAAAAGAACGTGATGTATGCCACCTCCAGATCTTATTATTAATTATTTAAGGCTTTTTAGACAGGTAGATCAATATCGGTAAGTGCACCAGCCAGAAATTAAGGACATGAATTGAGGATGCCAAAATTATTAAACTATCTCCAACACATACTCACATAATATTAAGATTTTAAGAAAATGCTAAAGAATTTCTAGTTTTACTATTAATATATTAAATAAGTCACAAACTCATTAGTATAAGGTTCACATAAAAAATAATCAATTTTCAAATGACCCTGTGTACACACACACACACACAAAACCAAAAACATATAAACACCGTAGAATATATTTAAACGGGATAATTTGCAGAAGGACTTCTTTACATTGAAAAACATAAAAATATATTTTTGCATTAATTTCATCTATCTTACTAGCGCTAATGTAATCCCTTAGCTCAGTTTAACTCCAATATCATTTTAGTTTGTCCCCTTAAGACTGACTGAATGATGCTTTCACTGAACTAAAGGGAATTTTGCTATCAAATTAAAAGATTGATTCCTGAATAGCAATCTAATATATAATGCGACTGATTCTCATTATTTACTTTTGAAACCGGTGCACTACTCTATAAATATACTTCATGTTTTCAGATTTCAGGAGTTAATTCTGTATCTATCATACTCCATGGAATTGACTCCAACGATGTTCAATTTTTAAACATACTAAAACAAGAAGGACAAAGAAATGATGTACCACTATATAGATCTGTGCAAAGTCTATAACTAGGTTATTTTCTATAATCGTGATACATAATTGTGTATAAGTAGGGAAACAGAAATTACACAAATAACATGTGCCAGATACTATGGGTGAATTACATAATTTATTATTATTCCCTATGCCTTGGGATATTCAATTTTGTTTTTTAATTTAAAGATAATGCTAGTGGAACATTATATGCGTCCAGATGCCAGGAAGCATATTGCTACCCTATGGAAGAGACCTGTACCACCTTGAAGAGTTTGGTGCACAATTTCAGAACATAGACCAAGTGGTAAACGAGAGCCTAAAAAATATTTTATTACAAATATTATTTGCACCTTTTAATGGAAACAAACTCAAATCCACAGATATATATATTTACGTATGGGTATATATATGCATATATATATACAATGAAAGTATATATACATATACATACATATATACACACATATATTTTAAAAAATACTAATATAGCCACAAATACCAAGAAAGTCATAGAATGTCACATATTTGTACTGTTTTTTTAAACTGATTATAATCTAGACGAGAATTCCCTACAATGCTGGTCATTTTAACTTAAAACCTCAGTGTAATAAGCACTTGGGCAATAAATAATCCTCGTTCTGCCATTGATGACACTAATAATAGAATTATAATAAAATTAATGATGTTATAATATTCCAGATGCAAAGGCATACACTTAAATTTGGTTTCTATACACAAAGCAGTGAGTGTACTTAAGACAGCTGTGAGCTGGCACCAGAAAATTCACTTTTAATCAGTGTGTTTGGTCAGAACTGCACCTCAGTGTTTAGATAATAAGTCCCATAATCATCCAAGAAACTAAGGCAAATGCTGCATTTTCTGAACCTGTCCTTACAAGTTCTTCTTTCTCCCAGCTTAATTTACTGTGTCCAGCATGCCTTAATAGGGAAGAGTCGTTTCAGTTGCTTTGAGGAAATCAAAGAACTGAAATAGCCTTCATTCTGAAAATAATCAGTAGAGTAACTTCTATGTGCCAAGCAGACTGTCAAATCAAGTCACTTTAAAAAGCACTCCTTGTGAGTTTAGGGCTCATTTGCCAGTGGGAACAAAGAAATTCTTGTTAATATATATGTACAGCTACCTTTGGTGCTGGTATTTCACAGTCTGCAGAGAAATCACAAGGCGCTAATAAACCTGGCCAGTTTGCCTTCTCAGGCTGCCTCTGATAGCACCAGCTCCTGACTTCCTGCCTCCTGCAATGATTAGCCCACGGCTTTGCCGACATACCATTCAGGAAGGTAGGTGCCCTGCTGCCCTCAAACTGTCAGCTCGGAATCCAACCTCATTACCCCCATATGAAAGGTGTAAGGGGAGGCTCTTTTAGTTCTCTGTGAGTATTATTTATCAAATTTCCATTTGAAGATTGCATGGCCTCCAAAGTATTATAATTTTGTTCTCCAGTGAATGCTTACAAAAGTTGAATGTGTCTGGATTGAGGCAATCCGAGTAATAGGAGTCATGCTGTACCTGAAGCCATTGTCCTCTCAGACCTCCGGCTATGGCGGGTCATGACAGATTTGATTTTTACCCAGGGTAGATTTTCTTCTAGGAGACCTGCAAGGCCACCCTTGTAATTTTCCTGTAGAAGGAATCCCTTTCAGTTTTTCTTGTCTGTCCACACACATATGCCTGTATAATTACATCTGTATTTATACAGGAATATTTCTCAAATTTTGAAACTATTTTAATTATTCATCGATGAAAATCCTCAGGCCTGTGTAAATCAATCATGAAATATATATGTCCAGTAGGGAAAGAGTTGTTGATGGCTTTACATACTAATTTTATACGTAGATGTCTCTGCATAGGGAAAAACATTTCTTAAATTTTTGAGGTTCTGGAAAAAAATGTATGACCATTTATGACAATCTTATGTAATGTGAGTTCCTATAACCTCAGTTTTCAAGAGAAAATGGACTTTTCACCTCAAAGCCAGTCTGTGTTATGTAGCAAAGTCATGGAAATATTAGAGCTACTTAGATTTTAGATTTAAAGTCAGGAAATATTTTAAAGATGCTAAATTCAGCACTGTGAGTTAAAGGAAGGATAAGGAATGCAGATGGATGCTCCAATTATATGAATTAGAACAGAAATAGAATCGTTGGTGATACTCTAGAAACAGGAGAAAACAATGAGTGGAATATAGAAGAAGCAAAAGTTTCACTAGAAAGCTAGGCTATCAGTTTCTCTTACCTTTTTAGGAAGGGAACAGGAGCACTCACAAAATACCTCAGGGCCAAAATTCTACTTGGGAAAGACAGGGATGAAAGACAACAGACTTGACACAGATATTAGCATTACTCTGTGGAAATTTACTTTCCTGTACCCGACTGCTCAACTTCTTAATTGCTAGGAATATAGTTGGCTTCACAGGGTTCCACTGCTTGGTGTGCTGCAATAGCTTACGGTATGACTGTGGATCAGGAGAACTATATAAAATCATGAGTTTAATTATGGAAATGAAAATTAATAGAAACTTATGTGATTAGGCTAATAAAATGTTCTTCAAAATATATACAAGCTCTATTTGTGAATCCTTCAGTTTAATTTTAATTTCATATTAAAATAAAGGGCATATGAGCTGTTAGACTAATTGAGCTCATTCCAGGGTTCCTACAGAGATAGGGTTAGAGAGGAGGAGGGAAGGGAAACTGAGGCTTCTATCTGTTGAGAAGTAGGAAGATATTTGGGGGACCAGATTCTCACGCCTTCAGCCTTAAACTAAAGCAACTGTTTCAGAACTAAACCCACTTGGGTCCTCCCTTATTCTGACCCAGGAGGAGAGTTTGAGTTTTTTTCCCCATGATTAATTTCTGACATGTGACCTGAGAAAGGAGAAAAGTGATGAAAAGAGAAACTAGAATACAATAAACAGAGTCAACCAATGCCTGAGAAGAAACCAGAAACCATAAAATAATGAAATTGAGAAAATTAACTATAAGTAACTTTATGTTTCACATAGGGGAGATTTAAAAAATAATGTGCATCTTTAAAATAATTAAGAGATGTTATACATCAAAGTCACTCTATTTAACTACCTTGGATGGAAAAATTGCAGTTTATGTAAATATAAATTCATTGTTTTAAAAACTGCCTGGATTTTTTTCTATTTAATATAATTTAATGAAGCATACTATAAAATAGAAGTCCTGTGTTTTTATTTATAAATTAGAATAACTATATATTGAATATTCTTAAAGCAAATCATATTAGGTGGAGTGCAAGCAAACAAGCAAAACCCCAGGAATAAAATCCACCATATTTATTTGCTGACTATTCATGTACTTAGTCTTCAACTCTACATGAGAAAGAGATTTAAAGTTAAAAATGTTACATGAGCTCTTTAACTTTTCTCCTGGTGTTAATTAGCTTAGGCTAAATTGTACGAACTCTGGGGCTTTTCACCACCAAAGCTTATTTGCTGCTTACAAGACCTGTTTATCTCCTCACTCCGGGTTCCAGTCTGGTGAAAGAGTCTCCATCTAAGATGTTGCTAGATCATATTTTGAATGATAGTAAAATAAAGCATTATAGTCCAGCTATATCATATGTTCTCAGAGAGCAAGAAAATCATTCTGAATACTTCTGTGCTGCTCCATAGTAGCTGGCATAAAATAAATAGTAAGTAAATATTTTTGACAAAGGATTCGTAACAAAATAACTTTCATTTTATGAAACTTTAATTTTAGTAAAAGGGCCACACAGCTGATAGGGAACAAGAAGAAATTCATTGTCTTTCAAAACAAAGCATTCAATACTAAAGGCATTACTACATTATTTGCATTTTAATATTTCAATAGCATTTTGTTGTTCTATAGACTGAGTTTAAATTTTCACTTTATTTTTTCGGTAGCTCAGTGCAGATCTTTTATTCACATGCCCTCCTGGTGTAGAATAGCAAGCGGCAAACTATCATTAAGGCACCCGTAGGTTAAGCTCAGAATTAGAAAGTCATTATGATGATTAGGAGAGACCAAAAATGTAGAGAACGAAATATCAGATCAAAAGCTCTGTCTCCAGTCCTGACAGAACAATCAGTCTTTGACTTTTACACAGTAAGCAAATACAGTGTGCATTTTATAAACAGCAAATAAACGGGCAACCTCAGAACATCACTTTAACGAGGTTGACTTTCCTGACTGCGACCACACTTCTCGTATTCACTGATGCTTCCTGGGGAAGATGCAAGTCAGGAAAACTTGCAAAGCACTTAAAAACCATAGCAGACAATGAAAACTAAAAAGACCATTTAGGTTTTCTGAAAGAGAAGCATAGCAATATGCCTTCAAAAGCTTCTCAAAAGGCATCAGCTTAGGATTCCACTCATGGAGCTAAGGCCACTTTTCAAAAGGCAAAAATATCGGAAGCAGCAGAAAAAAATTCTTTTAAAAATACTGGAAGTTTCATAACTATATTTTAGTTTAAAAAATAATAATCTGCTTTGATTTAATATTATTTATGAATGCATGAAATAATACTCTCGTGAAGGTTAGCACTCTAGAAATAGTTTATATCATTATTTTCTCTGCTCAGTCTACTCCAGTGCCAAAACCCACGTGGGAACTCAATATATATAAATTGATGATGACGATGATAACTTCTCTGAGATGTACACACAGGTTAAAAAGTCAGTTATTAAACCCATATGCATTTTGAAGTTGTCTTTCTAAAGAACTTGAAATCAGATTTATTTCAGTTTTGTCTCTGCTATATTTTGATGAGAAATGAAGAAACTGCATACACAGGCCTTTTATATTGATGATGCAGGATTTATTTATTAGGCTCATTCACTGGGCAGGTTAGGGAGCTATCATTTTTGAAGTCACCCACTGCATTCTGGGGCAGTGAGCCCTTGTGAAACTACAGACTAAATTATAGCATGAATTAATATTTTATACATTAAATTGCATAAGCTATACTTGGTTGAACAGAGTAACTCAATTAAAATATGATTTATAATTAAATCCTTATCAATCACCCTAAGAGTGCAACCAATCTGTATAGTTGGTCCTGAGTTCTCATTTAAAATTGTGAAGTGACTTGTCAGGTAATAAGAATAATCAGTTTTAGGCAAGAGACAATTGCTTGCTGCCATACAGTCACATCTGTAACTGATCAGCAACAGTGTGATGATTTATCATTCATGAGATGTGTACCATCTTAGAAAGCTTAACTTATAGAGTGGAGCATTCAGCCTCAAATTTGCAAACATTTCAGAATTAGAACAATTCTATACCCATACGTTTCATGTTTTTTATCCCTTAAAAATATAGAAATTAAACTAGATCTACTTCCAATCATATTATTCATTGTATTACAATTAAAAATTATATTACATGCACACATTTGTGCATGTGTGTTGTTACTCCTATAAAAATATTTTCAAACCACTCATGACATGGAAAAATGTCACCTTGGGCAATATTGAAGAATGCTTACTTCCTTACACTGATTTTTTTTTTTCTCATTAAGACATTTTTTAGAGTAGTTTAGGTTCACAAACACTGACTTTTTCCTTAACAGAAAAATCAAGTAAATTTTATCCATTGGCCATTATTTGACTATAAAATGCTCATCTTTTATCAGAAATCCATATAGAAGATTATAAATTTTGTTTATGGCATAAGTTACTTAATAGGAAGCATGGAAAATAATGGTGTAAAGGCTCAAAATTGAAATGGGTTTCCATATGAAGAATCAAGAGACATACCCCCATATGGTTGGTGGTGTTCTGTAAGTACAGATCCAGGAGAGGCAGAAAGTGAAGGAATAAAGAAGTGGAATTAAAATGAGAAGATAGAGTTGCAGAGTGAGTGTGTTTTGTTTTTGCTTTAGAGGAGAGGAAAGAGAGCAGAAACACGTTATTACATCATAGTCTAGAGTCTGAATCTCAGGACATTACTCTACATTGGCCAAATTACTTGCTCTCTTGCCACCTTCATTTTTCCATTTGTAAATGTACATAAATAATATTTTACTTAGCTCAGTCATGAGGCTCACCATATTAATAAATGTGAAAGAAACTTCCTTCTAATGTAGTTCAAGTAAAGCATGCTACTATTGTAACTTTTTATCCAGTAGTCAAATTAAATGGTGTTTTTCTCACTTTGCTATTTTTACATAGCCATAAAATGCATTTATTTTCTCAATACAAAGCACAAAATTTCACAATAATGAGCAGATGATGTCAGTGAAAACAAGTTTTACAATGTTGATCTTAATTATAATAAAGAAATGCTATCCAAATCATAGGTCATAAAGAAGCAGGGATGCAAATTTTACTAAAAATATTATCAGTAAAAAGGAAAACAGGTAGTATTTCAATGAACTCCACTATTTTAAGATTATAGGATTTTTATCTTATTGGTTAAACACACACACATATATAAAATTGAAGTGAACATATTTTTTGTGTAAAGTAACACCATTTATAATTTATGAGAAAAACGTAACCTAGGTTTATGTCCCCATATGCAGTATTTTAGAATAGTCTTAGCTTATAATAACTCATCATGGGGTGATACTTATAAATTGGAATGTATAACATAGAATTGTAGAACTTAGATTTTGAAAAGTTGCTAAATTATCAAGACCATAGATTACCTTTACTAAGAATAGATCTCAGGTTCCAATCTAACCAAAAAGAAAATACATATGAAAAAGTTTTAAATATTCATATTGCAACAAATAATCAAATATTATTTCATAAAATATATTTAAATATTTTATCTGATCACTTAATTTTAGACCTCAGAAATACTCCTGTTTACATTTATTATTTTTCAGCTTAATGAGGCTTTAAAAAGAAATAGATGGACTTTTTCAATTATAATTATTACAATGTTCTCTTTTGTCTGATATGTCCTTTAATAACAGAACACAGCAAGTCTCTTCATCCCAAATCTGAAAATGAGGTTTCCATCACTCTAACTTGTGATCAAATATAACAGTTTATAAGAAAATTAGAGGTCAGTTTACATTAAACAGCATAAACCAAACCTGTAACTTAATAAAGCATGGTGGGAAGACCAATATCTAAGTGGGAGGCAGGCTTAATATATGCTGTACCTGTAGAATGCCATTCATAGGAAATTGACACAAGATTTATAGCTGCGGGTAATATTTCAATGTCAGTGAAAACCAGGGCACATGCCTCAGCAGCAGAAATTAACCCTCAAGGAAATAGTAATGTTATATTTGTAGGTGGGAGAATCACACTGGCTGAAGCCCTAAAAATTATATCACTTAGAATTTGGCAAAATTCAGAAAAAAATTTGTATACACAAATAATGTTAACATATAAATCATAGCCAAAATATAGCCCTCTTTTGATTCTACTGAAACCTGTATTCATTTGATGCTATGACATAAATAAAAATCATAATATGAAACAACAAAAAAGAAAGCTAGGAAGTGTATTGGAATATTTGCTTTTAGGAGACAAAAGTTTAATCTGATTACACTTAGAAATATAAATGATGAGACTTTTACTATGTTGATTTCATATGACTTTCATGAAAAAATATATTTTTATCTGGAAAGGAATCTAAATTTATATTTCCACTATATTACATTAACTACACAAAACAAACTGAAAGAAGTAAATTTACAGTATCACTGATCAGCACCCTGGAAAGGTAGAACTACACTCTCCAATCTAGGTGAAGCATTTCACGTGTATAACTAACTTCAAAACAGTGGTAATCACAAGCAGTTGAGCTCATCAAAGATAAACAAACTGAATTAACAAGTGTGAAACTCATAGTGAAGGAATGAGCATTAATAAATTCAATTGCAAGCGGTTAATATCACATATACTACTGTGAAATATCATGTTTTTCAAGATATTAAATGCATTTAGGAAAAAAATTTTCCCCTTTCACTCTTAATGTCAGTACTTGGAAATAAAGCAAAAGAAAATTCACACTCTTAATTAAGGATTTATCTATTTCTGCTGTATTCTAATTTCCAAGTTGGCTTTACATCTCATGAAACTACAAAGAATAACTGCATTAACATTCTGAGCATCTAACAACACATTGCATCAAATACATGCTCAAAAGTGTCCTAGACAAGCTGGATTGTAGAACATAGACATAAGGAAAAATGTTTCCTTTTCAGTTGTGAAAAATTGTACGTGTAAAAAACCCTGTCAAATTCTGTGTCTATATTTGACAGTGAAAATATACGGCATATCAAGTCATTTTTTTCTAGCTCCACCAGCGATACTGTTTGTACAAATGGGCAAGGTTTAATACTTCAAAATATTCAAAAGACACTGCAACATATGCTGAATTTCACTTATTCCAGCTATGTATTCATTGTCTCAGAGCGATTGTGGAAGTGATTTTCAAGCATGCAAAGCAGCAAAAGAGTTAAGGCAAATTGTATTGTCTAAGATATCTTGGAATCTTGTTCTTTCTGAATAGTGAAGAAAGAAAAAAAATACACTGAAGGGGGAAAAACAAAACCTTTATTTATTAAGGACCATTTCATTTCATAGCTCTTATTTCTAATTTTGTTAGGAAGGACATCATTCTTTTAGAAGGCAGAAAAGAATAGAGAAAAATGTATTTTCTGCTTGACATGAGACATTTAATACAATAGAAATGTCTAATTGGTGTCACACAAGGTCAGATGACTTTGTCTCCGCAATCAGGGACACCTGTGAAATGAAAGGTCAACATGTAATGTCTCTAAACCTACCAAGGAAGAATTGTATTTTTTCCCATAATACACACAGAAGTCATATTTTTATTATAAAAATAAGCAAAAAAAGTGACATTCATTAAAATGGTAATGGTTTTCATGAAACAGTCAATATTTTATTATTTTGTATTAAAATGACAGTAGACCCAGATGGTTACTAATTGGGAGATAAAATATATGTGTCTATGTGTGTTCATATGTGTATCTGTGAGTTTGTAAAGCAAAAGTCTGTTTTCTATTGAAAATTACAGTTGTGTTTTGGAGGTCATTTACATAAAATAGAATGACACTTTCTATATATCCATAAGATTTATCCACGTGGAATAAGTTATTCCTTTGGAGGGTCAGAGAGGGCCGATCCTAGGCAAAAATAAAGGTGTTGACATTTCTCCTTTTACCTCTTATCACTTCGTTACCTCTCAAGTTTTGAAATCCTATAACTCTTCTCTGTCTGACTATTCTATTGTGAGTCATTTTCTGCTGAAATTCCTTGGATCATTCCCTCTCCCCAGGCCACACATCAGATGCTGAGTATTCAGAAACGTTTTTGTAAGCAAAATGACCTGTCCTGTGATCTGCCATTAAGAGGTTTTGCTAGTTCTAATCTGATCACTAGATTACAAAAACATGTTTCTGTAATAAATGTAGATGAATTATAATGGTTTAATATGATGGCTGGCTGTATGTACATTTGAAAATAGACTTACACACCCAAATGAAAAAGCATGAGTGCCTAATCTAAGAATATAGCTTAATTTATGGTACTTGGAAATGGAAGTGGGGGTATTAGGTTTAGACAGAGAAAAGAACAAAGGCTTAACAAGCATTGCTTTCCACAGATTATTTTGCATTACAAAAATGTAGAGGTCCACAGACTCTATACTTTCCAAACTTCAATTTGAGATTTGAGACTTAAGTGGTTGATTCTACCTTTTTTTTTTTTTCTAGTATGTCATTAGAGTTTTCAGCTCTATTACTCTGCACACATGGTTACTAGTTATTGTCATATTGTTTTATTTAAATTTTACAATGTATGCTTTTAAAGATTGTTTCTACAAGACATATCAGGCATATAAATGAGGAGCTTATGTAGGAATCTCTTCAACGCATTTATTAAAAGTAACTCATGGAGGTATCATATCAATATAGAGTCCTAGAGAGCCATAAATCAAGTCAGTAATGATTGGGGAAGACTTTTGTTTATGTTCATATCCTAAAAACAAAACCAAATATTTAAATGTGGACAAAAATGTGACGTCGTGTTTGTATATACTAAGTGAAAGTCTATGAGAAAGGCAGAAGTCTCTGAATGACATGGGAGAAGATTGAAGAGCCACTTGTGTGGTAAAACCATTGGATTTGATGTCTATATAAATGTAAATAGGAGAGAAATAGAAAAAATAGGGAAGCTTTGAATATCTACATCTGGCAAAAGAAGCCCATCAAAGAATGTTCCAGGAGAGGAGTAGGTTGTGAGAAGGAAAATAGAGAAGATGCTGAACTGGATTTGGGATGAGCTCTGCCATGGACTTTTAAGAAATCTGAATTTAGAGCTTGCATTTCAGGAATCATTGCATATGGAATGTTCCAAGGAAGTAAAAAGAGTGAGAAGCCACAGAAACTTGGGAAGAAAACTTGAGTCCACTGATATTTAGATGGCACACCAGGCTGCTAGTAAAGAAAACAAAGGAGTGTTAGAAGGGCAGATAAACCAAGATAAGAAAGATGAGAATTTAAAGAAAAAACTTTTCAAATAAATAAAACTTAGTAGTTAATATATTCCAGGTTCAATGAAAGTTAACATTCAATTTAGAATAAAATTGACCTTGATAATCAATTTTATAGTGTGGTCAAATACTATCACATAATTAACTAGAGGAGGTTAAATAGAATGTAGGTTAAAAACAAAACAGAGCATGCTACCAAACTGAGAGTAGGGATTAGATTTAAATAGGTGGAAACTCACAGAGATGTTCAAGAAGTTCAAGACTGCAAATAGTGGCTCTTCCTTTGAGAGGCTGAACTAAAAACAGAAAAAGAAAGCACAAAGCTTTGGGGGACAGAGAGGTTGGTGTGTTAGGCAGAATTCTAAGATGCGCCCCTATGGGTTGCACTTTTATACAATCCCCTTCCCCTAAGTGCATATGCTTTTTCTAGCCAATAGACTACAGCAAAGATAATGAGATGTCACTTCTATAATTATGTTAAGGTATATGACTCTGTCTTAGCAGACCGGTGAGGGAAATTCTCTTGCTAGTTTGGGAGAAATAATCTGCTATGTTGTGAGAGGGCCTATGGAAGGCCATGTGGAAGGGAAATAATGGCCAATAGGGCCTCCAGAAGCAGAGGGCAACCCTCAGCTGACAGCCTGCAAGAAAGCAGCGGCCTCAGTCCTACAACAGCAAGGAACTAAAATCTTCCAACAATCATGAGAACTTGGACGAGGATATAGAGTTTGAGAAAGGAACAAAGTCCTGTGACACTTTCTTTGCAGCCTAGTGCAGAGAAACCAACCAAGCTGTGTCCAGACTTCTGACCCATGAAAAGTATGATATAATAAATGTTTCTTATTTTATACTACAGTCTAAAATTAAAACAGTCTGGAAAGGAATCTTCTTTTTTTTTTTTTTTTTGCACTGGGGACAGAGGAGCTAACTGTCTCAACACACAAAAAATGCACCTGAGCTTGGTTTCCAATCCTGGCTCTGATAATTTTTAGTGTTGTAAGCAGTAATTAAGTTCTCTGTATCTCAATAAGTTTATTGGTCAAAGAGGATAATATTATATCTACTTCATAGGATTGCTGTGAAGGTTAAGGGATTCAATTCAGGTTAAATGCTCGACAGTAAGTACTCAAATAAATATGAGTTATGCTTATAAATGTTTGGTTTGGGGTGATTTTGTTTGTTTTTCTTTAAAAAAAAATTATTGAGCTAGCTTGTAGAGTGAGACAAAGGGAGAGATGAAACTAATGATTCAGGAGAAGAGACTGTTAGAGAGCATAACCCTGAAAGAAACTGGATCCAGAGAACACGCAAAGTAATGAATGAGGTAAACAAAGGTAACTATAAAAAACTTATTCTGGTTTACTTCATTTGAAAAGTGACAATATAATTAAATGATTTTAGTGAATAGATTTCACAAGCCTCCCACAGTTTCTCAAAAAACAGAGGAAAGAAAACAGATGGCCAGTATCAGAACATCTTTCAGCATTTATTTTTCATTTAAAATAAAGAGCAGAAGATCAACAGATAAACACTACATATATATATATATATATAGAAAATATTTTTCTTAATAATGTTTTAGAATTTCTTAAAATTTCAATTTATATCATATTTATTTATCATTTATATTCTCTATATATGTGAATGTGTGCATCTGTGTGTGTCAAAGACAGATATCATATAGTATCACTTATATGCGGAATCAAAAAAAAATGACACAAATGAACTTATTTACAAAACAGGAACAGACTCACAGACTTAGAGAATGAACTTATGGTTACAAGGAGGTAAGGATGGGGGGAGGGATAGATTGCGAGTTTGGGATTGAGATGTATACACTGCTATATTTAAAATAGATAACCAACAAGGACCTACTATAAAATAAATTTCTAAAAAAGGTATCTGTTCAATTATCCTCTTTTAAACACAAGAAGGAAAGATGTTAAAATGAATTTATGCTAGAGAATATTAATACTTACAGAGTGTCTTTTGAGCAAATTATTTGGGACTATTAGAATATTGTATGTTTATTAAGCATTAGACATTTTAAGGAAAAATGCTTTTTCCCTCAGTCTTCCTTAAGTTATTAAACCTAAATTTTTTAGATCCATGGGGTGGTATCTTTAATGATATTTTCTGAAAATGCTGGTTTTCAAACTCTAGTGAATTTCATATCTAGAAAATGCTATTCAAAGGATCTTCATTTATTGGAATTATGTATTTACTTATTCATTTATTACCAAATATTCACTGAAAGCTTACCATGGCTGTTTTGAGAAACTCAGGCATACATTCTATAGACAATAATTTTATTTTGTGTCTTAGTCTTATAAAGTTTTCTAAAACATTTTAATCTATTGTAGATGCTAATAGTAAATATCTCTGAGAGCTTTTCCATCTCTGTTTACTGAAGGCTAAGTGTCTGTTTCATTTACCCTTCAGAATGACTTGGGATACTGAAGAAAAATACCTACAATTTTCCAAGAAAACCATTATTCAGAATCTGTTGTGGTCTTAATAGTCAATTCCTTGGTTTCCTTACAATTGTGATATAAATGAGAGATTTTATTTGAGGGTAAGTTTTGGGTCTATATTTTCATGCAGCCTGTCATCTGGTTTACAGACCTGAAAACATTTTATTAATCTGTATGGATGACTCTTACTATAGCCTGTATACTTTCTGAGCTTCAGCAAATATAAATTGTTCCTTTTTTGAGAACTGCTTAATTTCTTAATAATCAGGAATTATAGTATCTCCCTCTCTGTCCATGAAAAAAACAGATGACCTTTCAATTTAGAGAATGATAGATAATATAGGCTATGTTGGATTTAAGTAGTTACTGAAAAGATAAAGAAGCATGCTTTAGAACTAGCAAAACTAAAGTATAATGAATGTCCTTTGGGCTTCTAGTAGAGAGGATGGTGCTGGCTATATTAAGATGTGATGTAATGGCAAAAACACACGGGTTTCAGTATGAACCCAGAATAAAAAGCCATGATGATAAACTTTTCTAAGAGTAGGTGTTGGCTTGCTATTACAATAATTACCACTTATTTGTCTCCCTGTGGCTCCTTCAGTGAGCAGTAGTGGGGTGTGTTTACTAAGTAGAGGCAATGAATATCCTAAACAACACCGATGAACCTACAATTTTAGATAGAAGTTGTTTAAGGCATGAAGCTTTTACCTTTAATCACATCAGAAACTTACTGATAAGGTATTTTCACTGTAAGACAATCACACATCTCTGTAGAACCAAGAACCAAAACACAGAATTCTTCATGTAACATTAGCATCTTCTCCTCTGGGTCTTTTCATTCTACAGAGACGGAGGGAGTGTTGCTGTGTTTGGGAGCAGGAATTGGGGAGAGAGAAGAAGAGAATTGCTCCCTGAATACTGTATCATAGATCTATCAGAACTGCTAGAGAACACTCGGAAACCCTAAAATGTATATAAGCGAGTTAAACAATATTATTAACTAATACATCATCTCTCTTCAAATCCTATAGGAAGTTAGGACTTTAACAAATCTCACAGCACTCAGTAAAATTTATCATTGTTTGTTCTTGAGACTTCAGGAAGCAGCCTTGCTACTTCTGAGTTTTATCAAATTTCTACATCTCAGTATTTTCAAGGTAGATGTAGATTAAAATGAGAAGTTTTCATAGGCTTTCACTTTTCCATCCATCAGAATTCTTTTAAGAATTATGTCAGACAAAAAAATAAATCTCAGAAACTAGTTTAAAATGAAAATATAACACACGCAAAAATAAAATAAAGGGTAATGAGAGGAGAAAGAAGTTGCATACCTCTCTCTTTCTTGGTGAGAATTGCTATGGGTCAGTTGAAAACCTAACTACACATATGTAAGTTTCAAGTCTTTTCAAAGCATATCTTGGACATACTTGCCAATCACTTAGAATTTTTCAGGAATATCCAGCAACAGTAATATCTCAACGCCAAAATCTAGTGTTAATTGCTCAATTTACCATGGCATATGTTTTAGGTTCATTTTCTCCTAAATGTACTGAATCTTTATTTCATTTAAGAGGATAACAAGCTGAAACTCTTTATACTTCGTAAATATGCAAAGAAATGTTAATTTGGGATAGGCCAAATGTAAGAAATCACCTGAGAAACAACTTGAAGGGCTTGAAAAATGGATTATCGTCTTTTGCTTGAAGGAAATAAAGTTCTAATATATTATGACAGGGGAAAATGTCTAGAGGAAGCCATCCAAAACTAATTGCCCTGTCATAAGCAAAAATTGAGCCTCAGGTCCTTGACATCAAAGATAGCTGACTCACAAATATATAGTTACCATATACATTTTCAATTATTTTTATGAGCCTCAAGGAAATAATGTTTGTTTTCTTGTTGTATGATACATAATAATCACTTTAAATCTCTACACCATGACAATATTTTGACCGCTTTAGAAAAAAAATTTTAAACAAATTATTGTTTTTTTACTCCAATGATGAAAATGTCATATATTGTGACTAATTTGTAAGTAAATCAATAATAAAGCGAGGAAAATATTAATGTACTGATTAATCTGAAAATCAATAATGAAATTAATTTGGCCACTTAAACTGTAATAAAATTTTAAATGTTTCCATTCGTTATTGGATTTTAAAGTAGCATGAGACTCAGATTTAACCTACAGCAATAATCACGCATAGCTGACAGTTATGTAGCTATGACAGCTATGTACTAGCAAGGGAGAGTCACAGATAGAGAGTGAAAGATCAACTGCTTACCAGATATGTCATCATGGGAAAATAGTTTAACGTCTTATACCCTAAGACTTCATTTAAAAGTAAGCATGAAATTCCATTCATTCAGGCTCTGGATTAAGATGATGATAAGGAAGACTCCTGAATTGCCCTCTTCCCAAGGACGTGGAATACACAGGTACACATGGAACATTTCCCTTTGAAAGAAATGCAGAAAGTACTTGAGTGATCCCTGCATATCCAGTGACTGAGAAAATATCCACATCAAAACAGGTAGGGGGCTTCCCTGGTGGCGCTGTGGTTGAGAGTCCGTCTGCCGATGCAGGGGACACGGGTTCGTGCCCCGGTCTGGGAAGATCCCACGTGCTGTGGAGCGGCTGGGCCCGTGAGCCACGGCCGCTGAGCCTGCGCATCCGGAGCCTGTGCTCCACAAAGGGAGAGGCCACAATAGTGAGAGGCCCGCGGAGCACACATCAGACACACCAGTTTTTAAGGCTGCCACCCAAGGAATAGAACTCCAAATCACTTAACTCTGATAGCCAATGAGGCATGCATTCATGAGTCCCACAGTATATATGGGCACAGAAGCATTCACCACTCCTCTCCTAACAGGGCTCAGCAAAATGCCCATCTCAGTCTTTCCGGGGCAAGGTCTAATTGCATACTTTCCCACCTGCTGACTGAGAGTCTGGCTTCTAATCAGAGTGCATTTAGATGTTCAGTGAGATCCTCCTATTTGGGTTGTCAATGGGTCTTGGCCCACTCTCAACTCCTGGGAGCCACTAAGAACAATGACAGTGGCTTTGACAATCACAAAGGTTTGAGAGTCAACCAGGAGCTTGGATAGGGATGATTAAAGAACATCATCTTTTATATGAAAGTAATCTGTTAAGATTAGGAAAAGTGGCTGTTTTATTTAATGCATACAACCCAATACAGAGATACAAGGAAAATGAAGAAACAAAGAAATGCGTTCCAAACAAAAGAACAAGATAAATCTCCAGAAAACAATCTTAATAAAATGGAGATATGTGACTTAGCCAATAGAGAGTTCAAAATAACAGTCATAAGGATGTTCACCTAAGTCAGAAGAGCAATGCATGACAAAGTGAGAATTTCAACACAGGTGCAAAAATATTGTAAAGTACCAAACAGAAGTCAAAGCTTCAGAATACAATAACTGAACTTAAAAATTCAATAGAGGTGTTCAACGTAAGACAGTCAAGTGGAAAAAAGGATCATTAAACTCAAAGATATGGCAGTGGAATTCAACGCATCAGAGAGACAAGGATGTCAACTCTTGCCACTTTTTTCAACATAGTACTGGAAGTCCTAGCCAGAGGAGTCAGTCAGGAAAAAAGATATAAAAGGCATCCATACTGGCAGGAAAGGGTAAAACTGTCATTGTAGATGACATGATATTCTATATAGAAACCTTAAAAACTCCACCAAAAACTATTAGATTTGAAAAACAAATTCAGTAAAGTTGCAGTATGAAAAATTCATATACAAAAAATAAGTTGTGTTTCTATACCCTGACAATGATATATTGGAAAGAGAAATTAAGAAACAATCCCATTTATAATAGCATTAAAAACAGTAAAATACTTAGGAATTAATTTAACCAAGGAGGTAAAAGATTTGTACACTTAAAACTATAAAACATTTATGAAACAAATTGAAGAAAACTCAAATAAATGGAAAGACGTTCTGTGCTCATGGATTAGAAGAACTGATATTTTAAATTGTCCATACTATCTAAAGGAATCTACAGATTTAATGCAATCTTTATCTAAATTTTAGTGGCATTTTTCACAGAAATTAAAAAAAAAAAATTAAAATTCCTATGGAACCACTAAAGACCACAAATAGCTAAAGCAATCCTGAGAGTAAACAGCAAAGCTGGAGGCATCACACGTTCTGATTTTATACTATATTACAAACTCTGGTAAGCAAAACTGTATGGTATTGGCATAACAACAGATGTATAATCAATGGAATGGAAGAGAGAGCCCAGAAATAAACCAATGCATATACAGTCAATTGATTTTTGACAAAGGCACCAAGAATATACAATGTGTAAAGGATAGTTTCTTCAACAATGTTGAGGTTGAAAAGTTTGAATATCCACATGCAAAGAATGAAACGGGATTCGTCCCTCATACCATTTACAAAATCAACACAAAATGCATTAAAAACTTAAACATAAGACCTGAAATAGTAAAACTCCTAAAATAAAACATAGGTGATAATCTTCTTGACGCAAAGACAACAAAAGCAACAATAAACAAGTGGGATTACGTCAAAACTAAAAAGCTTCTGTACAGCAAAAGAAGCTATCAACAACAAAAAAAGGTAGTCTACAGAATGGGAGAAGATGATTGCAAATTGCTGTTTGATAAGGAGTTAGTATCAAAAATATACAAGAAACTTATACAACTCAATTAAAAAAACAACCCAATTAAAAACTGGGCAGAGGACCCGAATAGATATTTTACAAAGAAGACATCCAACAAGTACATAAAACTTGCTCAACATCATTAAAATTAGGGAAATACAAATCAAAACCACGAGTTATCACCTGTTGGAAAAGGTATCAAAAAGATGAGGGATAACAAGTGTTGAGGATGGGGAAAAAAAGGAACACTTGTACAATGTTAGTGGGAATGTAAACAGGTAAAGACATTATGGAAAACAGTATGAAGATTCCTCAAGAAATTAAAAATAGAACTACCATATGACCCATCTATCCCACTTCTGAGTATATATAATGAAATCATTATCTTGAGGAAATTATATATACTTCCATGTTCATAACAGTGTTATTCACAATAGCCAATGAATGGAACCTAAGTAACCATTGATGGATGAATGGATAAGGAAAATGTGATGTACATATATATATATATATATATATATGTATATATGTGTGTGTGTGTGTATGTATATACAACACACATATATGAATGAAATATTATTCAGCCTTAAAAAAGAAGGAAATTTCCCATTTTTAAGAACATGGTAAACTTAACATAAATGTTAAGTGAAATAAGCTAGACAGAGGATTACAAATACTGCATGGTACCATTTATATGTGGAATATTTTTTTAAGTTGAACTCATAGAAACATAGAGTAGATTGGTGGTTGCCAGGGGACTGGGGAGGGGGGTGGGATAAGAAGAGGTTGACAAGAAGATACAAACTTTCAGTTATAAGATGAATAAGTTCTGAGGATCTAATGTGTATGAAGTGAGTGTAATTGACAATACTGTATTGTGTAATTGAAATTTGCTAAGAGAGTACAAGTTAAGTGTTCCTACCCCACAATAAAGGTAAACATGTGAGGTTAGTGAGAATCATTTCACATTGTATACATATATCAAACCATCATGTTGCACACTTTAAATATATTACAATTTTATTTTTCAAATATAGCTCAATTAACTTAAAAAAAGACCCATGAAAAACAACATGTATTTCCTGGGGTTATTTTGACTCTAGAAAAAAAATACCATATAAATGTAAAGATATATCATTAACGTCAATGATCTTTGTAGATATTTTCAGGGTCAAACAGTTCACAAGGTAATGTGCTACCTCATCCCTGAATAGATTATATGTGTGTGTGTGTGTGTGTGTGTGTGTGTGTGTGTATGGATTACCCAAATTTAAACGCTTTTCATCTTTTCCTCACTAAGGTACTCTGAGAGTCACTTAGATAAGTTATCGAGACTCTTCTAATAGGATCTTTCCCAAGACAATTTATTTATCTAACTGATATAATTTCAAAATTTGAAATTTGCTAATTTCAAAATAAAACAGGTTGTTGAACTTAGCAGCACACTCTAGCCAGGCCGCGATGAGGACAGTGTGAAAAGGTTCATGACATTCCTATTCTGACAATTAAATTATTCTTTTATTAATGCCGCCTAAATGACTGTAGTTTTTCCCCCCCTTCGTCTGGCACTCATGTTGCAAGCTCAATGTAAGCTGCTGGCTTACATTGAGCTTGCAGTTAAAGTCAGTACTTGTACATTGCTCTTTCACAGGAAATACTGTTAAACTAGTTCTTTCCCTATCCTGTAACTGTCAAGTTAGACCTTTCGAAATTTAATACGGACAGTTCTCTCATGCCCTGTTATTTTCTACATTACGATTCTAAAATCCAAGAAACCAGATTCCTAATCAGACTTGTATCAGCTAGATTCTTGAACTCGTACTACCATCTTGACGTAAGTTGCTAATACAAATACTAAATGTATTATTTAACATTAATAAATATGAATCTATTAAATAGTTTATTTATTAACAGATTTATTACTGTAATTTCATTGATTGGTTCTTTTTTGATATGCTTGCTCAACCAATTAAAACCATCTAATTATACTATTATAAGTTCACATTTCTCTCTTTTTTTTTGAAGAGAATATTGAAGTAAACTTTGACAAAGGTTTACTGAAATCAAGATACACTACATAGAACCACAGCAATTTTAAAGTTGGATGATCTCCTAATTACATAAAAAGGGAAAATGTGTCTAGTTGTCATATTGTTCTTCTGACATCAAGATTGGTTTTAGTGATTACTGTGGCTTGTCTTTTTTTTTTTTTTAAGGTTATAATCTTTCCTTTATTTAGCTTGTTGGCACACCAAAGAGAGTTACCAGTGACTGTTCAATAATTACCAGTAGATTAGTTCAAATAAGGTCACAACATGTTTCTTAAATATAAATCAAGAAACAAGGAGAGGCGCGTGGCAGAGGGGGAAAGCTTCGGAGCCGCGGAGGAGAGCGCAGCCACAGTGGTGCGGGGTGCAAAGCGGAGAGATTCCCGCTCAGAGGATCAGGGCCAACCGGCACTCACCAGCCCGAGAGGCTTGTCTGCTCACCCGCCGGGGCGGGTGGGGCTGGGAGTTGAGGCTTGGGCTTCGGAAGTAGGATCCCAGGGAGAGGACTGGGGTTCACTGCGTGAACACAGCCTGCAGGGGGGTTAGTGCGCCACGGCTAGCCGTGAGGGAGTCCGGGGAAAAGTCTGGACCTGCCGAAGAGGCAAGAGACTTTTTCTTGCCTCTTTGTTTCCTGGTGTGCGAGGAGAGGGGATTAAGAGGGCTGCTTAAAGGAGCTCCAGAGACGGGCGCGAGCCACCGCTAAAAGCGCGGACCCCAGAGACGGGCATGAGACGCTAAGGCTGCTGCTGCCACCACGAAGAAGCCTGTGTGCGAGCACAGGTCACTATCCAAACCCCATTTCCGGGGAGCCTGTGCAGCCAGCCACTGCCAGGGTCCCAGGATCCAGGGTCAACTCCTCCGGGAGACCGCACGCAAGCCTCAGGCTGGTGCAACGTCACGCTGGTCTCTGCCACCGCAGGCCCGCCCCGCATTCCGTGCCCCCGCTCCCCCCAGCCTGAGCCAGAGTCCCCGAATCAGCGGCTCCTTTAACCCCATCCTGTCTGAGGGAGGAACAGATGCCCTCCAGCGACCTACATGCAGAAGCGGGGCCAAATCCAAAGCTGAGCCCCTGTCAGCTGTGAGAACAAAGAAGAGAAAGGGAAATCTCTCCCAGCAGCCTCAGAAGCAGCGGATTAAAGTTCCACAATCAACTTGATGTTCCCTGCATGTGTGGAATACATGAATAGACAACGAATCATCCCAAATAAAGGAGGTGGACTTTGAGAGTAAGATTTATTATTTTTTCCCCTTTTCCTCTTTTTGTGAGTGTGTATGTGTATGCTTCCGTGTGAGATTTTTGTCTGTATAGCTTTGCTTTCACCATTTGTCCTAGGGTTCTATCCATCCATTTTATTTTTGCTTTTTAAATTTATTTTTCTTTTTTTCTCTTATTTTTTTATTTTAATAACTTTATTATATTTTATCTTACTTTATTTTATTTTACTTTATCTCCTTTCTTTTTTTCCTTCTTCCCTCCTTCCTTCCTTCCTCCCTCCCTCGCTCCTTTCTTTCTTTCCTTCTCTCTTTCTACTTCTACTAATTCTTTCTTTCTACTTTTTCTCCCTTTTATTCTGAGCCGTGTGGATGAAAGGCTCTTGGTGCAGCAGCCAGGAGTCAGTGCTGTGCCTCTGAGGAGGGAGAGCCAACTTCAGGACACTGGTCCACAAGGGACCTCCCAGCTCCACATAATATCAAACGGCAAAAATCTCCCAGAGATCTCCATCTCAACACCAGCTTCACTCAACGACCAGCAAGCTACAGTGCTGGACATTGTATGCCAAACAACAAGCAAGACAGGAACACAACACCACCCATTAGCAGAGAGGCTGCCTAAAATCATAATAAGTCCACAGACACCCCAAAACACACCACCAGACGTGAACCTGCCCACCAGAAAGACAAGATCCAGCCTCATCCACCAGAACACAGGCACTAGTCCCCTCCACCAGGAAGCTTACATAACTCAGTGAACCAACCTTAGCCACTGGGGACAGACACCAAAAACAATGGGAACTACGAACCTGCATCCTGAAAAAAGGAGATCCCAAACACAGTAAGATAAGCAAAATGGGAAGACAGAAAAAAACACCACAGATGAAGCAGCAAGATAAAAACCCACCAGACCTAACAAATGAAGAGGAAATAGGCAGTCTACCTGAAAAAGAATTCAGAATAATGATAGTAAAGATGATCCAAAATCTTGAAAATAGAATAGACAAAATGCAAGAAACATTTAACAAGGACCTAGAAGAACAAAAGATGAAACAAACAATGATGAACAACACAATAAATGAAATTAAAAATACTCTAGATGGGATCAATAGCAGAATAACTGAGGCAGAAGAATGGATAAGTGACCTGAAAGATAAAATAGTGGAAATAACTACTGCAGAGCAGAATAAAGAAAAAAGAATGAAAAGAACTGAGGACAGTCTCAGAGACCTCTGGGACAACATTAAACACACCAACATTCGAATTATAGGGGTTCCAGAAGAAGAAGAGAAAAAGAAAGGGACTGAGAAAATATTTGAAGAGATTATAGTTGAAAACTTCCCTAATATGGGAAAGGAAATAGTTAATCAAGTCCAGGAGGCACAGAGAGTCCCATACAGGATAAATCCAAGGAGAAATACGCCAAGACACATATTAATCAAACTGTCAAAAATTAAATAAAAAGAAAACATATTAAAAGCAGCAAGGGAAAAACAACAAATAACACACAAGGGAATCCCCATAAGGTTAACAGCTGATCTCTCAGCAGAAACTCTGCAAGCCAGAAGGGACTGGCAGGACATATTTAAAGTGATGAAGGAGAGAAATCTGCAATCAAGATTACTCTACCCAGCAAGGATCTCATTCAGATTTGATGGAGAAATTAAAACCTTTACAGACAAGCAAAAGCTGAGAGAGTTCAGCACCACCAAACCAGCTTTACAACAAATGCTAAAGGAACTTCTCTAGGCAAGAAACACAAGAGAAGGAAAAGACCTACAATAACGAACCAAAAACAATTAAGAAAATGGGAATAGGAACATACATATCGATAATTACCTTAAATGTAAATGGACTAAATGCTCCAACCAAAAGACACAGATTGGCTGAATGGATACAAAAACAAGACCCATATATTTGCTGTCTACAAAAGACCCACTTCAGACCTAGAGACACATTCAGACTGAAAGTGAGGGGATGGAAAAAGATATTTCATGCAAATGGAAACCAAAAGAAACCTGGAGTAGCAATTCTCATATCAGACAAAATAGACTTTAAAATAAAGACTATTAGAAGAGACAAAGAAGGACACTACATAATGATCAAGGGACCGATCCAAGAAGAAGATATAACAATTGTAAATATATATGCACCCAACATAGGAGCACCTCAATACATAAGGCAAATACTAACAGCCATAAGAGGGGAAATCAACAGTAACACATTCATAGTAGGGGACTTTAACACCCCACTTTCACCAATGGACAGATCATCAAAATGAAAATAAATAAGGAAACACAAGCTTTAAATGATGCATTAAACAAGATGGGCTTAATTGATATTTATAGGACATTCCATCCAAAAACAACAGAATACACATTTTTCTCAAGTGCTCATGGAACATTCTCCAGGATAGATCATATCTTGGGTCACAAATCAAGCCTTGGTAAATTTGAAAAAATTGAAATTGTATCAAGTATGTTTTCCTACCACAATGCTATGAAACTAGATATCAATTACAGGAAAAGATCTGTAAAAAATATAAACACATGGAGGCTAAACAATACACTACTTAATAACGAAGTGATCACTGAAGAAATCAAAGAGGAAATTAAAAAATACCTAGAAACAAATGACAATGGAGACACGACTACCCAAAATCTATGGGATGCAGCAAAAGCAGTTCTAAGGGGGAAGTTTATAGCAATACAATCCCACCTTAAGAAACAGGAAACATCTCGAATAAACAACCTAACCTTGCACCTAAAGCAATTAGAGAAAGAAGAACAAAAAAACCCCAAAGTTAGCAGAAGGAAAGAAATCATAAAAATCAAATCAGCAATAAATGAAAAAGAAATGAAGGAAACGATAGCAAAGATCAATAAAACTAAAAGCTGGTTCTTTGAGAAGAGAAACAAAATTGATAAACCATTAGCCAGACTCATCAAGAAAAAAAGGGAGAAGACTCAAATCAATGGAATTAGAAATGAAAAAGGAGAAGTAACAACGGACACTGCAGAAATACAAAAGATCATGAGAGATTACTACAAGCAACTCTATGTCAATAAGATGGACAACCTGGAAGAAATGGACAAATTCTTAGAAATTCACAACCTGCCAAGACTGAATCAGGAAGAAATAGAAAATATGAACAGACCAATCACAAGCACTGAAATTGAAACTGGGATTAAAAATCTTCCAACAAACAAAAGCCCAGGACCAGATGGCTTCACAGGTGAATTCTATCAAACATTTAGAGAAGAGCTAACACCCATCCTTCTCAAACTCTTCCAAAATATAGCAGAGGGAGGAACACTCCCAAACTCATTCTAGAGGCCACCATCACCCTGATACCAAAATCAGACAAGGATGTCACAAAGGAAGAAAACTACAGTCCAATATCTCTGATGAACATAGATGCAAAAATCCTCAACAAAATACTAGCAAACAGAATCCAACAGCTCATTGAACGGATCATACACCATGATCTAGTGAGGTTTATTCCAGGAATGCAAGGATTCTTCAGTATACGCAAATCAATCAACGTGATACACCATATTAACAAATTGAAGGAGAAAAACGATATGATCATCTCAATAGATGCAGAGAAAGCTTTCGACAAAATTTAACACCCATTTATGATAAAAACCCTGCAGAAAGTAGGCATAGAGGGAACTTTCCTTAGCATAATAAAGGCCATATATGACAAACCCACAGCCAACATTGTCCTCAGTGGTGAAAAACTGAAAGCATTTCCTCTAAGATCAGGAACAAGACAAGGTTGCCCACTCTCACCACTCTTATTCAATATAGTTTTGGCAGTTTTAGACACAGCAATCAGAGAAGAAAAGGAAATAAAAGGAATCCAAATCGGAAAAGAAGAAGTAAAGCTGTCACTGTTTGCAGATGACATGATACTATACATAGAGAATCCTAAAGATGCTACCACAAAACTACTAGAGCTAATCAATGAATTTGGTAGAGTAGCAGGATACAAAATTAATGCACAGAAATCTCTGGCATTCCTATACACTAATGAAGAAAAATCTGAAAGTGAAATCAAGAAAACACTCCCATTTACCATTGCAACAAAAAGAATAAACTATCTAGGAATAAGCCTACCTAAGGAGACAAAAGACCTGTATGCAGAAAATTATAAGACACTGATGAAAGAAATTAAAAATGATACAAATAGATGGAGAGATATATCATGTTCTTGGATTGGAAGAATCAACATTGTGAAAATGACTCTACTACCCAAAGCAATCTACAGATTCAATGCTATCCCTATCAAACTACCACTGGCATTTTTCACAGAACTAGAACAATGACTTTCACAATTTCTATGGAAACACAAAAGACCCCGAATAGCCAAAGCAATCTTGAGAATGAAAAACGGAGCTGGAGGAATCAGGCTCCCTGACTTCAGACTATACTACAAAGCTTCAGTAATCAAGACAGTATGGTACTGGCACAAAAACAGATAGATCAATGGAACAGGATAGAAAGCCCAGAGATAAACCCACGAACATATGGTCACCTTATCTTTGATACAGGAGGCAGGAATGTACAGTGGAAAAAGGACAGTCTCTTCAATAAGTGGTGCTGGGAAAACTGGACAGGAACATGTAAAAGTACGAGATTAGATCACTCCCTAACACCATACACAAAAATAAGCTCAAAATGGGTTAAAGACCTAAGTGTAATGCCAGAAACTATCAAACTCTTAGAGGAAAACATAGGCAGAACACTCTATGACATAAATCACAGCAAGATCCTTTTTGACCCACCTCCTAGAGAAATGGAAATAAAAACAAAAATAAACAAATTGGACCTAATGAAACTTCAAAGCTTTTGAATAGCAAAGGAAACCATAAGCAAGACCAAAAGACAACCCTTAGAATGGGAGAAAATATTTGCAAATGAAGCAACAGACAAAGGATTAATTTCCAAAATTTATAAGCAGCTCATGCAGCTCAATAACAAAAATCCAAACAACCCAATCCAAAAATGGGCAGAAGACCTAAATAGACATTTATCCAAAGAAGATATACAGACTGCCAACAAACACATGAAAGAATGCTCAACATCATTAATCATCAGAGAAATGCAAATCAAAACTACAATGAGATATCATCTCACACCGGTCAGAATGGCCATCATCAAAAAATCTATAAACAATAAATGCTGGAGAGGGTGTGGAGAAAAGGGAACCCTCTTGCACTGCTGGTGAGAATGTGAATTGATACAACCACTATGGAGAACAGTATGGAGGTTCCTTAAAAAACTACAAATAGAACTACCATATGTTCCAGTAATCCTACTACTGGGCATATACCCTGAGAAAACCATAATTCAAAAAGAGTCATGTACCAAAATGTTCATTGCAGCTCTATTTAAAATAGCCCGGAGATGAAAACAACCTAAGTGCCCATCATCGGATGAGTGGATAAAGCAGATGTGGCACATATATACAATGGAATATTACTTAGGCATAAAAGAAACGAAATTGAGCTATTTGTAATGAGGTGGATAGACCTAGAGTCTGTCATACAGAGTGAAGTAAGTCAGAAAGAGAAAGACAAATACCGTATGCTAACACATATATATGGAATTTAAGAAAAGAATTTGTCATGAAGAACCTAGGAGTAAGACAGCAATAAAGACACAGACCTACTAGAGAAGGGACTTGAGGACATGGGGAGGGGGAAGGGTAAGCTGTGACAAAGCGAGAGAGACGCATGGACATATATACACTACCAAACATAAGGTAGATCGCTAGTGGGAAGCCACCGCATATCATAGGGAGATCAGCTCAGTGTTTTGTGACCGCCTGGAGGGTTGGGATAGGAAGGGTGGGAGGGAGGGAGACGCAAGAGAGAAGAGATATGGGAACATATGTATATTTATAACTGATTCACTTTGTTATAAAGCAGAAACTAACACACCATTGCAAAGCAATTATACTCCAATAAAGAAAAAACATAAAAAAAGAAAGAGAAACAAGGAGAAAAACTGCTACGAAAACCTTTGGTCGGAGTGGCATTTTTACTAAGAAAGCAACTAAATTGCTAAAATTGATTTTATACTGCCATTTTCTTGCTCTTCGGATATTTGAGAGTTCTTGTTCACCTAGCTCTAAGTATGATCTTTTGGTAAAACCAAGTGATTTTCAGGAAAGTTTTGACTGATCATTGGGTTTATTGATGAAATGAAGTGGTGATTTCTCTGTAATTGCTGCTGTGTGCATTTAGGTCCTTGTCAAAGCTAAGTGAATGGTATCCATTACAAAATACTTTCTCTCACATGCCTGTGATTGTCCCACACATGGTACAGCATGTACAGTCTGTCCCACTTGATCTGGTGCACATCTAAAAACATCTCTGACTGGGCCTTAAGGAAACCATGGTTTTCCTTAAGCTAAAGAAAAACTAAAACTGCCTGTCTCTTATTTACAAATTTTCAGGACAGCTGACCGAAGAGAATTACCTTTAAATTGCCACTTAATGGTCTATGTACTGTAGAAAAAGCTTCATCTTCATTATATTATTTCCTTGCACTGTAACTGGGCTTTTGTTTCATGAGAAATGCTACCAAGCAAATTTTAGCTTTGTTGCCAATGATAGTAGCATTAGTACTTGAAAGTTTTCTTGTTACAATGTACTCATTACCCCAAAATGTCTTTTGCTTGCATTTCTTATCTTCCTTGTCACAAAAATTTTTCCTTATTCCCAAATTGATACAGACTTAAATATGTGCAATAGAAGAAAAGAAAATGAGAATCACATTCCTTTTTTTCAAGGAAATTTTGACTGAAGAGACTCCCTTAATAACTTTTTCTATGTTTCTAAATTAATATCACATTTCCTTTGCCTCTAAAAGGATTTCCCTAATGCTACACTAGATGCACCCCCCAGTTTGATTTTATCTTTACCATACTGATAGTTGTTTCTATAAAGGTCTGTCCAGGAAAATTTTTCAGAAAATAAAATTAGGCATCTCTCTCTCTCTCTTTATAATTTGTTTCAGTCATAGGCAACATAGGAAAACATAGGCAGAATACTCTGACATAAATTGCAGCAATATAATTTTTGATTCGTCCCCTAAAGTAAAGGAAATAAAAGCAAAAATAAACAAATGGGAACTAACTAAACTTAAAAGCTTTTGCACAGCAAAGGAAACCATTGAGTAAATGAAAAGACAACCTACTGAATGGAAGAAAATATTTACAAATGATATGACGGATAAGGGATTAATATTCAGCATGTATAAACATCTCATATAATTCAACATCAAAAAAAAAACAACCTGAGGAGCTATGGGAACATATGTGTATGTATGGCTGATTCACTTTGTTGTAAAGCGGAAGCTAACACACAATTGTCAAGCAATTATACTCCAACAAAGATGTAAAAAAAAAAACAAAAAACAACAACCTGATTACAAAATGGGTAGAAGACCTGAATAGACATTTTACCAAAGAGGAAATGTCAATGGTCAACAGGCACATGAAAAGATGATCAACATCGCTAATCATCAGGGAAATGCAAATCAAAACCACAATGAGATATCACCTCACACCTGTCAGAATGGCTATCATCAAAAAGAACACAAATAACAAATGTTGGTGAGCATGTGGAGAAAAGGGAACCCCGGTACATTGCTGCTGGAATGTAAGTTTGTACAGCCATTGTGTAAAACAGTATGGAACTTCCTCCAAAAACTGAAAATAGAACTACAAAATGACCCAGCAATTCCACTCCTGGGTATATATCTGAAAAAAACAAAAACACTAATTCAAAAAGATACACGCACCCTAATGCTCATGGCAGCATTATTTACAATTGCCAAAGTATGGAAGCAACAGAAGTGTCCATCAATAGATGAATGGATAAATAGGAGTGGTATATACACACACACACACAATGGAATACAGTCGGCCATAAAAAAGAACAAAATTTTTCCATTGGCAGCATCAGGGATGGACTTGGAGGGCATTATGCTAAGTGAAATATGTCAGACAGAGAAAGACAAATATTGTATGATATCGCTTACATGTGGAATCTAAAAGCTACAACAAACCAGTGAATAGAACAAAAAAGAAGCAGACTCACAGATACAGAGAACAAACTAGTGGTTACCAGTTGTGGGTGGGAAGGGGCATTATAGGGGTGGAGGGGTGGGAAGTACAAACTACTGGGTGCAAGGTAGGCTTAAAGAGGTATTGTACAACACAGGGAATAGAGCCAATATTTTGTAATAATGGTAAATGGAAAGTAAACTTTAAAGATTGTAAAAAAACTTTCTAAAGACTGCACTGTTTCTTAAATTCTTATGTATACCTTAAAAAAATATGTCATTCTGGAAATTTGCCTTTGATTAACATCAATCTTCACTATCCCTAGTTCACAGAATCCCTTTTATTTCACTTTTGAAAGGGGTATCACTTTCATCTTTAGGCTTGTACGTAATTTCTTAAAGAATTTCTAAAAGGCCAAGCTTATTTTCTCCCCAATTACCCTCATATACTTCAGTTATTGGCTCACTGTGGTCCAAATTTAAAACAAACAGTTCCTATCATTAGCTTTGAGAGAGAATATCACCTCAGTGACTGTTAGAAATGTCAGAGATGTGTCACTTTTCACACAAAATATGTGAATGCAATCCCCAGGAAATAGTTTCTAGGTTTTAATAATACAAAAATAATAATTCAGTAATGTATTGAAAATAACTTGTGCAAGAAAATTCAACCTGGGTATTGGTGTCTCACATGAAAGTTGAAAATGAAACAGAGTACTCACTACAGGGGCCCTTGACATTGCTTGGTAGTTGAAAGTTGTTCTGGGGTTGATTGTCCACTATGAGGTCTTTTTAAAGGGATCTATTCATGTACAGTACAACCTGCTAGAAAAGGTCAGTGGAAAAGTCAAAACTCTTAAAGCTGGGGAGTTTTATATCTTAATGATTCTTTGAAATATTACTCACTACAGAGTGGAGTGTGAATACTTCAGATCACCTACAGGTAACTGGGAAGGAACCTAGATGGATGGATGGATAGGTAAAAATATAGATTAAAAAGAACTGAAGAGAGCTGGATTTGAATTACCCACTCCCATTTACCAGTTATCTTACTTTGAATAATAGAGAAAAACCAGTTTCAAATGGAATTTCCTCATTTAAAAAGTGACCTTAATATCTAAGGATACATATTTTTTCCAAAGCATAAAAAAATTTGTGGCTGTAAAAGCCATGTTTAGTATTGGATAAATATTTAATGTTATTATTGCTTATTTACAACCCACAAATTATTTGAGACATATAGTAGTGATTATTATTATTATTTATAGTATTAGTATCAATAGATTGTCATTTGTGTTACCATTAGTATTAGTTGTAGTACTAGTAGCAGTACTAATATTACATGATAAATGCTTTATGATGCATATAATGCAGTCATATAATGTATGATGCAGCCCATAATGGAATCAGAATTAGTGCCCCTTGTGGATTTCAATCACTTACAGTAAATTTTTCTGAGGTGGAGATCATGGACTTGGTTTAATCTTTCTGCCTGTGGGACCTTTTGGCTCTCTTTAGGATGTGTCATCTTCCAGTAACCAAAACTGAAGTTCATGCCCAGGAAAACTCAATGTGAGGGGCAGAATCTGAAAGCTGTTACTATGGAGAAGGCTATTTGTGCAATGCTGTTAAATCTGGCACTAAGGGCTTCCCTGGTGGTGCAGTGGTTAACAATCCGTCTGCCAATGCAGGCGACATGGGTTCAATCCCACATGCTGTGGAGCAACTAAGCCCGTGCGCCACAGCTACTGAGCCTGCCCTCTAGAGCCTGCGAGCTCTAGGCTATGCTCCGCAACAAGAGAAGCCACCACAGTGAAAAGCCCGCGCACCGCAACGAAGAGTAGACCCCGCTCGCTGCAACTAGAGAAAGCCCGTGTGCAGCAACGAAGACCCAACGCAGCCAAAAATTAAAAAAAAAAAAAAATCTGGCACTAAGATTATAGGCACCAGAAACTACCACAGCCCTGAGAGAGTAAAGATCTGGGCAATATCACCTGGCTGCCCCCAGCACAGGCTCCTGTCATTTTGCTGAAATAACTGTTATGACTTCCTTTAAGCCTGAGAGCTTCTAAAGCAGAGGAGAGACAATGAAGTCCCCACTCTAAAGCCTTAGGGATGGCATGAAGATTATTGTCAATTTCCTGAAATCATGTATCCTGTTTCATTTATTTCTGGTGTGGGAAGTTGTTTTGTCTGCTGAATCAAGGTAGTACAGCACTAATTTGATTAGAAAAAAAAGGGCTTTATTTTTAAATTAAGCTCTGTTCACTTTTAAAGTTTTAACTCAGAAATGTATTTTTTCATGAGACTATACAGTGTGGGAATAGACTGAAAACATTAAATGATTTTTCATATAAATATGGATTATATATTTTATGCATATGAAACCATGAAGAAATAGCATTTTATACTTGAAAGCAAGGAGGTCTGGAATGAAATCATTACTCTGGGATTTACTAACTCTATTACCCTGTGTTCAGCTTCAGTTTTCTCATCTGTAAACTGTACTAATGGTATCACACTAGCAGAATACTATACGGATTGAATTAATTCACTTATTTAACAGATATACATGGGATATCCATTATGCTAGGCACTCATCAGGGACACAGAATTCAGCAGTGACCAGACATGCCCTGGACCTTACATTTCAGTGATGGAAATGAGGTGAGAATAACACATAGAGTAAGGCAAATAGCAGGCACTCAATAAATGCCAGTTTCTCTCCTCTGGATTGGACCAACCTGTAGAGGCACTAATAGATTAAAAGAATCATAATCTCTTGTTAATGGCATAAAACATATTATACCGGAATCTTTAGCATTCATTACAGCTTCCTTCTCTCTATTTATATATGCCTGATTCGTATTTCAGTTCTGTTTATAGTGCTTATTCCTTTGGTGTCAAATATTTAGATTATATTTTACTCCGTGAATATGATTCTTACACATAATTTTAATTTCCTTCTCTCCTAGTTAAAAATGACGTCAGGGCTTCCCTGGTGGCGCAGTGGTTGAAAGTCCACCTGCCGATGCAGGGGACAAGGGTTCGTGCCCCGGTCTGAGAAGATCCCACATCCTGTGGAGTGGCTGGGCCTGTGAGCCATGGCCGCTGAGCCTGCGCGTCCGGAGCCTGCGCTCCGCAACGGGAGAGGCCACAACAGTGAGAGTCCCGTGTACCGCAAAAAAAAAAAAAAAATGACGTCAATATGATTTCTTAGCCTGGCCTTCAAGGCATTTCTCAATTGTTTTGCTCTTTGTATCTCTCCATCTACTCCTGTTGTACTGAACAAAATTAATGGTTTATGCATCCCCAAATTTGAAAATTGCTGTCCTAAAACTGCATTTTTTCACTTGCATGTAATTATTTTAGAATCTGTGTCTCACTATAGACCGAATCCAGCTAATCTTTATAGAATTTGTAAACCAAGAGCGCAATAAAAGATTAACAAAATGAACAAAGAGTTAAGTATGTGTACAGTTCTATACTGTGAATCTCCTAAGAGCATGGGCTCTCCTATTATTATTTTTCTAACATATGGGTATATTTACCATATATATGATTTATACATTGTAAGCTCTCAATTAATTTAGTTCAAATAAATTGAGGTATTAGTTAACTCAGTTTAAGTTTATAGTTTCAACAATGGGTGAAAAATAAAGAGAAAATAATAAACTCTATGATTCCAGACATTTGATGTACTTGACAGTAATGTTTCTATTCAACAAAATATGTAAGTCACAGGTATCAAAATAAGAGAATTAAATTTATTAATTGACAAAAATATTTATTGACAATATTATTCTTAAAGATTGTAGAAGTTAGAACAGTTTTTAAAAAGACATCAATTGGGTTTCCCTGGTGGCGCAGTGGTTGAGAGTCCGCCTGCCAATGCGGGGGACACGGGTTCGTGCCCCGGTCCGCGAAAATCCCACATGCTGCAGAGCGGTTGGGCCCGTGAGCCATGGTAGCTGAGCCTGCACGTCCGGAGCCTGTGCTCTGCAACGGGAGAGGCCACAACAGTGAGAGACCCGTGTACCGCATAAAAAAAAAAAGACATCGACCTATTTTATTTACACACAAATAATAATCCTATTATTTTTATTGAAATGTATGTCAGACTGGAACTACACAGTTAGAAGTGGATTGACAAATGTGCTAGAAATTAACTCATGAGTAATAGAAGATACTGAAAAAAAGCAGGAAGGGGTTACTTGTTCCTTTTTTTCTTTTTAATTGTAATATCGTAAGACAGCTTAGTTGCACATTTTTATTCAGTAGCCAAGTAGCTTTATAAGGTTTATCCAGTGTCCAACTGAATATTATATAATGTGACCTTATTTACTAAGAAAATTTGAAGAAAAAATCATATTCATTTTATCTGTAAAATACTTCTTGGTAAATATGCGCCCACCTTTGCTTATACAATTATTGATAGTCATTCACAGTTTTAATAATTTGACAATCAAAATGCAGACAGGCAAGTGGCTAGGTATGCAGGCAAGATGATAGTCAAAATATTGTGGATTACTGTTAAATCTAATTTAAATCCAATTTACTATTATTGGATTATTCACTTAAGTTGCTTTAAGTTTTACATTTATAGGCAATGGTGAGGGAATCTAGACAGAAGACGATCGGGTTTCTACAGGGCAGTATCATAGGTTCTGAAGGCTATTACCTATTGTCTCAAAAGAAGCTTTGCCTAAGTTATGTGTTAAATTTTTAATACTAGGCTCAAGCCAATGGAGTTTAAGCAGAGTCTGGCTTTATGGTGTAATGTTTTCAGCTTCAATCATTTTCATCCTCTAACCTAAAGGTATATTATGTCCAAGGAGTTGTAAAATCTCAGTGGCAGTAAAACTTCACAGAAATATTACTGAGTGTCCTATAATAGAAGAGCTTCCCAAGATTATATTGTGATTTGTTTGAATGAAGAAAAACACAAACCGATAAAGATAGAAATAGATAAGGACAGGTCTTTAGATACGTTAGATTGATAGTCAATGAAAGCAAAGAGAAAGAAGTAATGGGGATAGTCTACAGTTGGGCTTTAAGCACTGATGCAGAAGTGAACCAAAGATGGTGTCCTTGCCCAGCCAATGAGCTCAACTGAAATAGTTAGGCATGTAGCCTCCTCAAACAGCAAGTTGACTTAGCAGAAATAAAATAAAAATGGGCGTTTAAGCACATTGCGTCGAGCTCACTGGTTCTCATTTGAGGATAAGGTGAAGTTGAGTCAAAAACTATAATGTTTCATAATATTATATATCAATTATGCCTCGATTTAAAAAAACCTATAATGTTTCAAAATGTCATGCCATTTGCCATTTTGAAATTAGTTAATTTAATAAGATGCCATCATACTTTCTAAAATGCAAGTCTTTAAGGTTACTTGTGTGTGTTTATAATTATATATGTGTATATATATAAATGTATATATTACCATTTTATACACATTGTAAAAATAATCGTTATGAAACTAAGCAGGACCCTGTGCGGACCTCCTGAGTCCAAAAGCATTTCCATTTCTTGTTTGTAGGAAAAAGTCTTCAGCCTCCTAGACCTTCCCTGAGTTCCAAAAGGCAGATTCAAACAGCTAATAATTAGAACTACAGAGTCACAGGACTCCTAGCTCCTCCTGAAGGGACATATATATAACAATCTGACACATATCTCTGAGTTCTTATAAAGGAACTAAGGCCCTGACGCAGGTGGAGGATGGTAACTTCAGGCTGAGCCAAGCACATGGACCCCAGACTCACTGGAAACAGAAGGCTGATGACTGAGATTCCTGGAGCACCACCCAGTTACCTCACCACCAACCAATCAGAAGAAGGTCACATACCCTGCAGCCCTCCCCCCATATTTGCCTTTAAAAATTCTTCCCTGAAAACCCACCCTAGAGTTAGTGTCTTTTGATCACGGAGCCACCTGTTCTCCTTTGCTTCACTGTTTGTTTGTCCTCACTGTGCATCGGGCACATAACCTTGGGTTTGACAACAGTTATTGCATAAATTGTGAAATTTAAAGTGTTAGCAATGACTTTTAGAATTGTGCCACTTAAACATAGTCATGGTAGGAATGAAAGGTTTTAGACTGTTTTTTTTGTTTTTGTTTTTGTTTGTTTTTTGCGGTACGAGACGCGCAGGCTCAGCGGCCATGGCTCACGGGCCTAGCCGCTCCGCGGCACGTGGGATCCTCCCGGACCGGGGTGCGAACCCTTGTCCCCTGCATCGGCAGGCGGACTTTCAACCACTGTGCCACCAGGGAAGCCCTCTAGACTGTTTTGATAGATAATATCTTTCCTTACTACCAGATTCAGTGTCCTAGATAGTACTAACTGGAGAGAAAAATAAAACATTTCACTTGGGAAATAAAGATAGTTAATTCTCTGAATGAAATGGAGTATATTTTATCTCACCACCATATCAAATTTGATTTTTGATGTCATTTTTTTACTTTCCAACTTTACAAGTAAAAGCATATTTTAAAAATTAAAATCATCAAAAATATTTGCTATTTAAAGCCCGGTAAGGTGCTTGGGATGATAATTTTAGGTATGTTCTTGTACTTGTAAATCCGGCAGATTTTTTTTTCCCATTATTTAGCTCTCCCTTTAAGTTTAATAAAATTAAATCCATTCTTGTCTACTAGTCTTCTGTTAATAGTTTGTGTTAGTAGTTGGTTATCCACTTTTCCTTTCATATTTTTGACCCTTTTTTCTTCTTATATGTTGCCTAGCATTAGGAGACACAGTGATGCTGAAAATTGTAAAATATAATAAAATAAGAAAAAAGGAAAGGAAAAGAAAGGAAAGGAAAGGAAAGGAATGGAAAGGAAAGAAAAACTACACTGTAGAAGTTGCTTTCTGGCAGCAATAGAATTACAGAGACAAAGAAAAAGTTGAAATCTGACAGGATTACCCTGCTGACTTGTTGAGTTTATGAGACCTGTAAAGAATACCAATGAGAGAAAAAAATAGAAGATAGAAGACAATGTTATAAATCTTGCCCACAGATTTCTTCACTGAGAGTTGGGAAATAAAATCAAGTTCTGGATACCATTAATGTTTGGTTTGTCACAAAAGAGAATCAGTTTGCCATCTGCTTCTCTGTTCAAGATGAATAGAAACACTGGAGGTGGAGCTCTTTGTGAAATAGTTACATCTCCTCCAGGAGAACAATGTGTACCTCTTATCCCCTCTGACATCTGGACATTATACTAACCGCAACTGGAATTGCCTGCAAATAGACATTTGAAAACTGTTGAGTTAGTCTTTTTAGTGTGAAAACTAGTAACACAATCTACTGAGGATTAAAATGAAGACTAGAACTAGATCAAGGAAAATAGTAACTATAACAGCTCAACATAGAGCTCAAAAGCAAACCTGCAAGCCACAGAATACACGTTACGTAGTAGTATTGCCAAAGTTGGGTACAAAACGGGTTCTCATTTATGCTATTTAGAGGGATGAAGTGTGTAGATGGTTCCAAAGTGCCACAACACAGTTGGAAAATAAAGGTTGTTATAGTCAACAAAAGACTTACACCATCATGGTGTCCCCAACAGTGTTTATATACTTATTATATCAAATAGATGCCCTTTCTAGAGAAACAAAAACACATAATTTATTTTAAAAATCTGAAAATTTGATGAAATATGGAGCTCCTGTCTAGGAATAAGCTACCTATGCACAGACACAAATTTTTCCACATAATCAACAGAGAGTGAATGGACCCACTGAAATCGGCTTAAAGACCCTAATTTAACTATTCTTAAGACTTACTTGTATGTTCTAATGGTTTTCTATAACAGTTACAACTTATGGAAACAAAGATATGATCTTATAAAAGTAAAATAACTAGATTGTCCCTAATGTCCCACATTATGGAATTTGTTAAAAATATTATCATATATCCAAACAGTGGGATTTATTCTATCTTCAAAATGGGTATTTTTTATTTAATAGTTTACTATTTTAAATGCATACACGTTACATGTTACTAACCACAAAGACAAGTTTCAAAGTTGTGGATACTATTAGAACCCATTATTATTTTAAGAAAACATATTCATATATGCAAAGGAAAGTCTCTGAAGAGTATACTCCAAAAACTTGATAGTTATTTTCTGTATTTCACTTATCAAATTTTGCTTATCGCAATCTTCCAATTTTTCTACACTAAATGTGTAGGAAAAGTTTTTCTTATGGAAAATCAAACTACATCAGTGACACATTTAAACTACAGATATTTCTGAGAAGCATAATGTGTCACATGTCTACAACCCTAGGTATATACATTTTAAACGAATTGCTTGACTAGAGACAGAACTAATTTAGGAGGAAATGAAAATGTGAATGGTGGAAAAGTTACAGATGCTGAAAGCTTTATTTCATGCCCTGCCACCAACAAAGAGGAGAAACCGATAAGCAAGTTCCATTGGGAAATGATGACATTCACATTCAAGTCCTGGAAAGCTCTGTCCTCTGAAATGAATTTTATCTGAAAGAGAACTATGTTCCTGGATTCAGGACTTTAGAATAGTTGTTATCAGATTATCAAAGGCAAAACTGGATCATGTATAGTAGTCTCCTAGAGAGCAGATGAGGGAAAAAATGGTAATGAGTTTGGCAAAATATAGTAGGAAATCATTTTTCAGTACTTAAGCACCAGAGACCCAAGCAGCTGGGTGTTGTCAAAGAGCTGAAGGAGTCTTTAGCGAAAGGGAATAAATTGTCTCTGGCCACTCGTCCCCTCATACCCCATCCCTATACCCTACCAATACCACCACCATTAACTAGCACCAGTGGCTGGAAAAGAAAGTTTGGAGTCAGTAGTTTGAAGAAGTTGCTATCCACTACATACAAATGTTTGTGCACCCAAAGAGAAGATAGCAGGTGATTTCAGAAAGCACATGTAAATGAGGAGAGAGCCCCTGACAGCAGAGCAGCATGTCTACTCTTAGTTCTGGAAGTATGCAAAGCTGCCTGAAGGTGCCTGGATGTCAACACCAAAGTCTGATAGGGATATCCAGGACACGGTAGAGTTTTACCATGAAAGCAGGAGTAGTGAAAGAGTTGAATAGTATCCATATTTCATAGCACTGATAAGAGCCAGCTCCCAAGGCAGCACTGACATATGAATTATAACGAGAGAAACTCTTTTTTAAGAGATAAGAAGAGATGTTTATAGATGCTTACTAAAGGTATTTAAAAACTCTTTAATCTGCCCACTATATTTCACAGTCCTAGATAAAACAAACAAATATCATCTATGTAATCGTTTATAATTTTCAAACAGCTTTCACTTGCATTATTTCTTTGATGTTTATCACTAGGGTTAATAACATCACCATTTTACAAAGGGGGAGGCTGAAGTACTGGAGATTTAACTGAATTGATTGAGGCCATCTGAGTTCCAACAGAGCTGGAACTCACACCATAGACATCCCAGTCTAATTGCCCTTACTCAGTCCATGAACCATGCTGTCTTCCATACTATATAAACCTGTAAAGAGAGCAATGATTTATAGCCAGGTATTTATTTTGAGTAGGATTAATTTCATTGTTGTAAGTGATTTTAGATATCTCCTCCATTTGGGCAACATAATGACTTTCATTACTAAACACGTGCATTTCGAAGTAGAAATGACATGGATAATATTTTCCTTTTTGCGGGTAATTTACTACTAAAGGAGGATTCTTTCATTATACGGTAATAATGTTTTAAATGTTCTCTGGCTGGAAATCAGAATCTAGCTTGTTTTCAGTGAACTGAAATTGTCACTTAGGAACAGTCCTGATGTTCTGAAGTCCTAAGAAAAGCAATTAAAGGATAGTAAATATTGGTTAAGTTGTTGGGTGTTTTTTCTATAAACTTCACATATTAAATACTGGTATCCACCCAGCCTTTTTATGTAAAAAGACACTATCTTTTTTACTATATTTTGGTATATTTTAAAATAAAAATATAGCACTATCTTTTTATTTTTTTAACATCTTTATTGGGGTATAATTGCTTTACAATGGTGTGTTAGTTTCTGCATTATAACAAAGTGAATCAGTTATACATATACATATGTTCCCATATCTCTTCCCTCTTGCATCTCCCTCCCTTCCACCCTCCCTATCCCACCCCTTCAGGTGGTCACAAAGCACCAAGCTGATCTCCCTGTGCTATGCGGGGCTGCTTCCCACTAGCTATCTACCTTACGTTTGGTAAGCACTATCTTTTTAAATGAACTGGCTCTCACATGGACATGTTTGTAAAATCTGTGGTCAAAAAGAGGATCCTGGTTCCCGGTCTCATGCAAATCATCATTTAGTGCCCAATCTCCCACAGTCATGGTATTCTTGGTACCTCACTAGATCCCGTAGAGTGTCAGCTGTGGGTTTGGATGTGAATCAAACAACAGGCACAATCTTGTACTAATGCCTACATGTGTACATAAACATACATAGGCACAACTTCATAGTTTGAAAGGAATCATGTTTCTCTATGACTAAACAATAGAAAGTGATGAATGTCTTTATATAAAGGTACAGGAATAATCTTTGGAGAGGGTTAGCCCATTAGCTAAACAGACGATCAGTCAATATGTCATACTACTGGCCTAGTGAGAATGTCCCATTAAATAAGCAAAATATTGATCATTCTTTGAATTTTAAATTAACCAAATAAAAATTAAAAGGAACTAGAAAGACCAATCATACTTTTTCAGCACGCTCAAGTGGGAAAACATTCCTGCCCAAAGCCTAAGAATGAACATAGTCAGGTGAACAACACAGGTTTGAGCTGTGCATGTCCACTTATACATTTCTTTCACTGAATAAGTACTACAGTCCTTCATGATCTGAGGTTGTTTGAATACCCTGATGTGGAACCTTGGATACAGAGGGTCAACTGTAAGATTATAGGTAAATTTTAGACTTTGTGGAGATCAGGGTCTCCTAAACCCCTCCTTGTTCAAGGGTTAACTGAATAAACAAAAGCCATATCCAAGAATATATTTGTTTAAAGCTCAGTAATATCAAGAAAATCTATTTGTGTTGTTTATGTAAATATTGTGGAAGAGTAGTAATATTGCCTAAATATGAAATCCCATAGTAACGGCCGATGAAACCATACAGGTTCGAAAACTTTACTTATATGACACTATAAATCAGAAAAAGAACATTTAGGTGAACACGTTTCATTATACTGTTTACCTGGATTCAAAGCCAGCAAAGTTGTCATTTTAAAATATTTCATCATTCCTTTTACAATGGTATATAACCTGAATGTGGATTGAATTCACACCATCCTTGGGATTTAAATGGAACTGTCTTGAATCTCCTATCTCATTTTCTGGAGTGGCTAGGGCAGGCCTCCATGATATGTTCATAAATCCTCAGACCCATCAGTGTTCATGGTCACTCATGTTTCTGAATCACAGCAACTGCTGAGCTCCTAATCTCACTTCTATCTCTATCATATCAGTGACATAATAATTTTTAGCCATTCAACCCGATTGATCTAGAATTTCTAAAAAACCAACCAGATGAAAAGCATTCATATTTGATATGTAGTAAAATTTACCTATCTGGGGAGATGGATGATGAAGGCTACATAGGCTATATGGGGAAAGAATCTAAAAAAGAGTGGATATATGTATATGTATAACTGACTCACTTTGCTGTACACCTGAAACTAACACAACATTGTAAATCAACTACTCCAATTAAAATTAAAAACAAAAACACCAAAAAAACAGTGACTGAGGAAATTTTGACTTTTCAAAAAAAAGAGAAAGAAAAAAAACAAACAAGTCAAAATTAAATATTAGATTTGCTAGTGGTTAAAATTCCTTTGACCACTTATCACTAACCATCTGTCTGTATTCTTATTTTTGTGAACCAGTCTCCCACTGTATAACTGCAACTCTCTTCACATATTCCACTATCCATTTCCCATCTCCTTCCCTTGTTTTGCTGTCTCCAGCCAAACTATGCTTTCAGGTCATCATATGCCACCATTAAATGGCTCACCTAAAAGTAAGCCATGACTTCTTGAATAATTTGTCCCAAATGTTAAAGTCATCAATTTTTTACCTGCTATAAGCACATGGTATTTATTTATTATAAACACCATCTATATTGGGCAAATATACACAAAATTTTATCACTTATTAACAAATAGTTATTGAATATCTATTTGAAAGATAATAACATTTAGGAAAAGAAAATAATAAAATTAATAATGATTACTCAAAAAAATTCTTGTATTTGACTGCACTAAGCATTTTACCCAGATTTTTTTCATTTTCTTCAATCCCCAGAGCAATTCTAGGGGACTTCCATATATACACATATATGACTGAGCCTTAAGTAATTTACGTATATTGGTTTGTTGGTTCTGGTATATTGCAAATTGTGTCCAACCATGATGAACCCCAAACATATTGTCTTGGTACATATTTCATACTTTTAGCAATTTCAATACTATTTAAATAAGAGATGGAATCTCAGACCTCAAGGACCAAATGATTCATTTGGTAATATGAGCTGTATACACAAATAAATAAAAACAGGATTACATATGTGTCAAATGATGGCATGAGGGAAAAAATAAACATTGCTTCTAGTGGAGAAAAATAACAGTGGCAAGTAAAATAATTAAGAAGAATAACTTCAGTGGAATTATTTTATAATTAATTTCTGAACATTGGGAGACTTTGGTTTAATGGGTCTCTTCTAAATATGTAGCAATGTGTAGATAGAAAGATAAGCACATATATATATTATTTATATTTCTTCTTCAATTTAAAATAAGACAAACTGATAACATAGTTATTTCTGATCAGCCAAGAGTGCAAATGGCAGAAAAATAAGCAGAATTACAAAACTGTCTAGGTTGGGTATTCCCATGAGAGGTGAGTGCATTATTTACTTTTGTAGCTACTGTCAATTATTTCTGATTTCTGGTGTTTATTTATACCTGTGTTTCTATCTAGGTGGACAACTGACAACTATTTTAAAACTAACATATCAAAAGTGACTGCATAGATTTCGAAGTTGTCTGCTCACAGAACTTCCTTATTAAGTATGAACTCAATACTTCAAATAGAAGATAACATAATCCATAAAATAATAATTACCACCATAATTATAAAAAAAAGAGACTCCAATTAATATAAAAATGCCCTCAAAAATGCCCTCAGTTTAATAAGGGAATGGGAAAATTATTGTCAATATTGTCAATTTATAAACACGTTACTCCTTTTTTGTATTGTACAATGGAAAAAAAAGAAAAGATTAGTGTCATACGAATTCAAGCAAAAAGCTTTGGATTGATCCAAGAAAGTGCCCCATTCCCAATGGGGATATATGTCAGTAAGCAATTAATAAATTTATGTTTATTATTAGCAAGTAAACATTGAGCAATTTCTCCTTCATTTGTAGAACAAACACAAAACTCATACTACTTACATTTCAATATGAGACATATACAGAAGATAAAATAGACAAAACGGGCAGAAGACAAAGTATGGTTGTAACAGGCTTTGTCCTGATAAAAGTTCCTATTTAAAATGCATATTTTCTTCTAAAAACATTCTAACCTTATACAAATTCAGGAACATTTCTGTTTATTTTAATGCATATTTCTTTAAATATGGGCTTTGAAGCTATGAGCAATGTTGTTAACTACAGCTGTTTCCATACTGTTAAAGAGCACTGAAAAATCTAAACAGCATTACTTTTCTGTTCTGCTACATCAATCATTTTCTCAAGTTGTCTATATGCCCATCACTGGGTAGATATGCTTAATGCTAAAGGCAGAAGGACAGACTCCACCTTGAGAAGACTCAACCAAATTCAGTGTTCTCAGGTCTAGTCTATGTTTAATACTTCCCTGACAATCTGGAGTGTCATGAATCTGGATAATTCAGCAACAGAATACACATAAGTGAATCAAAACAAAAATTGATAAAAATAATCACTCTCTTATTATTTTCTCAAATAAAACATGATGTGGTCTGGAGTCTATTGGTACCAAATTAATGAATTCGGTAAAGTTGTAAAAAGGAAAAAGTATTTACAGAGAAAATTCATTTACAGTGTAATCAAATATATTTTTTTCTCGCCAGTAGGAACAATAAGACTAATTAAGCAAGATTCTCATATGCTGCTTTCCCATGCCAATAAATAAATTGATGGTAGTCCATATAAAATGATTCACTGAATTCTACTTCTACTGATGATGGTTCATAAAATTCCAAATTAACAAAGCAACTATTTAATGTAGAGAATAAATACATATTCAGAAAAAAAATTTCCATGTATTTATGTTTCCACCTAGAAGACATTTAAAGAGCTTTTTAAAAAGTGTAATATAGAACTAGACGAAGCTGTAATAAATACGCATTTTCAAATGAAAAATTTTAGCGACTGTAAAGAGAAAATTAATAACTAAAGTAACATACTTAAAATGTAACACTTAATCTGTACATGAATAATGGAAACATCCTCACAAGTTTCTTAAATTTATCAATAAGCAAAGTTAATGGAGAAATGCAGATGGCCTTTATTGGCATGTTTTTCCTGGTGCATTGAAATTTTTATTAAATATTTTGATCTGTAAATGGCAGTTCATTTGAGAAACATTGAACTTAGGGAGTGAAAGCAACCATTAAATTATATGCCAGGGCTTCCCTGGTGGCGTAGTGGTTGAGTCCGCCTGCCGATGCAGGGGACATGGGTTCGTGTCCCGGTCCGGGAAGATCCCACATGCCGCGGAGCGGCTGGGCCCGTGAGCCATGGCCGCTGAGCCTGCGCGTCCGGAGCCTGTGCTCCGCAACGGGAGAGGCCACAACAGTGAGAGGCCTGCGTACCGCAAAAAAAAAAAAAAAAAAAAAAAAAAAATATATATATATATGCCAACTGGGCCAGTTATATAGGCAGAATATGAAAAATATTTGTCTGTTAAATACATGAAGAAGACACTTCTGGTCCTCTAAAAAACCTTTCTCAGAGCTAGTATCTATTGACTGAAATTATCTTCAAATATTAAAACATTGAGATTTAATAAACTCTTTCTTTTACTTTTTCTTCCTCCAAATGTCCATGTCCATGGGAAGCTAAAGTATCTAATGGCTGAAAACCTTGATTGCTATCTTGTTCATCTAGGGCTGTGACAAAATACCATAGACTAGGTGGCTAAATAATGGCCATTTATGTCTCAGAGTTCTGGAGGCTAAGATGTCCAAGATCAAGGAGCAAGCAGATTCTGTTCTTAGATACTTTCTCACTGTATCTTCACAGGGCAGAGAGAGAGCTCTAGTTTCTTCCTCTTCTTACAAGGAAACTAATCTCATTATGAGGACCCCACCCTCATGATCTCATCTAATCCTAATTACCTCCCAAAGGCTTCACCTCCAAATACCAAAAACTGGAGTTTAGAGCTTTGATATATGACTTTTGGTGGAACAAATATTCAATCTATAATTACTGCATTTAAATGTATACATACACTTGTTTGAATAATCCTTTAGTGAAACAAGAACCTCACAGATCTAAAGCTTTAAAAAACAAATGCATCTATTGGGAGCTGAAGATATTATGTTGATTTAGACAAATGTATTGAGTAGAAATAGAGCTAACACCTGTAAAATTTTAATCAAACTGAGTAAAACCTGATCATGTATTATTCAATAACAAAGAGAGTAAATTAGACAAAGGAAAGTAGATATTCCTTACTAGGCTCCTCATATTATGCCAACCATCAATCTATCTTTTTTTTTGGCCACACCATGTGGCCTGTGGAGTCCTAGTTACCTCACCAGGGATCGAACGTGAGCCTCCTGCATTGGAAGCACAAAGTCTTAACCACTGGACCGCCAGGGAAGTCCCCAATCTGCCCCTTTAGATAGTTGCCATAAACAGTGCCTCCTCCTGCAGCTTTATATAGGCGTTGCCTTCATGCTCTTCTCTCTTCTTTCCCCTACCCCACTAGGCTGCCAAAGGGTCTGCAGTTAGCAGTAAAGCAGATGTTGGAAATGATACCAAGAAACGTATCTGTAGTTTCCAATTTAATAAAGTTCAGGTTTAAAAGATAAGAATATAAAGCTTTGTGCCAAAACAGTATTGCACGACCCAGAAGAAGTGAAATTATAAAGCTTTATTTATTTATTTATTTTTATTTTCAGTATATTACCCATTATGGGTTCCAGAGTTTGGAGAGGAAAGGAAAAGAAGGAGGCAGAAGGCAAGCCCATGTGCCCTTAATAAGACTGAATCCCAATGTTCACTGCAGCTCTGTTTACAATAGCCAAGACATGGAAGCAACCTAAATGTCCACCGACAGACGAATGGATGAAGAAAATGTGGCACAAATATACAATGGAATATTACTCAGCCATAAAAAATGTCATTTGTAGCAACATGGATGGACCTAGAAATTATACTAAGTGAAGTAAGTCAGACAGAGGAAGACAAATATCATCTGATATCACACATGTGTGGAATCTAATTTTTAAAAATGATACAAATGAACTTATTTACAAAACAGAAACAAACTTACAGATGTCAAAAATAAACTTATGGGCTTCCCTGGTGGCGCAGTGGTTGAGAGTCCGCCTGCTGATGCAGGGGACATGGGTTCGTGACCCGGTATGGGAAGATCTCACATGCCACGGAGCGGCTGGGCCCATGAGCCATGGCCGCTGAGCCTGCGCGTCCGGAGCCTGTGCTCCACAACGGGAGAGGCCACAACAGCGAGAGGCCCACGTACCGCAAAAAAAAAAAAAACAAAAAACAAAATTATGGTTACCAAAAGGGAAGCATGGAGGGTGGGATAAATCAGGAGTTTGGGATGAAAATACACACACCACTACATATAAGTTAGATGACCAGCAAGGACCTACTGTATTAGCACAGGGAACTCTACTCAGTATTCTACGATAACCTATATAAGAAAAGAATCTGAAAAAGAATGAATATATGCATATGTATAACTGAATCACTTTGCTGTACACCTGCAACTAACACAACATAATAAATCAACTATACTCCAATAAAATTTTTTAAAAAGGTGAAGGGAAGAAAGACTATGCTTTAATAAATGGTGCAGTCTAAGGGACTAAAATGTTAACCAAAAAGTTTTCTAGGTGAATCATATATAACACAAGAAGATCTGATATGCAATCTGATTTTGTGTATCTCCTGGGAAATCACTTACCTAGCTCATGATAGATTTGTAATGAACCTTCAGCAGTTAGATTCCACATGGGAGTTTTCCTATGTGGTAATTTACAGCAGGAAATAAGGAGGCTTGCATTAGTAGAAGAAAGCTATAGGTGAGAAAAATAAGTGTAGAAGAATGGGTGGATCAAACCAAGGCATAGTAGTAACATAATCATGAGGTGGGAAGAAATATGACTGAGTCATCTTGGTACTTAGAAGAGTGTGTCACATAGCCGTAACTCGATAATTGATTGAGTGAATGAATGAATGGACAGCTTCAGAGAAATTTATAAAAGAATCATTCATCAATGTTACTTATTATCATGCTATCTCTATATAATACTTTTATGAATTTGGTTAGTGGTCAGATGGCTATATTGTGAATATGAGGATGGGGCAGAATTCGAACATGACTGTATCTGGGGCAAATGGAATAGTTAAAATGGAAGAACTCAGGTCAATAACAAAATCCAAGGATTTAAATATGACATCAATGTAAATACTCATCAAGGAGAAAAAGCACCAATAGAAAATCCTAATTTACTCACTAAATACAAACATATTAAGCAACATTCTAAACTAAAGTGTATACTAACAGTGGAACTGATTCCCTTTCTTCACTATGACTGAGTTTAATCAACTTCAAACACAAATATTTGTATTCATTTAACAATAACTGAGCATTCATTTTTAATCATATTTGGTATATTTCTCTCTCCAGGGGTAGATATGGCCAGTGATTAATTTTCTAAGGATATAAGCATACACAATTTTGAGGATGGAAATCTTGTTTTTCCTTATTAATGGATGATAACTTGAAAAAAATAGTGAAGCTCAGGATCTAATCTCTTGAAAACATTCAGAAATTAAGTCTACCTGATAAATGCTACTTACTTTTCTATTAAATTCATCTTACCTCTAGTTTTTTGGTGATACACTCGGTTTGTGACTTTTAAAAAGTAATTTTGTCCCTGAGAGACATTCATTCAATGCTATTATTAAATAACTTTTAGTGCCCAGCTCCTGGATTACACAAGATGAATCAGATATCTATATCATTTTCAAAGAGGTTATACTCCTTAAGGCGTTCAATAATAGATGTAGGGCTTCCCTGGTGGCACAGTGGTTGAGAGTCCGCCTGCCGATGCAGGGGACGCGGGTTCGTGCCCCGGTCCGGGAAGATCCCACATGCCGCAGAGCGGCTGGACCCGTGAGCCATGGCCACTGAGCCTGCGCGTCCGGAGCCTGTGCTCCGCAACGGGAGAGGCCACGACAGTGAGAGGCCCGCGTACCGCAAAAAAATAAAAATAAAAAAAAAAAATAATAGTTGTAAATAAGCATATGATAGTTACTAATAAATGTCACAACATGAGAAAAAGGAAAGGAGTTATATGAATGCACAAATTAGAGAAAGTTAACTGGGCAGATTAATTAAATCTCCATGGAGAAAAGCTATCTTCTTAATGAAATCCAGCATAACTTTGATTTCAAAATTAATTGATCTAAAAATTCAACAATTCCCTTGTATCTCCTATTTTTAACTGCTTCCCTCACCAAGGAAAATGCTTCAATGTCATCATCCTGCCATTTAATTTCAGTTTGTCAGATCCAAGCAGAGAAACAAACAAAAATTTAGTCTAGCTACTGTACTGATTAGCAGGAAATAAAGGGGGGGGGGGGAGAAAGAGAAGCCTGAACATTTAATTTTTTATTCTATAATTATTCAGTAATTATGTTTAATCAAAGAAGTTGGAAAAATGAGTTCATAATACTCAGTCCATCTATCTAGAAAATGGTACTGAATGAACAGCTTCTAGAAAATAATATAAAGGGAACTGTTAACCATTTTTGTTCCTTTGTTTGTATGTTCGTTCAATTTTGTTTTTAACTTTCACACGGTGAAATCTCATTTTGTCCTTCCAAAAGCTTGTCCTCTTTTTTGCGCTACCTTTACTGAAGGCACCTAGTGATCTAATTGATCTAATTATAACTATGGCCTTTGTTTCAGCAGTATGGGAAGGGCAGGAGGAAGTACTAGTTTTTTTTTTTTAACATCTTTATTGAAGTAAAATTGCTTTAAAATGGTGTGTTAGTTTCTGCTTTATAACAAAGTGAATCAGCTATACATATATTCCCTATATCGCCTCCCCCTTGCGTCTTCCTCCCACCCTCCCTATCCCACCCCTCTAGGTGGTCACAGAGTACCGAGCTGATCTCCCTGCGCTATGTGGCTGCTTCCCACTAGCTGTCGATTTTACATTTGGTAGTGTACATATAAGTCCATGCCACCCTCTCGCTTCGCCCCAGCTTACCCTTTCCCCTCCCTGTGTCCTCAAGTACATTCACTATGTCTGCATCTTTATTCCTGTCCTGCCCCTAGGTTCTTCAGAACCATTTTTTTTTTTTAGAATCCATATATATGTGTTAGCATATGGTATTCGTTTTTCTCTTTCTGACTTATTTCACTCGGTATGACAGACTCTAGGTCCATCCACCTCAGTACTAATAACTCAATTTCGTTTCTTTTTATGGCTGAATAATATTCCATTGTATATATGTTCCACATCTTCTTTATCCATTCATGTGTCGATGGACACTTAGGTTGCTTCCATGTCCTGGCTATTGTAAATAGAGCTGCAATGAACACTGTGGTACATGACTCTTTTTGAATTATGGTTTTCTCAGGGTATATGCCCAGTAGTGGGATTGCTGGGTCATAGGGTAGTTCTATTTTTAGTTTTTTAAGGAACCTCCATACTGTTCTCCACAGTGGCTGTATCAATTTACATTTCCACCAACAGTGCAAGAGGGTTCCCTTTTCTCCATACCATCTCCAGCATTTATTCTTTGATTTTTTGATGATGGCCATTCTGACTGGTATGAGGTGATACCTCATTGTAGTTTTGATTTGCATTTCTCTAATGATTAGTGACGTTGAGCATTCTTTCATATGTTGGTTGGCAATCTGTATATCTTCTTCGGAGAAATGTCTATTTAGATCTTCTGCCCATTTTTGGAGTGGGGTTTTTTTTGATATTGAGTTACATGAGCTGCTGGTAAATTTGGAGATTAATCCTCTGTCAGTTGCATCATTTGCAAATATTTTCTCTCATTCTGAGAGTTGTCTTTTCATCTTTTTTATGGTTTATTTTGCTGTGCAAAAGCTTTTAAGTTTCATTAGGTCCCATTTGTTTATTTTTGGTTTTATTTTCATTCCTCTAGGAGGTGGATCAAAAAGGATTTTACTGTGATTTATGTCATAGAGTGTTCTGTCTATGTTTTGCTCTAAGGGTTTTACAGTGTCTGGCCTTACATTTAGGGCTTTAATCCATTTTGAGTTTATTTTTGTATATGGTATTAGGGAGTGTTCTAATTTCATTCTTTTACATGTAGCTGTCCAGTTTTTCCAGCACCACTTATTGAAGAGACTTTCTTTTCTCCACTGTATATTTTTGCCTCCTTTATCAAAAATAATGTGACCATATGTGCACGGGTTTATCTCTGGGCTTTCTATCCTGTTCCATTGATCTATATTTCTGTTTTTGTGCCAATACCATATTGTCTTGATTACTGTAGCTTTGTAGTATAGTCTGAAGTCAGGGAGCCTGATTCCTCCAGCTCCGTTTTTCTTTCTCAAGAGAGTTGAGATGTTGATGGGAAAACAGACTCAGTAACAGGCAGTGGAGAAGAAAAAGCTGGGGTCAGCAATGTCTGCATGGGATATTTGATGGTTTTCTGTCCAGAGTATCATATATTCCCTCATTCTGTGTTCCCACAAATACTTAATATAACATTCATTAGTGTATTATAGTCTTAGAATTGGATTTGTGTTTCTTGAAATAAAACATACTGCTGAGTCTGACCCCAAGGCAGATGTACTTTGTGACAGCAGAGATTGTCCAAGGACCCTCAGTCATCTTTTCAGTTACAGGTTTTTCCATACTTCATGTACAATCAGAGGCTTCCTTTTCTTCCTACTTCTATTAGGCTTATGGTGTGTATTTAAGTTTCATATTTTGATGTTCATATCAGGCAAACACAGGAATCTACTTCTCTATGAAAGTAGAGATGATACCATGGTGTGTTTATTATTGCAAGACTTGTCTATTTTTTCACTTACTTGAAAGTTCATATATACTTGCAAAATTATGACTTCTCTAGATGGATTCAACAAATGAAAATTGTGTTAAATATTGTGGGTTTCTTGTGGAATATTTTTACCACTGTTTTCATATAATATACTATATCCATAAAAATGAATGTTTCTATAAATGAGACAGATTAACACATTATTTTCCCTACAAGTACATGAACTATGTATGTACAATGAGGTCAGCCTCTTATTTCTCTATACATTGTCACTAGAAAAATGAAATTAATCATAATCATCAAACATTTATGCTGATGCCACAAGAAAAAAAGTGAATATAGCTCCTTCAGCCTTCTATTTCTATAGAAACAGGTTAAGACAAACTGGATTATATTTGTGAAATTAAAACCAAATACATGTTCATTGTTAATCACTAATGAAATGAATATTTGATCTTAAACTGTATTGTTTACATTTAAATTTTGTATTTCTTCACATATTTATATCATTTACAGGACTGAAGTTCTAAAACAGTTCCTTGAGATATTTTAATTTATTTATCTTTTTTTTTTGGAATATGATGTCTTTCTAATTTGTGTTAACAAATATCTAAGGGCAAAGCATTGTCTTCTGCTTCATAGGCTAAAGCTGACAAGACGGAAACTCTTTTGCTTAACTTTCTTTTAGAAAATATTATGATGTTATTTTCTAATATGTAAATAGCATTTGATAAAAATTATAACTCAGAAGAAAAATTAGTCTTTCTTTAAATACACTTAAAACACATTTTTCCCACCATTTTTTTTCTAGAAAACCTCCATTAAAGTGTCACTCTGGAGAGGGTATCGTATTTAATTCCATGCATAATAGGGTTCTTTAAAAGAATGCAAACAGAAAAAAATCAATACATGCCTTTAAGATTTCAGATTTCAAGGAAGAAGCTTCATTTGACTTCTTAAATATACCCTGAAGTTAATGTAATCAATTTTGCCAAACAAAATGAGAGCATCAGTACCTTTGAAGGACTGAAGAGATGCCGTCATCTTACTATAATCTGAGTGCTAATGGTGTCCTTTTAAAATCTTCAAACGTATGAAATCTCAAGCAGTCAACTTGCTGAATTTGATGATTAAAAATTAAATTTGTCCCACTGTGCTGTTTTCAAACACTCAAAATTACTCACAGTGACTGTCAGGATATGTGAAAGTAAAATAGTGAATAAATTAACTATTACTATTTACCAGTAACTAATCACTAACTTGTAACGAAATTTTGTAATCAATCATACTTTCCTTAAAACCCTGTGTCAGTTTATACACTTCAGATACAATAACAGAAAAAACCCAAAGAAAATGACCTCAGCAATGTGAATGTGTGATGTACTTAAAACATTTTCTCAGGTACATTGTTCCAGTGATTCTATCATATCATCAGAGCCTTTTATTTTCCACTCTACAGACCTCAGTGTCTTACCTTTGGCCACCTTCATGAATCAGAATGCTGCATCACTATCAGGTGGAAATATTAAGAGCTGAAAAAAAGAAGTACTACTGTCTTATGTCTCCTTTCAAGAGAGATAAATTATTTCTAAACACTTTCCACCCCAGAAGACCTTATTGCTTTCTGTTACTGAGAAGTGTGTCTCACTGTACCATGTGCCCATTTACCAGCCAACAACCATCAAGAATATGTAGATCATACATTTTATGGAATCCTGAATCATCTTTATTAGAGTATTTTCTTAAGAGAAAAATACCTCATTTTCAAAAATTAAAAAAAGAAACACAAAATCTTGCCATATTTTATATGCATACACTTGTGTTAGTCAAGATTATATGCTCATTATAGATACACTATGGCCAAGTTCAATGGGAAAATTTACTGCACTTGAGGAAAAATTAAACATAAAGCAACTATAAACCGGTAGGTCATATGGACAGCACTTATTGACCAAGAACTAGTAAACCTGGCCTTCTCTGCCATCAACAAGAAAAACATCTCAAAGGCAAACAACTGGAAAAGTTCTATAAGATGTAATAATTAATAAGGTCCTCAAGATTAATAAAGAGATGTTCCATGCTGGGAATCTTAGGTGTAAACACACACAGAAAAATTAGACTTCTTTTTGGAAAATATATTAAGAACTTGGAAAGAAGTATAAAAAGGATAGTAGAAAGTAATATTCCAGTTAGCAAATAATTGAAAGTAAAGCTTGATAATATAGCTCAGGGTATTATAAATAAGTAAGAAAATTCTTTGCAGGTTAAAATGTTTTTCCAAGAGTTTTGTTTTTAATTGCTGGATAATTTAATGAATGTAATTTATTCTAGGTGATAATTTAATAACATAACTAAAATATTTGATGAACTATTGAATTCATAGAAATGTCATAAAAATAGTTGTGATTTAAAGTAGAAAATGTCTCAAATGAATGCAAATTTATATATATGTTTGTACATATAAATATTAAAAGCTAAATCAAAACAAAATTACATTAATTTTAACAGAATATGTTTGTAAATAATATAATGTAATATTTAATAACTGAAATTAGCAGAAAGAAAGAATTCTGTCTTTAAATTGTAAAATAATATACTTTTACTTCTCTTTCAGTAGAGCAATATAATTTGAGATGTTACTTTCAAACAATAAACTGAGTTTGCGGTGGGTCTTCCTCATGTTCCCATCTAATTAATTTTTATTACCAACTAGTCTTAAATACAGTTATTTTGACTAAGGTTTTGAATAGAGGCTTTATCAATATGGTATTTAATCTATATGAACATTAATTTTTTTATGAACATCTCTGTGCTCTATGCATTAGATGAATTAACTGACTTTTAAAAGCAGTTATATTTATTGTAAGCTTATAGAATATAATAGGCTAAGCATTTTTTTTTTTTCTAAACTGGCTCCATTGTATATTTTTCCTCCTTTGTTGTAGATTAATTGACCATAAGTGTGTGGGTTTACTTCTGGGTTTTCTATCCTGTTCCACTGATCTATATATCTGTTTTTGTGCCAGTACCATACTGTTTTGATGACTGTAGCTTTGTAGTATAGCCTGAAGTCAGGGAACCTGATTCCTCCAGCTCCATTCTTGTTTCTCAAGACTGCATTGACTATTCAGAGTCTTTTGTGTTTCCATATAAATTTTAAAACTTTTTGTTCTATTTCTGTGAAAAATGCCATTGGTAATTTGATAGGGATTGAATCTGTAGATTGCCTTGGGTAGTATCATCATTTTAACAATATGCTTTCTTCCAACACAATAACATGGTATATCTTTCCATCTGTATTGTCTTCACTTTCTTTCCTCAGGGTCTTCTTCATTTCAGAGTACAGGTCTTATGCCTCCTTAGGTAGGTTTGTCCTCACATAAATTCTTTTTGATGTGATGATAAATGTGATTGTTTCCTTAATTCCTGTTTCTGCTATTTCATTGTTAGTGTGTAGAAATGTAATAGATTTCTAAAGCTCAATTCAAAAATAATAATTAAAAAAAAAACAACCCAATCAAAAACTGGGCAGAAGATCTAAATAGACATTTCTCCAAAGAAGATATACAGATGGCCAAAAAGCATATGAAAAGATGCTCAACATCGCTAATTATTTGAGAAATGCAAACCAAAACTACAATGAGGTATCACCTCACACTGGTCAGAATGGGCGTCATCAAGAAGTCTATAAACAATAAACGCTGGAGAGAGTGTGGAGAAAAGGGAACCCTCCTACACTGTTGGTGGGAATGTAAATTTGTACAGCCACTATGGAGAACAGTATGGAGGTTCCAGAGTTACCATATGATCCAGTGATCCCGGTCCTGGTCATATATCCAGAGAAAACTATAATTCAAAAAGATACATGCATGCCAATGCCCTAGTGTTCATTGCAGCACTACTTACAATACCCAGGACATGGAAGCAACTTAAATGTCCATCAACAGATGAATGGATAAAGAAGATGTGGTACATATACACAATGAAATATTACTCAGCCATAAAAAAGAATGAAATAATGGCATTTGCAGCAACATGCATGGACCTAGAGATTATCATACTGAGTGAAGTAAGTGAGGCAGAGAAAGACAAGTATATGATTTCCTTTAAATGTGGAATCTAAAAAAGTGAACTTATTTTAAAAATAGAAAGAGACTTGTAGACATAGAAAACAAACTTCTGGTTACCAAAGGGGAAAGGGTGGGGAGGGATAAATTAAGAGTTTGGGATTAAAATGTACACACTACCATATATAAAATAGATAACTAATAAGGATCTACTGTATAGCACAGGGAACTCTACTCAATACTCTGTAATGGCCTATATGGGAAAAGAATCTAAAAAAGAGTGGAGATACATATGTGTGTGTGTGTGTGTATATATATATATACATATATATACATATATATATATATATATATATATATAACTAATTCACTTTGCTGTACACCTGAACCTAACACAACATTGTAGATCAACTATATATATATATATATATATATATATATATATATATATTTTAAAAGCTATAGGAACAACAACAAAAAAGATGTCCTGGTTTGCAGGTAGATAGAAATTCTTATTTGAATTGGCTGAATCATTAAAGAAAATGTATTGGCCTATAATTTACCACTAGAGGTATTATGGGACCTTACTGAAGACAATGAGAAACCTCAAGGTACAACTTCCTAAAATTTTCCTTAATGCTGTATCCTAGGTAAGTGTACAGTGTGCTCCCAGAGTGAATATGTTGGTTTGGTTTATGCAGCAATTTAGGATCAAGAAGAGACTGATTTTCTTTGTTTCTTTCAATACTATAGTTCTGTCCAAAATTTTTGGTGCATCATAAACTGGCTTCCCTTACGTAGGGAAAATACATATTGAAAGGAATTTATTGGCTCAAGAAAATAGTTTAATTAGTTCTCATTTGTTTATTTTTGCTCTTATTTCTTTTGCCTTAAGAGACTGATTCAAAAAAACATTGCTATAATTTATGTCAAAATGTGTTCTGCCTATGTTCTCTTCAAAGAGTTTTATGGTTTTAGGTCTTACATTTAGGTCTCTAAACAATTTTCAGTTTATTTTACATATGGTGTGAGAGAATGTTCTAATTTTATTGTTTACCCTGATACCAAAAGCAGAAAAAGACACTATAAAAAGAGCAAATTACAGCCAATGTCTTTGATGAATACAGATGTAAAGTCTTCAACAAATTATTAGCAAACCAAAGCCAACAATACATAAAAGGTTCATGCACCATGAACAAGCAGGATTTATTCCAGGGTCATAAGGGTGGTTCAACATACACAAATCAATCAATGTGATACACCACATTAACAAAAGGAAAAATGAAAATCTCATGACCATTTCAATAGAAGCAGAAAAGGCATTTGATAAAATGCAAATCCATTCATGATAAAAACTCTCCTCTAAGTGGGTATAGGGGGAATGTATCACAACATAATAGAGGCCATTTACAATAAACCCACACCCAACATAATACTGAAAAGCTGAAAGCCTGCCCACTAAATTTGACAGCAAGACAAGGATACCCATTCTCACTGCTTCTATTTAACCTAGTATTGGAAGTTCTAGCCACAGCAATCAGACAAGAAAAAGAAAAGAAGGTATCCAAATTGGAAGGAAAGAGGTAAGACCATCACTATTTGCAGATGACATAATACTCTAAATAAAGAACCCTAAAGTCTCCACCCCAAAACCATAAGAACTAATAAATGAATTGAGCAATGGTGCAGGATACAAGATTAATACACAGAAATCTGTCATGTTTCTATATGCTAATAATGGAATATCAGAAAGAGATAGTGAAAAAATAATCCTGTTTAAAATCACATCAAAAAAATAAAATACTAGCAATAAACTTAAACAAGGAGGAGAAAGACCTATACTCTGAAACCTATAAAACATTGATGAAGAAAATTAAAGATGATTCAAAGAATTAGAATGATATCCCACTCTCTTGGGGAGGAAAAATTAAAATTATTAAAATAGCCATATTACACAAAGCAATCTACAGATGTAATGTAAACCCTATCAAAATACCCAGGACATTTTTCACAGGACTAGAACAAATAATCATAAGACTTATATGGAACCACAAAAGATCCAGAATTGTCAACACAATCCTGAGGAAAAGAAGAAAGCTGGAGCTATAACCCTCCTAGACTTCCGATTATACTACAAGGCTATAGTAATCAAAACTGTATGGCATTGGCACAAAGACACATAGATCAATGGAAGAGAATAAAGAGCCCAGAAATAAACCCACAGACATGTGGTCAATTAATTTAAAACAAAGGAGGCAAGAAAATACAATGGAGAAAAGACAGTGTCTTCAGCAAGTCATGTTGGGAAAACTAGGGAGGCACATGTAAAACGATGAGATTAGGAACACTCATTTTAGGTTAAAACTAGCACTGTTAATGCCAGTGTACATAGAGAAATGGTGTCATTGTCAACTGTGTTGAAATACTGAATTTAATTATTATAAACTCTAGACCTACCACTGGATATTGCAGCAATGCGAATGGACCTAGAGAAGATTTTGCTTAGTGAAATACGTCAGACTGAGAAAGATAGATACAATATGATGTCACTTATATGTGGAATATAAAAAAAATAATACAAAGTAAAGTGCATGAAAAACAGAAACAGACTCACAGATATAGAAAACAAATTTGTGGTTACCAAAGGGAAGATGGAAGTGGGGAGGGACAAATTAGGAGTATGACTATATACAAACTAGATAAGCAACAAGGATATACTGTATAGCACACGGAATTATACCCAGTCTTTTCAAATAACCTACAATTGAATATAATCTGCAAAAATTACTGAATCACTATTCTGTACACCTGAAACCAATACAATATTGTAAATCAACTATACTTCAATCAAAAAAAAAAAAAAAAAGAAGAAGAAGAAGAAGAGGACAGAGAAAGGGACACCCAGAGAAGAACACCAAGTGATGACATAAAGACACAAAGGGAAGATGGCCATGAAATGACAGGGGCAGGGATTAGAATTATGTCCCTGCAAAATAATAAGTGCCAACGATTGCTGGCAAACATCAGAAGCTACAGAGAGTATGGCCCTGCCTATATATTGATTTCAGAACTCTAGTCCCCAAGACTGTGGGAGAATAAATTTCTGTTGCTTTAATAAACAAACAAACAAACAAGAACTTTCCTGGTAAAATAGACTGGCTTTTAGTGCAGTGAGGGCTAAATGTTTCCTCACTTGTATCCAGCTTGAGAGAGAGGGCAGAGACAGCAGTAGAAAGTTGTCATGAGATTTACTCTTACATTGTACTAGGTTGAACTAAACGTTTCACAACTGCATAACCAAGATCTCTCTCACTTCCCTTCCTGTGCATCTTATTTCTGATAGAGTCTATTTCTTTCCACACCTCAATTCCTGTATCAAATTTGCAATATTACACTTTCAGTTCTCAATGACAGTTTAATAAAGTCAGATTTCATTTCTCACTTGACTACTGACACGTGTCATATCTCCTTAAAACGTAAGTGAGGAGGGGTGAATGGCACCCTAAATTCCTAACACTAAGAGCTCATATATGCCTCACTTAATTTAGTGGCATGATAATACTAAAGATGATATGTTGCATTTGAAAAGTCTTATGATACCACATTGTTAATCTACTAAAATTTGCTGGAAATTTTGTGAAGATTTAATTTACAAGCAAGTGTTATTTTATTCACTCATGGAGAAAAATAGTTTTAAAGATATAACATTTATTAAGGTTTAGAAAATTATATTTTGTAATTACTAACATAATTTTCCCACACTACTTGTAGTGCAAAAATGTGCTTTAGGTTTACATTTTAATATCTTAAGTATTGGTCCTGAACATTTTCATTCCAGAATGAAGTTGTTATGAAATGTACAGGTACAACCACTGGGTGTATATACAGAATCATTTGCTCTTCAGAAGCTATTGAAATTCAAGTTAAAATGCACTGATGTACTGGAAGGGAATCAGAGGAAGGACTATTTTCTCATTCTTAAAATTTGTACTTTTTCTCTGATAAACATAGATCACAATTATTACTATAAGCCTGCCCCAAAACTATTCCATTGCAAATATTTATTCACTATATTTTGGTTTGGTTAATGAGGAATGGCTTAGAATGCTACCATTAACTGAAGAAGTAGTGTCATAACTCAACTACAGTAGACATATGTAGCAAAAGTAGTTTTGATAAGTAAAATCACGTAGTTTATAGAGTAGAGAAAAATAAATTTTTGGTTCAGATGAATATAAATAAAGAATTATGAATTAGGATTTAAATCACCTAAAATGACCACTAATATAAATTCCAAAAACAAAAGGGGGATTATTTTATACGTAGTTACACTCGAAAAAAATTCTTGTATATATTTTGCTATTTAATGCCCTTGAGTAGCGTCTCCTTATACGAGTCACTAATCTTTTTTAAACTTAAGAATAAAATCAGTAGCAACAAAATTTTAAAAGTTACATTATACGACTAGAGAATTACACAGCATTTGATCCGTATCTGCCTATTGTAGAGTTACTATTTAGGGCTAAGAACACTGTCTTTAGAAATGATATTTGTTTTTCTAGGTCACAGAGTATAATGATTAATATATGCCTATACTTATTGTTTAATGAATAATTTTATTTGAAGCAACTTGTAAAGCTGGTCAAATACAACGGAATGGATGCTGATTGCTTTTTGTCTAATAAGTCCAACTATTATATAGATTTGCCCGTTTATTTCATATCACATTGACAAATAACAGCAAACAAACAAAAACAGCAAACAAAAAGCCACTTAGCATTGTAATTGTAAATACCACAGAGAGTCTGAGAAACACAGATAGTTGTCCAGAATCTAGAAAAAAATAAGTCATGGAGGGTTATAGAATTGTTATAAAACTCAGGGCAGTCCTGGGAAAACATAAAAACTATTTTCCTGCCTTAAAAAAAAAAACAAGTTATGGCAAAATATGACTGATGGAAAGACTTCGTGCTCTAGGATGAATTGTTTCGGGGTAAAGTTAATGCTCAGTTACTTTATGTATTGGAAAGGGCACAGGGAAAATATGGTCAGTAGATACAGAACTAGCACCTTAGCTATTTCTAGCTAGAAACACAAAGAATGTTTCCAAAATTTCCATGTCTCAAGGTTTCAAGTTACTCTGGATCACCCGAAGTCATGATCCAAGTCTGGATCATCCGTTGGACAAAAAATAAATAGATCATTGGTATGATTAAATGACCCATTTACCTGGGTACTGTGAAATAGTGACACCTGTAAAATAATAGAAATTGTACTGAAATCAATGTTAACAGGTCTACGCTTAAAGTATATGTCTTCCATTTATCTGCTGCACAAACTTAAGTCTCTGGTCCTCTTTCTTTCCTTACTAATGTATGGAGAATACTAACACACCTTTCAAAGGATTACTGTGAGGCTCTAGTGGCAGAATATATTTGACACGTGATAAATTGTGAAGCATCACTCAAACTTTAGAAATGCTCATTTTAATGCTAATGTAATATTACAGTGTAGTGGAGACATACAGCTGGACAGAGAAAAAGAAGGAAAAACTCATTGAGGAACTGAGGCACAAAGAGACTTTTGAGTTAATAAACTTAGGAAGTGTCAAAATCATTAGTCCTCAAGCAACATTAAAATAAATTGATTAATCCCCACTGGGGATCTTTTAGCATATATCATACCAATTATTTCTTCAGAAAGGCTTATCATAGCCAAATTTCTTTGGCCCTTTTAAATTATTTATTCTCAAATGCTCTTTCAATGTTTCTCTCTCTGAAATACCTGAAAAGAATGAGGTCAACTCAAAATGCCTTTTCAAACCTACCTTATTTGTAATACAGTTTTATCTAATAGTTTTTAACTTTGTCACAGTATTCTGTACTTATTACTTTAATTAATAATATGATATAACATGAATAGAATAAAATATAAACTATTATATGTTTCATAAAGTAATTAATTATTTTCAGAAAGGCATATATATTAAGAATTAGATACATTCTTAAAACAGTTTATTATAATTTCCAAGTCTAATATATTTATTTTTATGATATGTGAATAATGATACAGTTGCATCTTGTTAAATTAAATCAGGCATCTCTTACTGTTTTAGCAATTCATGTAATTGTCCCATAATTTTGAAAATGTGCATAATAAGAATGCACAAATGATATAAAGCTCATTTTTATGTAAACAGATTAATTAATACAGAAATCTCAAATTCTCTTAACTGTCAAAATCAATATGCTTATAAGTTAGAAAAATCCTGGCTTACTGCCTTGAACAACTTAGAAAACATTAGGTAATCGCCTTTCAGTACAATAAACATATTCATAAAGCATGTAAATGAGATTCAAGGAGGTTTTATATAAGAAATGCTGGAGGATATGATACTGAGTCACCCTTTTCTTGCTCTACGATAATAAAGAAGACAAATTATGACAATGTTCATTTGAATAGGAAAAAAAGGTAATCGATCTTAGCATAAGAGAATAAAAATTGATATATTTGATCATAATTGCAATCTATTCTATCTTTCCCTTGGGGAAAATGTCATTCTTATATATGCTTATCAAAGTTGAACTGGAATAAAAGTGTACTTATTGACTCTCCTCTCTCAGAATATGTGAAACTATTATGCGAAACTATTATGCATATGTCCAAATACCAAGCAGTTGTCAATTAAAAATTATGCCCTTGGTCTATAAACTAAAAAACATTTAAAAATTAACTAAACCAAAAACTGAAAAGTAAAAACTTCCAATATCTCAAAAGGGTTGAAATGACTAGATTCAGATACAGTAATAAAATAAAATCATATTTACATGATAGTGTTAATGAAAAGAGCAGTTTCAAACTTTGGATTGGCCATTTAGTGACCTCATTCAAAATAAAAACCCATGTTCTTCTGGGACATTGTACTTATTTGTTTTTCTTGAATTTATTTGTTTTTCTTAAATCTTTTATTCCTATACACTTTCTCTATTTTCCTTTATTGGATCTCTTATTATTCAGATATTGGGCATCCTGGTCAACTGTCCCCTTTTTTTCTGGTTGAGAATTGGTCAAAATCTTAATCAAAAATTCTTCCTACAGAGACCATAATACTCTATCAGAGTTGTTGATTTTAGATAAGGAACGAATTTGGGGGAATCAACTTTTGGTGTGTAAATATTTAATTTATTCCTGTGTTTTTACATTGGACATCTATCCTCAAAGTTTTCTGGCTTTAAGTCAGACATCAAAGAAACTTCACCAAAGAATTAAACCTTCAGTCCTCTGTTCTCTTGTTGTAAGCTCATTGTCACTTCTCTTCTAGGGTCACTCAATGACACCAATCACTGAGAGGTCAGTAGGTCCTACAGGGTTGCATCATGGGTGTTTCATTGTCAGGCTTTTTGGCTTTCTCCTCTGCCATCTCAAGACTTAGATTTCTCAGATCCACCGGGTAAGTTTTAATTAGTGCAGCTGCATTTCACCTTCAAGAATGTTTTTGATAATGTGTCCTCTCAAAATTCCTTGCTAGTTGGTTTATAACACTAATAAAACATGTTAATGGATTTCTTAGGAGGAAGTACGTCTATATACATCTTTAACCAGAAACCTTCCTTTATTTTATAAATGTTGTGAAATCAGAATTCATTATAAGGTTATATTTTAAGAATATAAAAATATAACTGAGCTGACAGTGAGTCAATCTTGGGCTAAATTCAGTATTAAAATCTCACAACTGGCTTCTCTGGTGGCGTAGTGGTTGAGAGTCCGCCTGCCAATGCAGGGGACGCAGGTTCGTGCCCCGGTCTGGGAAGATCCCACATGCCACGGAGCGGCTGGGCCCGTGAGCCATGGCCACTGAGCCTGTGTGTCCGGAGCCTGTGCTCCGCAACGGGAGAGGCCACAACAGTGAGAGGCCCATGTACTGCAAAAAAAAAAAAAAAAAAAAAAATCTCACAACTGAATAAACATAATTGCAAAAATTGTATGAGGATAGTAAAGTGAATAAGAGTCCCTGCTCTCAGAGGACTAGTACTATGGGGAGATTTAATAACAACTACAAAGTGACTAGGAAGTTAGGAAGAGTGAGAAAAATGACATTAGAAATGTGCCAATATCAATCCAATGGGTTACATAAAATAACATATACATTTAAAATATTTCAGAACAACTTAGGAAAGAAGTGTCAATCAAGATGAATTATGAGGGACTTCCCTGGTGGTGCAGGGGTTAAGAATCCGCCTGCCAATGCAGGGGACACGCGTTCCATCTTTGGTCCAGGAAGATCCCACATACCGCGGAGCAACTAAGCCCGTGTGCCACAGCTACTGAGCCCGTGTGCCACAACTACTGAAGCCCGCTCGCCTAGAGCCTGTGCTCCACAACAAGAGAAGCCACTGCAATGAGCAACCTGCGCACCACAACAAAGAGTAGCCCCCACTCACTGCACCTAGAGAAAGCCCGTGCACAGCAACGAAGACCCAACGCAGCCAAAAATAAATAAATAAATAAAAATTTTAAAAAGAGATGAATTATGAGAATGTTAGGACAGTCGTAATTAATAGTGGAGATGGGGAAGGTCATGCTTGGGGATGTCATTTTGAGAGAACATAAGCAAAGTCATGTCAAGAGAGCATTTGTGGGTTTGACATCACTAAAGAGTTTAATTTGGTTAAAGCCTAGAACACGGTTGGAGAGAAGGAAAAATACTGCTGGTAGAATTTCAAGTTCTGCTCCTTTCTTACTGGGCATTACAGTTCCTTCTCATAAGTTTTTCTTAAACAAACCTTCCAGTTCAAAATAATCTCTTAATTCATGTGTATATTTCTCTAACTGGCGTAAGTCAACCAAAAAAAAATGAAATTCCATTGGTTTGGGAGACTTTTTACATGAACATGGTTTTTCATCTAATAGACTGATCATAACCCCCCCAAAAAAATCTTATTATTTGAAGACCTCTCTCTCTCTCTTTCATCTGTATACATTCTCTCATTAGACTTTTATGGTAATTATTTCATATCTGTCTGAAAACAGCTCCCAATTCTTTTACACTGCTTTCTTTTGTCCTTTATTAGGAGACTTTGTTCTGTTACTATATGCACACTGTAAGGATATGTAGTCTAGATAAATACTACAGAATTTCCAAAAGAAAACTTCTTTGGTTGTTTTATTCATTATCAAATTCAGAAGAAAGAGTTTAACTGTGAGTTTGGTAATGACCCAAGTTACTGAATAAGAACAGCTAGTCAATTAGAGATCTTGACATGAATTCACAGGTCTTCAAAAATGTTGACATATGAGTACAGAGGTTTATTTACATTAAAAACAGTTCATACAATAGTAATTAATACATGACTGAGCAAATTGGAGTGACTGAATTTTAGATTTAAGGCAACTCTTTGTTGCCTTAAATTTCTTCTTTGTTATGGGAGTACAATGTTAAAATAATGTTACTAGAATATATGTTAGGTAATAAAACTTGGATTTAATTTCTAATGATTTAAACATTTTAAAAGAGTTGTATAGGTTCTATATGCTATCACTATTTCTACAAATTGGATAAATTTAGCAATAAATAGGATTTATTTCAAAACAAAAGTGTTAAACTAAATACAGTTATAATGACGTATGTCGTTTTTTTAGTGGATATCTTTTAAAAGGCTGACATTTTACAAATTCTTACAATGCTACAAATCATAAGGACTTACTATGTTGGGTCAAATTGTTATTTCCAGGTCTTCTGTCAAATTTAATATATAATATATATGTTGAGTCAAATTGTTATTTCTAGGTCTTCTGTCAAAATGTATATATATATATATATATATATATATATATATATGAAATTTTCTTTATTTTGCCACCTTTGACCAAGATAGCTTTAATGTTCCTCTCAGCTTGGTTAAGCTTTAGATAGATTTATTTCTGATTCTAGGCTCCTGACCTCCCTTTGCTAGGATCATCTACTTCAGAAAACTTTGAATTGAATATTCTTTCTCTGCCTCCTGGTGAAGTGAATTGTCTCCCATTCTCTTGCAGATTTAACAACACAGGAGTGTCTTTTTCAAGGACCTAGGAGTCATCCCTTTAAACGTAATCATCAAGGGCTTCCCTGGTGGCTCAGTGGTTGAGAGTCCGCCTGCTGATGCAGGGGACACGGGTTCGTGCCCCAGTCCGGAAGATCCCACATGCCGCGGAGCAGCTGGGCCCGTGAGCCATCGCCGCTGAGCCTGTGCTCCGCAACGGGAGAGGCCACAACAGTGAGAGGCCTGCGGACCGCAGGAAAAAAAAAAAAGAGGATCAAGCCTGTGAGAGGACAGGAGCCTAAGATCCATAAACAGATGGCTGAACCCTGTTGACCAATCTCCCAGTACAATTATTAATTTAAAAGAAACAAAGAGTTATATTAAGATGGGTTGAACAAGGATGACTCAATATGAACAGAAGCATTTGTAATGATTATTAAGGCTTCACTACAAATATTGGATGTTTTATAGAAATAATTAGAATTAGACTTTCCATAAAGTGTTCATTCTGTGTCTAGATAACAGAGGTTCCCTTTTATCACCAAAATATTCATTAATTCTTGGAACTTTTGGCAATTCCTAAATATTTTCATGAAAATTACCTTAAGTTACATTTTAAAAAGTTACTGCGTGTTTTATGTGTATTATCTGTAACTATGTGTTCCCTTTGGTTGTACGGCTTATTGGCTCTGAACCCCCTCTTGATCTCCTTTCACAAAAATTCACACCAGTTGTCTTTTAAACCTAAACTATCTTTGGGTTTGCTGGAATACCTTTAACTGAAAACAGACCACTTGGTGGCTCTAATGACTGGCATTGACTGTGTGGCACAAGAGCCTAATGGCTGCCATCTGAAAGTCAGATGGGAGCTTGTCATCCCAGTAGAGGATGCCTGCCTCAAGATCATCCCAGATAAAAGGATTAATTTTGTCCCTTCCTTCTCAGAAATGAGAAAAATAGATCTTTAGCTAATTTAACTTTTAAAGGAGGAAAACAACCTCCATTTGAGCCACTGAAGGGAAATTTTGCAATGGCACTTTCTCTCCCCAAAACTCTTTTTTTTTTTATGTTTTATAGCAGTCATGGAAGTAAATAGACTACATCATGCTATAGTTCAGAAAACAGCAGAACTAGATAGTGTCACTAAGATAGGACATTTTATCAAAGAGGTTCATGAAATTGAATAGGAAGAATTTCAAATAGGGCAATTGTAAAAATAATAGTGCCTGTTTGAGGTAGACTTTATTATACGGCCTTAGGGTAAGATTATTGCATTTACATTCTTATAGACATATGTTATATGGAATATTACTAAACAATTAGGAAAGAAAAATCATAAAACTTGGTAATTTGGCTAATACCACCTAATGGACTTTTATGGGATCTTTGGACTGGTGGATTGGATATGTTCTTGTAATTTAATTTAAGGTCTCGTCTCCTTCCTTAGAAGTGAACTGCAATTCTGATTATAATCCTTCTCTTGGATGCGTGATGTTATGATGCGCAAATGAATGACTCCAAAATAATTCAACGTTTCTGTGCAACTTTTAGCTGATCGAATGATCCAACATATGATCTTTCAGCAAAGAGAATAGAAAACCCTGACACACAACCACCTTCAAAAATTTATCACGTGACCACTGTATACACTACACATACAGTATACAGTGGTGGAGACCTACACTGATAATGTCTCATTACAATATATGTTTAAGCTTCGGCTAAAGAATAATAAAAGTTGTTAGGGAGGGGCTCATAACTGACACCAACATAATGCTTTGTCCTTGTGTTAAACAATCCTGAGACCAAAGGGGGAAAAAAGACAAAACAAAAAACAAAAGTTCTTTACTTGAAGAACCACTGGCTCCTATATTATAGGTTGTGAACCAATCTACAAGACCAACGACATGCTTCAAAACATGTACTTCAAAAACATAGCCTCGGGCTTCCCTGGTGGCGAAGTGGTTGAGAGTCCGCCTGCTGATGCAGGGGACACGGGTTCGTGCCCCGGTCCGGGAAGATCCCACATGCCGCGGAGCAACTGGGCCCATGAGCCATGGCCGCTGAGTCTGTGCGTCCGGAGCCTGTGCTCCACAACGGGAGAGGCCACAACGGTGAGAGGCCTGCGTACCACACACACACACACACACACACACACACACACCCACACACAAAACATAACCTCGCCCTTTGCCTAGAAATACAAAGCCATTGTGTGATAACCTCTGCCTAATGCAACAAATTACTGGGGTTGAAATATCAGTGTTAAAATCACACAATCCAGGCTGTAAAGCCAATCCTAGAAATACCCTTCCCTAATTCATCTATTCAAAGAACTAAGTAACACTGACTGTTTAAGGTGATGTTCTTCCTTTCTGTGGTAATTCCAGTAAATTTAACTTTGATAATAACAGTGGGACTCCACTAGGAACTGCATGCATCTAAGGAGAGCCACTGCTACAGAGATTTTAGGGAGTTGACATGACTGTGGGATCAGACTTCCAGAACACATGAGAAGTCTGAATTTGTATAAAAAATGAGTATTCTCAAAAAAAAATAATAATAAAAATAAAAAAATTAAAAATGAGTATTCTCCATCGATGTGAGTTTTACTTCTACACTATAGTATCGAAATATATACAATAGAAGAGTATTTTTCACATGTAAAGGAAACATAGGTAGAGATCTTGCAATTAAATTCTATTAATTTATAATAAGGCATTTTATTAAAAAAGTAAAAGCATGTAATTTAAGAGGTGTTTACATAGCTAGAGATTACATAACAATTCATCTGAGAATCAAAAATAATTAAAGGTTAACATATAAACATAATTTTCTGAGATTATAAAGAATAAAAAATACTTCACATTAAGATCTGATAAGGACATTAATCAAGATTACAAATGGCAAGACAAAGGGATGTTTTAATGTATTCACTAATTACTTTTTGATGCCATATCATTATTTATAAATCCCAATTTGAAGCATCTCAACAAAATACAATTTTATGGCACATTATATATAACAGCCTTGCTGTTTACAAAATAGAGTCAATTTTAAAAGTTCTTAAAATTACAGCAGCTTTAATTCTACACAGGATATCACCACCTAAATGTGAGATGCTTTTAGAAAGGGATCTAAATGTTACCTTAAATATTATTCTTCGAAAAACTCTTAAATGCAATTTGATCAATATTTGGGATTATAAGAGAAGCTTTGACTAGCTATGAAAATCTATCGCTGGAGGGTTTATATTTATTTTTTATAATGCTTCCAAGAAAAGGAAATAATAGAAAAGGAAATAATAGAATAATAGGAATAATAGAAGGAAATAGATGGAGTTTAAACAAATGGCCATCCATTAAAGTTTTTCAAAGCATTTTAAACATCTTTTCTTATGATTCTTGACAGCCGAGGGCAAACAAGGTTCTTTGTCAATTTACGACTAAGCTGATACCTATAAAGATCCTCTGAGACTGCTGTTAGCTCTAACTAATGTCCATTTCCTTTATGCTACATTTGGGCTTTCAAGAGTGATGTCCTCCCAGCTAGCTATCAGTCTCGCAGACTCATTTACCTGAATACATAAAAGGACAAGTGATGAGCTTTTGGGGTGGATTTACTATTTGAAACGTTAAAGCTAATTTATGATAGATTAATATGACCTTAACAATCCCACCTTTTCTTTGCTTCATTTTACTTTTCAAGTAAGGGAAAAAAAAAAGTAATGTATAAGAACAAGCTGAAATAGGTTATGTATTACAAAATAGATGATGTATTGCCAAGTTTTATGTATATATATATTGTGTATACACTAGGAAGTTGAAATCTGTATATGGTCAAACTGAGGCTTTGATTCTAGTTTGAAGAGTATGTAGTCTTCATCATTTTACTTAAGTAAAAAGATAAACAATATTCTTATCCAAGTAAAAGTGAGTTTTACTTGAAACATCAATATAGGCAAGAATATGAATGCACTATTTGGTATGCAAATAAAATGTAGGTGAGAAGACTGGTGAGAAGACTGACTTAAATTTTATTTCTTTACATAAAGAAAGTTTATGTAAAAAGAATACTACATAATACCATGATTTATAACATTAATAATTAATGTAAATAGTCAGAAACACTTGTAAGATTAAAATAAATATTAAAGACCATATATATAAAAACATAGATAGATACAGTTATTAATATAGATCTGTAGATATCCAAGCATCCTTGGAGACATAAACCATTTAGTCTTTTTCTAAATATATGTGTAAATATGCTTGTCTAAAAGCCACTGAAAAATTATGGAAAACTCTTAACAAAGGAAATGGGTGTCTTGGCTGTGGTATACATTTGTTAAGACTCTAGACCTGCTAACACTTAAATTCAGCAAATATTTTTTGATACTTATTATCAGGGCTCAAAAGTAGAAATTTAAAAAGAAATCTTGTCAAATAGGATTTATGATTCTTTATCTTTAAAAAAATGTTTTTTAGAAGATGAAATGTGACTTAGCATGCTTGAACTTGCAATAATAAAATTAGCCAAATTAAAGCCTGTGTTACCCAACCCTTTTTATTTCAATAGCAAGTAACTATAAAACTAGGTCTATGTCAGCAATTCAATTTACTTCACAATTTTTCTCTGTGAGAGCAATATGAAAGTCTCTTTAGCTTCTTTCAAAGAAATTTTGAAGGACTGACGTAAAATTAGTCTATTACTATGTATAACTATAATTCTTAAAATATTTTTCATTATAGACATTTTACACCTAAAGCAAATCTTTGTAATATAATATTACCTTGAAAATTCCCAAAGCTCTGATATATACACGTACGTGTGTGTGTGTGTGTGTGTGTATATATATATAATTTTTTAACTTGTTAAAAAAATGCCTTCCTCTAGGTTTAGGATAGCAGCTGGTTTGACAGTTGCAATATTAACAGTGGGAAAGACAGAACCGTGGCCAAGAACGCAAGGACAAACCTTACTTGCATATAAAGCATCACATGAGGCTGTATAAAAACCATTCCAGCATAGTACAGTTTAATCTACAATCTTAAATATATGTTATGCTCAAAGACTGAGGGACTTAAATATAGCAGCCTTAATCTCTTGACCTTAAAACATGACTCAATCATAGATACAGAGGACAAAGAGGTAGCTTCCAGGAGGGAGGAGGGTGGGGGAATGAGAGAAGTAGGTGAGGGAGATTAAAAGGTACCAGTTTCCAGTTACAAAACAAATGAGTATGAAATGTACGATGGGGAGAATACAGTCGATAATAATGTAATATCTTTATATGATGGCAGATAGTAACTAGACTTATCATGGTCATCATTTTGAAATGTATAGAAATATTGAATCACTAGGTTGTGCACCAGGAACTAACATAGTGTTGTAGGTCAATTCTATTTCAAAAACAAACAAATAAACTCATGGAAAAAGAGATCAGTTTTGTGATTACCAGATGTGTGGGTTGTGGGGAGGGGGAATTGAATGAAAGTAGTCAAAAGGTACTAACTTCCAGTTATAAGAAAAAAAGTATTAGGGATGTAATATGTAACATGATAGATATAATTATCACTGCTATACATTGTGGGTGAAAGTCATTAAGAGAGTAGATCCTGAGAGTTCTCATTAAAAAAAATATTTTTTTGAGTTTTAGATTCTATTTATTTTTCTATACAGCAGGTTCTTATTAGTTATCCATTTAATACATATTAGTGTATATATGTCATTCTCAGTCTCCCAGTTCATCCCACCACCACCCCCACCAGGCCCCCTCTGCCACTTTCCCCCCTTGGTGTCCATACGTTTGTTCTCTACATCTGTGTCTCTATTGTTTTTTAACTTTTTCTTTTATTTTGTACCTATATGAGATGATGGATATTCACTAAACTTGTTGTAGTAATCATTTCATGATGTAAGTCAAATCATTATGCTGTACACCTTAAACTTGTCAGTGCTGTATGTCAATTATAGCTCAGTAAAACTGGAAGAAAAAAAAAGCCCAAACATGGCTCAAATGTTAATGTGGAAAACGTGTCTAGTTACTAAAGAGGCAGAGGTGGATTAGACCTTGTTTCGTTGGGCCGATACTAAATCCTATGATAGAGTTATAGAGGGTTGCAGCTCTATGAGAGAGCTGGCAACAGCATGATGTCATTCTGCAGTGGTGCTGGGAAGAGTCACTGTGTCTTTCTCTAGGACAGAGCTATGTGCAGGGTGCGGTAGAAGAGGACCTGGGATTGTCAGGGATGTTTACATGTGAGGTGACATTTAAAGTGAGACCTGAAGAGCAAGCAGGGAGACTCTGGGAAAGTCATTCCACGTAGCAGGAACTGATTGTGCAAAACCCAAAGGCAAAATAAAATAGACAAAATTAAATAACTCCAAGTAATTTATTATCATTCATTAGTAATTCATTCATTAGTATATGTTTGTTCAACAAATATATATTAAATACCAGCCATTTGAGTGCAGATACGTCTAAGAAACCCCATCAAAATTTGGGTTCACCAGCTTGATTTGAACTATTTTGAGACAATGTGCAACAAAAGTTCTAGATTTTTACTCCTCTTACTCCACAGCAATAATAGGAGGATTTCTCTTTTCTTTGCATTTTTATGCCCATAAATTAAATATTTTATAACGACATGCTAAAATAGAAAATATATTACATAAAATACATTGCAAATGGAATCAGGTTTCCTTCTAAATAATCAATAAAATTGTCTATTTATTACTGAAAAAAATATTCTGAGGTTTCCCTTTGCAACTCAGAGCTGAAAATAAGACGTCATATAAGGGCTCAAACATTTACCTCATAAATATTGTTGTCAATATAAACCAACCAATTAAGACTAACAATAGCAGGAAACCTAAGAAAGCAGAGGTGTCCATATTATAAGTATTGCTTTAAAATTGACAACAGAATCACTTTTTATTAATCAGCAATTCTTTTTTAAAATAAATACTATGGTGACCAACAATTTGAGGAATATAATCTTATAACTTGAGAATTCGGCAACAATTAAAGGCACCAAAGAGGTAAAGGACTGAACTGAACAAGCTTGGGGAGGGTCAGATGGAAACACTTGTTCTCTCCTCATGATTCCAGGTGAAGAGGTATCTATTTGGGTATCATTTCAGGCCTCTTGTCCTACTTCATTTAGTCTGGTCCAGGAAAGTAAGAAAGACTCATCAGATATTTTGGGGAAGAACCTGAACATGAATGACTAACTCCTCTGTGTTTTATTCTCTCGTAATCAACCTGCCTGAAAAGAGGGTGCCTTCTCATCTACTGAGAAGTCTGAAATTATATTGGTTCATTTTACTCTAATGCGAATATTAGGAAATCATATACTTACACTTCATCCTCCAAGCTTTTATCGGTAATCAGTAAAGCTGACATTGGATCTCCACATGTTTGATCCCTGAATCTATCTCTTAGCTGCTTTTGCACCATTACTAGCTTTGTAATGAACAAGACACTAAAAATCAGTCTCAGTTTCCTCATCTGGAAAATGAATATAATGTTTTTTGAAGACTAACTTAAACCTACTAATATTTTTAAAGTGATTAGCTATATCTGACACTGTGAGCACTGTTGTTAAATAAATAAACAAACATTATTTATTTGTCCCTTTACAACTCCAGTAGTGAGATCAGAAAGGTACCTAGTTCATCTCATTTAGGTCTTTGTTGAGTAAAAGAGAAAAACAATTGGAATTGATTAAAAGTACAACAGGAAAGCTAGAAGAAGAGCTAGCTGCATTAGTCTAGATGAGAGGTGAGGCTGATATAAACTTGGACAGCAATTTTACAGAGACAAACAGTGTGGCAGAGAGATTGCTTTGGAAAACCTTTTTAATACTGTTCTGCAGTTTATAACACTTCCACACAAACTTCTCAACCTCTGTCCATCACTAGGCAGAAATTTTCACTGCAGTCAGATTACTTTCACAATCACCTACAGGCAGGCTCGCCATTTGCTCTAACACAGGTATTTCCTATAGATAGTGGGTTAAATGATGGCCCTCAACATGATCTCTCCACATCCTAATCCCTGGAACCTATGAATGTCACCTTATTAGGGGGGAAAAAAAAGGGTCTTTGCAGATTTAACGAAGTTAAGAATCTTGAAGTAAGGAGATTATCCTAGATTATATGAGTCCAAAATCCAACAATGTGTCCTTACAACAGAAACATAGAGGCCAATCTGAGACAGACCAAAGAGAAGACAGAGAAGAAGAGGCTATGGTAATCAAAAAGGCAAGATTGGAGTGATGTGACCATAAGTCAAAGAAGCCAGAAGTCCTCATGGTCAACAGACACTGGAAGAGGCAGAGTGTGGAAACTCTACTAGTCTACCAGAGAATGAGGCCCTGCTGACACATTGTTTTAAGACTTTTGCCCTCCAAAACTGTAAGAAAATTAATTTTTTTGGTTTTAAGCCACCAATTTGTTATGGTAGTTTTTTTATAATAGCCACTGGAAACTGATGCAGATTTTGGTAACAGGAAGTGGGGTATTGCTGTAACAGATACCTAAAAATGTGGATGTGGTTTTGGACTTGGGTAATGGTAAAAGGCTGGAAGAATTTGGAGAAGCATAATAGGAAATGTCTGGATTGCTTTTGAAGAGATTGTTGGTGCTAAAGTCAATTCTGGTGAAGGCTTAGATGGAAATAAGAAACATGATAGAGGAAGTGTTTAATTCCTTAGAGGATAAATATATTGTCAGAAATAGAATACTGATGGACCTATGAATGTTAAATGCACCTCTGGAGGTGGCTCAGAAAAAAACCGAGGAATATGTAATTGGAAACTTAAGAAAGAAGATCCTTGTTATATAGTGCCTAGAAACTTGGCTGAATTGTGTTTTCCTGTTTTACGGAAAGCAGAATTTTTAAGTGATGAGCTTGTAGATTTAGCTGAGGAGATTTCCAAACAAAAGTGTTTATGGTGCATCCTGATTTTTTTCTTTTTTTCCTGCTCGTAGTTAAAAGGCAAGAAGAGAAAGATAAATTGAGGAAGCAATTGGTGACTTGAGAGGTTCTCAGCCTATCCAAATTGCAAAGAATGTTAAATTAGAAAATTCACTGTTGGAAAGTGTGCTACAGAGACAGAGCAAAGAGTGTGGCTGGACAACCTTACACTGAAAGTTTATGAATTATGGATCAATTCAAGATTTTAATGAAAGCCAGGAATACAGATGGGGTTATCCAAGCAAGATGTGTGGAGGACCCTCTTGTCTAATGAGCTGGATTACCGTGACATACATAAATAAGAGACCTACAAGTTTCTTGAGAATGTTACATCAGCAGGAAGAAGGTCAGCTTGGACCGGAAGCAGCCTGTTAGGAGGATACTACAGAAAACTGTTGGACTTCCAAAATTCTAAAGACAAGCAACACGAATACACAGCTACTCAGCTGCAAACATGTGTGATCCTTCAAGGAAAAGGAAGAATGATTCTGAGACAGAGACAAGTAGAGCCTCAGGCCCAAACAGTGGAGACACATATCCAGACAGTAGAGCTGTGAGTAACAAATAATTATTCTCAGGCCTTGAAACCTAATAGAATTTGTTTTGCTAGATTTTAAATTTGCTTGGGAATGGTGAACTTTTTATTACTTGCAGTTTGTCTTATTTTGGAATGAGAATGTCTATTCTGTGCTAGCTCCCTCACTGTATTTTGGAAGCAGATAACTTATTTTCCAGATTGACAGTTCCACAAATGGAGAGGGATTTTGTCTCATGATGGATCATTCCCAGAGTCTAACCCATATCTGATTTAAGAGTTAAATGATAATATTTTGATTGTTAAGCTCATGCTATGCAGATGATATTATGGACATAGGGCTTATGTTGTAATAGGTTGAGACTTTGGTGAATTGAGGGACATGTTGAATTATTTTGCACGTGGGAGGCACATAAATTTTGAGGAGCCAGAGGTAGACAGTAGTGGGTTAAATGGTGGCTCCCATAAAGATAAATCCACATCTTAAACCCTGGAAACTGTGAATATTAACTTATTTGGGAAAATGGTCTTTGCAGATATAATTATATTAAGGAGTTTGAGAAGAAGTTATAATGCTGGATTATCTATTGCTCACTTTGTGTCTCTGTGTCACGTATTGATAATTCTTGCAATATTTCAAACTTTTTCATTATTATTACATTTGTTATGGTGATCTGTGGTCAGTGATCTTTGATGTTACTATTGCAAAAAGAGTATTGCTCGATGAAGGCTCAGATGATGGTTAGTATTTTTTTTAGCAATAAAGTCTTTTAAATTAAGATATGTACACTTTTTTAGTGTAGACCTAAATCCAAAGGAAATGTCATTATAAGGGAAAGGAAGAGGAATCTCTGAGCCAGACAAAGATAAAAAGATATAGAAAAGAGAAGGAGGCAATGTGACCACTGAGGCAGAGACTGGAGTGATGTGACCATATTCCAAGGAAGCTAAGGGTTGTCAATGGGCACCAAGAGCTGGAAGAGGCAAAGAATGGGATTTTATCTGCAGTGTCTGGAGGCAGTAAGGCCTTGTCAACACATCGATTTTGGACTTCTGTCTTCCAAAATTGCTAGAGAGTAAATGTTTTTTTTTGAAAGCACCAAGTTTGTGTTAATTTATTATGGCAGCCGCAGGAAACTAATACTCTCTAATAAAATCCTTGCACATTTAAACTCATATTGGTTTCTGCTTCTCTGAGCGTGTGGACTAACACAATTGAATAGAATATTTTGTTATCTGGAGCTGATAATCAATATTTTTATTTTGGACATACTAAATATAAGATGTTTCAAACATATTTAAGTCAGAGGTCATGTAGGCAGTTCGGGTCTAAAGATCAGTGGAGATGCCAATCCTGGAGAACTAAATGCAGGAGACATTAACACATGGATAATATTTAAAGAGAGGAACTCTTTGAGGTATCCTGTTAAAAATGGTGTAAATAAATGAGATGAGAGGGTTAAGCCCTGAAATAATCCAGCATTTTACATATTATCAGAGGAAGATGAGCTAGTGAAAGAGACTAAGAAGGAAGAGGCAGTGAGGTTATATGGTTTGTCTTCCAGATAGTGTCCGACTCCTTTCTCACTTTTGACCTCACCTCTTACCTCCTCTCTTAGCCTTACTTCATCTCTATCCTCCACTTCCTCCTGGATTCATCTTCACAGAAGATGAGGCTGGTTTGTACTGATGATGATTAGTTTATACCTTTTGTAGGATTTCCTTAAACTAAGATATTTACTGTTGTTTTTCTCTAGAAAAAATTTCTTGTGAAATATTTCACAAAGGATCTGTGTCAAAATATCAAGAGAACCCCAAAATAACCATATGAATAATGTTAGAAAAAAATGACATTTTCCTGGTCATTGTTTCTGGTATACAAAAGGAAAATGAGGGCATAGAGATGTGCTGGAGAGATCAGCATTAGAAGGCAATGAGGACTCCGGACATCTATTTGAATCAAAAGTTTCTCCCATCACTGTCACTTTCTGCCACACATCCTAAAATATCTCCACTAGTTTTTGTCTTGTTAGACAACTTCATATCCTCTCTCTTAATTGACTTAAATTCTCTCTGGGTCACAGTGGCATTAAAATAAATAATCATTGTTTTTCACCCTTCTCCCCACATGTATATAAACATTGGTTTATCAGAGTCTACTGGTTGCTTCCCAACACTCAATATTCATGCTTTTCTTCTTCCATCGGGCATTTGGTCACTGAGAAGAAAGGCAACATTCCCCTGCCTCCCTTGTAGCTGGGTGTGACATTGTTACTAAGTTATAGCTGCTGTAATACAAGTAGAATTACCATGTGGCGAATTCCACAAGTATTCTCTGAAAAGGTAAATGCGAAGCTCCTTTCACCCCCTCATCCTTTCCCAGTGGTTACAGGCAGACATGATGTCAACCTTAGAAGTAGAACCACCAGTACAGGAGCAACAGGATTGAAAGGACCTGGTATCCCTTGGGAAACAAGGTGCTGAGCCAGTTTACAAGCCTGCCCCGCCTACTTTAGACCATTTAAGTGAGACTTGTGTATCGTATCTACACCAGTTTAAAAGGATATCTTTGCCATTCACATGTGAAACTAACCCCAACTGACACAGTTTTGTTTTGTTTTTTAACTTGGAACTGGGTTGCTGGAAGTAACAGATCATGTGTCATTGGCTTAATGAAAGTTGTCCAGCAGCAGATGGCAAGGACTCACGTGGACTTATAATGTAGTAGCAAAATATGGTAAAAATTCCCTGTTTCCCTCATAAGGCAGATCAGGTACAGGTGGGTTGTATAATAAGAAGTTATAAGAAATTGCTACGGGCTGAAATATGTTTCTCCAAAATTCATATGTTGAAGTACTAATACAGTACCTAAGAATGTAAATGTATTTGCAGATAAAGTACTTAAATGGGTAATTAATTTAAAATGAGGTCATTAGGGTAGCACCGCATCCAATGACTTGGTCCTTCTAATAGGAGATTAGGAGACAGACCCAAAGAGAGGGATGACCATGTGAAGACACAGAGAGAAGTTGGCCATCTCTAAGGGAAGGAAGAATGCCTCAGAAGGAATCAGCCCTGCTGACACCTTGATCTTGGACTTTCAGTATCTAGAATTGTGAGAAAATAAACTTCTGGTGTTTAAGCCACTCAGGCTGTGGTATGATGTTATGGCAGCCCTGGCAAACGAATACAGAGATAATCAAAACATATTGTGTATTAACTATTCTTGCCACTATTAGGAAAGTCTGATAAGAAAGAGAATAACTTAGCATGTAGAGAAAGCTGCTAAGAGAGATGAGAGGGATAAACGGCAACACAACGACGTTAAGGAAGGTGTTCTGTAAAGCAGCGTATACGTATTTATTAACAGCAGCTCAGTAATGCGGCACATTGCTGGGTTGAAAAGTCAGCTGCTGCTTCATCTTATAGTCAAGCAGACCTAAGCACCAGCTCTCAAGGTAAAGCCTTAGCAAAAGATCAGGCTGTGACTCAGGTCTTTTTCCAGTGCCTGCCACTATGACTTCCCAGCCAAACAACGGAAACCAGCCTGGGTAAAACATCTGATTTGGATTGCTGTTTCACACCACACTCCACCCCTCACCTTTTAAATTATTTCTAGATATCAATCACAAAACTAGAAAAGAAGGGGCTGTGAATAGAACCCAAATCATGTAAGTTTTCAGACTTAAACATTTTATCTAGTAAGGTGATTGGTGTTGTAAGGCAACCCTTTCTGGATTTCTTGGTGCTTCTGCTTGGTCTAGACCTCCCAAGCAACAGAAATTTGCATGTTATAATGACAAAGAACGTCTCCTTTTCTTTTCCCCCAGTACCATCTGCTCTTTGCATTCTACAGGTGGTAGATATATGGAGCCTTTTTTACTCCTTTCACCAGAGACACCTGTTCTTGTTCAAGGGCTAATCAAGCCTTTCTTATCTCTCTGGGAGCCAAGGTTTACATTCCTGGTTGGAGAATTTCTCCTTCTCCCCCAGGAGGAGATCTATTTACATTCCAGAACAAAAGATAAGCTCTTTCTCTTAACTTCAGAGGGGAGGAGGAGATGTGTCTACACCTATATAAGCTTCAAGATTCATGATTTTGGAGTCCCTCTCCTGTGGTGCAGACCACTCTGTATGTTCACGGAACATTTGCCTCTCATTACATAGCCCCATGAGGGAAACAGCAACAGTACTAGGTATTCTGTGAGTAAGTAAAATAGGCTTTTTTTTTTTTTTTTTTTAACCTAGTCTTTGTTTCTTTTGACTCTGATCAGTATCTGGTGTTTCTGCTAACATGTGTGTGTTTGTGTGTGTATTTATCAATCTCTTTATCCATTTTCCAATCTCTATATCTATATATCTGCTATCTCTCTATCTATTTAATGGTTCAAATAGGGTAACATAAACTCTTCACAGTTTCAGACATACCAGGTATATACATATGGTCAAATGATTATCACAAACAGCAAAGGTGTAAGAAGTGTTCTAAGTAATTCTTTGTCGTTTTTGAGAATTGTATTGCAAAAAATAAAACAAAACAAACAAAAAATATCGCAAACCTAGTCTGCAACCCTTCTAGGCCAACAAACCTACATCAATATAATTGTCATTTTAAAGCCATTCAGCCTCTAAAACGGACACCTCTTTTACTGCCAACTTCACATGTGGACAGAGAGTATAATGGACAAAACTAAACCTTCCAGAAAGAAGGGTCCAGAGGACGTAGAGGAAAATGAAAAAGTAACTCATGCCAGAGAACAAATCCAGCCACTAACAGATGGTCTAACAGGAATTAACTGTACTGCCAGTGCAAGGAGTCTTCAATTTCTTCCCCGACTAATGACTGCCTTGTGTTTCCCATTCTTCCTTTTTCCCTGAATGCGGGTTGTGAAATGGGTTACTCATTATCTCAGTACAATTGCATATCGAATGTGTTAGGGACATAGAACTTGAATTTTAATTTACAGGTATAAAGTACATTTTTCTACCTAGAGCAACTCTTGAATAGAAAATGTTAAAACTGACTGCTGTGTTTTATCACAACCATTATAACCAGCAAACGCTATTAAAAACACAATGAGGGCTTCCCTGGAGGCGCACTGGTTGAGAGTCTGCCTGCCAGTGCAGGGGACACGGGTTCGTGCCCCGGTCCGGGAAGATCCCACATGCCGCAGAGCGGCTGGGCCCGTGAGCCATGGCCGCTGAGCCTGCGCGTCCGGAGCCTCTGCTCCGCAACGGGAGAGGCCACAATAGTGAGAGGCCCGCGTACCACAAAAAAAAAAAAAACACCACCACAATGATCTTTGATTGACCTCACTATGTCAGAACCGAATTGGACTGGCCAATGAATAACAGCTCTTGTTTGAATCATTTGTATGTAGATCCCTAGACTTATTCCTTCCTAACCAGAGAACAACTTTTCAATATCATTAGCATAACTAGGAGAAATAACATAACATACTTTTCACCCTTTCTAGCAGTTAGGCATCTCTAATTTGCCCTTACTGAATTGTTTCCACTGGTATGTCTCCTTGCCTGGCAAGTTAAATTCAGTTTGCTGTTGTTTTTTACTGTACGTTTTTAAAGATTACTGGAGGCCATTGTTTACAGAAATCACAATACAACAGAAAGCTACATCTGGATCTGATCAAGAGGACAACGTATCACACAGAATCTTCGATATGGAGTTGAATGAATTAACCAGTTGTGACTAGGATATTTTCTTTCCCCTAGGAAAGAGACTGAACGTATACAACACAAAAATGAATGGCATAATTATGTAGTTAAGACAGCTTTTAGAACAAACAATATATTCCTTTCCCTCCTTTTATATCATTAGACTGTCAGATATTTTGCTGTCTGTGTAGTATATTTTTAGCCTTGTTGGTACAGCGCCAACTACAAATTGGCACTTTCCATTGGCACTTGCCATCTACCTCTACAAGGGTTAAATCATGAGCTGCTGCGGCTGTTGACTTTCAACACCCCCTGAAAGGAGTTCAGGGTGAAGAACAGGAATGTGGCCCTCTGTGCCCTGGGAAAAACTGAGAGCAGGCCTTCAGACAGTTAGATATTTTCAGGAGATTTTATGAGCCCAATTCTTATATCTCCTCATATACAGAAAAGTACTAAAATCTTTCATGGTGACGTCTGCTTCTCATGACTAGCAGTAACCTTCATGAGACCAGCAGAAACCTTCTGCAAATAATACTTGCTTGATTGCATGTACTCCCCATTCACCAGAATCACATATATAATGACCTTCTCCCCTCTTTGGAGCAGTTTCTCGGAGCTATCTGAGACGCTGTCTCCCGGGCTATAGTCCTCATTTTGCCCCAGATAAAACCTAACTCACAACTCTCATGTTGTGCTTTTTTTTTTTTTTTTTTTTTCTAAGTCGGCAATAGCTGTGCAAAAACGTTCTGACCATTGGGAAGTAAGTAGAGGTATATTCAGCTTCCAGGAACATTCTCTAAATGATAGTTAGCATGCCACTTTTGTCCCTTCTTCTTTGACCTGTTCCCTCTTGATGACTGGAATGCAAATGAGATGGCTGTGGTGGGTTGGCCAACAGGGGAGTGAGTTGACCTTGGGGATGGAGGCTGTATACGGTGGGACAAGATAAAAGTAATGAATTGCGTGCTTTGTGGACCAAAGGACCATACTACACTAAATTTCTGTACATCTCAATTCCTCCATGAAAAAAAATAAAGCTCTATTTGCTAAAGCTATTGTTATCTGTCATCCTCGTTATTTCTAGTCAAGCCTAATCATAACTAAGAGATCTGGCAAGTAAGCTACTAAGTAGACAGAATGTCAGACAACTGTTTTATCCTTTTCTCATTTTTCTGGACACCACTGGAACTTTTCTCCTGTGCATGAAGTCTACTCAATAGCACAGCTATAATTTGAAACTTATAATCACATCTGTACTTGCCATCTAAGATCTAAAACTTAGAGCTCCCCACCACAGTAACATTTTTCCCAATTCACTAAAGCTTATGGAACTTACTTTTTATTTCTATTCTATATTATTATCTATATTCCATATTATTTCTATAAGCATTTCACTCACCATAAAAAAGTCATCTTTCACTAATTATCTTTTCTCTCTAAATTGAGCGTTTATGTTTTGCAGCATGCATTTTGTTACTGCATAACACAAGTGAATTATATTTTGTAGTGGTTTCATAATATTTTTATTACATTTTTTTGATAGCTATAAGGCTATGATAGTACTAAATGAAACCAGTAATAAACACTAATTACAGACACCATTTATTGAGTTATATTGTATTCCAAATACTATAATATTTCAATCAATTTTCAAACTATCACATAAGTAAGTAATAATAGTGTGTAGTGGGTTGAATCCCTAAAATTTGTGTCCAACTCTTATCTCCCAGAATATGGGAGGGTGACCTTATTTGGAAAAAGTGTCTTTGAGATCTAATTAAAATAAGGATCTTAAGTTGAGATCATCCTAGATTGGGATAGACCCTATATCCAGTGAGAGTTTTCTCATAAGAGACAGAAGATTAGAAGATGCTAGAGACACACAGAGGGGAAGGCCAGTAGAGACACAAAAACGAACATGTGAAGATGGAGGGTGATATTAGAACAGTGGGTCTATAAGCCAAGGAATGTCAGGGTTGCCTCAGCCAGCAGAAGCTAGGGAGAAGCATGGAACAGATTCTACCTCAGAGCCTCCAGAAAGAACCAATGTTGCCAATCCTGCAAATAATTGATTTTCTTTTTTTTTAACTTTTTATTTTATATTGGGGTATAGGTAATTAACAGTGTTGTGTTAGATTCAGGGGTACACAAAGTGACTCAGTTATACATACACATGTATTCATTCTTTTTCACATTCTTTGATTTTCAACTTCTGACTTCAAGGACATCGAGAAAACAAATTTCTGTTGTTTTAAGGCATTGAATTTGTGGCAATTTGTTATGGAAGCCCTATGAAACTAATATATCAATGGATTTTCCTACCAGAAAGTAGGATGCTGCTGTAACCAATACTAAAACATTTAAAAATGCAGAAGTGGCACTGCTTTTGGGTAATAGATAGAGGCCGGTGAAATTTGGAGACACACCATTAAAAAAGCCATGATTTGTCTTGAAAAAACGGTTGGTAGAAACATGGATGTTAAAGACTAGTCTGGTGAGAACTCAGAAGGAAGTGAAGAGCACTGTTGAGAAAGTTTCTATCATCTTAGAGAACACAGATTGTCATGAATGGATGTTGGTAGAAATATGACCATTAAAGTTGCTTCTGGCGAGTAACGAAATGAAATGAGGAACATGATATTGTAAATTGGAGGAAAGGTGATCCTTGTTATAAAGTTTCAGAAAATTGAGCAGAATTATTTTCTACTGTTGAGTGTTCTGTGGTCGGATATAAGTGATGAGATTGGATATTAATCTGAGAGATTTCTAAGGAAAGTGCTGAAGCTGAAACCTTGTTTCTCTTACTGCTTATAGTATTGATAAAATGTGAAAGGAAAGACATAAATTGAGGAAGGAAGTGCTAGCGAGAAGGAACCAGCATTTGATTTGGAAGATACTTAGCCTATCCAGATTTCAAAGGATGCTAAAATTAGGAAATCACTGTTGTAAAGGATGCTCTGGAGATAGGGTAAATGGTGTGGCTCGGTAACCTTTTTTGAAGAGATTGGGTGTGTGATTCATGGATCCAATCAACCATCTTAGTAGAAGCCAGGAATACAAACAGGGTTATTTAGGAAGGATTTGTGAACAGTCCCCTTTCTCATGATATAGTTCCTCTCAACGTACAAAGGAGACCCCAAATTTTTGAGAATGTTATACAGCAGAAAAACCACCAACTTTGACTGAAAGGGAAAGAGATGGAATAGAATGAAGGCAGGTTGTCAGTCTAGGATTCTACAGTGAGGAAATGGGCTGAGACAGTTACTAGGCTGAAAACACGTGCTAACCTTCAAATAAAGAAGGAATGACTACAAAGATGCTGAGAGCAATGGATCCACTGCCAAAGGCAAGACAGCCATGGAACAGGTCTGCTCACAAGACTCTCCAGAAGGAAACAACCTTGCTGACACCTAGACTTCAGACTTATGGCCTCTAGCGCTGTGAGTGAATGCTTTTAAGCCACTGGTTTGTGGTGATTCATTATGGCAATGCTAGAAAGCTGACACATGGGATATTCACTTCACATGTGGGCACATGAAGCCTTGACAGTTTAAAGAACACCACCATGGTCACACAATTATTAGGTAATAAAGTAAGCTTTTGGAACCAAGGAGTCCTTTCCAGAGAATTAATTATTCAATGCAATCCTTAGAAAGACACTTCACTCCTTTCTTTGATCAGTTCAACATGTAATAATGGACTGAACAGATAATCAAGGAATTCATTCAGTTTGTAGTCATTCCAGTGTGTTCTACACAAAGAATTTTTAGGCAACCACAATCCCTATAAGAGCTCCAACAGGCATGTGACCAAGGTACAAACCATAGTATATATGACTAGAACAAAGATATCACCAATAAAAGATTGCAGACTAACCTCAACCGTAAATGGCACTACCTTAATAGAATTACTGTCCACACGGCCACATGAAGACCAAGAAACAGGATGGTAATTCAGCATTTCCATCAAGAGTTTAGTAATTCTATGAGCTTGCTATAGTCAGCATCATCAGATTTTCATTGCTAGTGCAAAATAAGTAAAGGAACTAGAAAATATGTTGCAGTGGTTAGATATCATGATTGAGACGTAGGTACCTACTATTGTTCTTAATCTTACTGATGTCAGAGGGGTACCTAGGTGCATCATTAGCCTTAGAAATAATATATGTCTTATAATTTTCTGTATTTTATATAAAAGGCTATAAAATATATATTCATGTACATAAAGTATATATGTGCGTATATATACATATATATGTATACACATAACATACGATTTTTTTAACTGAATGGTTTTTGAAATCTGGGAATCTAATTCCTCATTTTGACCTGAGGAAATTCAGACTGGTGGCATGCAAAGCTCACCTACCCAGATTAAGGTAGTATTTGGAATAGGATAAAAGTCCTTGATTCTCTTTTTAGTTCACTCTACAATCTCTGTACCTTTTATATGTTCCATATTCATTTTAGTGATATAAAAATATAAACTTGACTGTACTTCCCAATTAATTTTATCCTTCTAATCAAGCAGTCTGCCATGTTTTTGTTCATTTCTGATTGTTTTATTAGCTAAAATACACAGAAGCAACATCGTGGAAGGACATTAATGTGTAGAAAAAAATGTTCTTACATACTTGCTTAAATTATGTATTTGATTAAAATTGCTATAACAGCCATGCCTTTCTAACCAGTAAAATGAATCTCATGCATCAAGGTAATGACTAGACCTTTAACATGATGTATTGTACAGTGCAGTACCTGTAGAAATGAGCACGGAAAGAATAATTACAAAGGAAGTTTGTGTCTGAGAAAACAGCTTTGCAATCAGAGGCATGCCGGTATTTCTATGTGTGCTCCGTGCATTTTCAATAACCAGCACGGCATTCTAACAATTATAAGATATTACAAACTATTAAATGTGATAATGAGTGTTTATCTTGAAGAATATTTTAAAGTTAAATAACTTGCATCATTTTATGAGTCAAAAACATATAACTATGTTGCTTACAAGCTAGTAGCAATTTATTTTCTAAGGTTAGCTTACATAACTTACTAGCTTCATTGTTTTACCTCCTCAGTAACTTGATTCCATGGCACTAGGAATCAATACTGAAAAAATGTATATTTAAAGAAATGCTTTTACAAGTAAGCAAAACTCTTCAGAATCTTTATAATATTAATTCAGCCTTCTGAAAATATTTCGTTGGCACGTCTTTCTGAAATCTCAAAAGCTCTCACATATTACAACGGAGAAACAAAGGACTGGTCTCCAATCAAAAGTCTATCAGTCCAGGGGCTTCCCTGGTGGCGCAGTGGTTGAGAGTCCGCCTGCCGATGCAGGGGGCACGGGTTCGTGCCCCAGTCCGGAACGGGAGAGGCCACAGCAGTGAGAGGCCAGCGTACCTCAAAAAAAAAAAATAAATAAAATAAAAATAAAAATTCTATCAGGTCAATAAAAGAAACTCAATGGAAAAAAAATAGCTCAAATCCTAATCAAGTTGCCTGAGATAGAGAAAATGGTAGGCAGAGTGGGAAATAAAATGTTTTCAAAATAAATTTAGTTACAGTCAATGTAATTTAATAGTGAGAAAGGCTTCCAACTTCATTAAATAAATCAAACTAACGAATCATAAATTCACAAAAACAAAAGCGAAACCAACACTGTAATAGCACTTTTTTATATTTAATTATATTTGTAGAATACAAGTGCTTTCATAAATATAATTGTATTTTATTTTAATCTTTACAATAGCCTTATTAGGATGGAAAGTCAAGAGTTTGTTTTTCTATTATTTTGGTTAGAAAGTAAACCTTTAGGAGGTAATGTTGTCCATTTAATAGCCAGCTGAAGGGCACTAGTGAGAGTCATCACTCAACAAAAGGTCCCCTAGCTTCCTTAATCTTCCCACTACCCTAATCTGCAGTTACCGGCATCAAAATGCCGCCTATGTGATATGAAAGGTAAATTGATTAATTGTAATTTTCTGAGCTACAGTTTGCAGAGAATATATTGAAAGGTTTTATAATGTGAATCTGGGGATTTGTTGAAAGCTGAGTTCCCCCCCTCAAAAGATATTATTTCCATTGAAAGGTAATGAGATTTAAAAAGTCAACTTTGTGCAAAAACAATGATCCAATGAGCATATTTAGAAGATATTCAGAACAAGGTTAGAGAGATGATAGTAGAAACTGTGTGGTAACACTGAGAAAAGTCATACCTGGTTATTGTGTATTTACTATTCAACAAATAGCTTTTTTTTTTTTTTTTTTTTTTTTAATAAATTTATTTTATTTATTTGGCTGTGTTGGGTCTTCGTTTCTGTGCGAGGGCTTTCTCTAGTTTCAGTGAGCAGGGGCCACTCTTCATCGCGGTGCACGGGCCTCTCACTGTTGCGGCCTCTCTTGTTGCAGAGCACAGGCTCCAGATGGGCAGGCTCAGTAGTTGTGGCTCACGGGCCCAGTCGCTCCGCGGCATGTGGGATCTTCCCAGACCAGGGCTCGAACCCGTGTCCCCTGCATTGGCAGGCAGACTCCCAACCACTGCGCCACCAGGGAAGCCCCCAACAAATAGCTTTTTGAACAGTATATTTAAAGGGAGCAATATGCAATAGAGTTGAAAGAATATATACCTATAATGAGCTTACAACAAGCATGTGAGCACAGCCTTGGGAAAATACAGCAACAAACTTACACAAACTCACACTGGGAAGGAAAGCAGCAAATATGAAAGAATATAAATCAGATTAAATGCTATTATTTGATTCATACCTGGTTATGGTCATTTACCTAATCCTAAGTAATCAGGAAATTAGAAACTTTGGCTTCAATTCTATTCCTGTTTTAGGGACTTCCTCTAGGGAAAAAAAAAAAAAAAATCTGGCCTTGATCTCTCAGCAGATTTTCACATCAATGCACATATATTCAACATTCCCTTGCTCTTTCTCCTTGAATGAGCCATCGGCATCTCAAACTCAAAACTTACAATTTGAATTAATTATCTGTCCTGTCTCTTCAGAACATCTCCTCTTAGTGAGAGGCACCACTACAATTCATCCTATTTCCTAAACTACACCATTATGGCCCCCTTTATCTCTCGTTCTCCCATATCAGCCCATAGCCAAGGAATCACCAAATTCTATCAGCAGTGGTCTGAATAGTTTAGAATCCACTTACTTTTGACCATCTAACTATCATTATCTTAATTACTACTATTAACATACCCTGTTTGTATTACCAAAATATCCCCCGACTCAAGCTTTCTAATTATTTCTGCACTATGCAGTAAGAATGACTTTTCTAAATACCAAACTGATTATAATACTACCTATTAAAAATCCTTTTAATCTCTCCTCATGGTCCTCTGCCTGAGCCTGTCAAGATCTTCTCTATGCTCACCTGTCTGCATCATCCTTCACTAGTCACCTACACCTCCTCTCAAACTGCATGCACACTACACTTTAACAGTACCGAATCCACTGGTTTGCTTTGTTCTACAAAACCTTTGCTCCTATTGTTCCCTCTACTTATAATTCTCATACTTTCTCTTCTTCCACTTAACATACCAACACAATTACTTGTCTTTTCTTTGGTAAACCTTTTCTTTTCTCTGTTAAAATTAGAACCCTCATTCAATCACTTTGTCATGTAGGACAGGCTTCATATATCTACCTACCACTTACCATACTGTATGGAAATTACCTGCCCTTCTCTGTCTCTCCACCAGATTGTGAGTTTGGGGATGCCACATCATAATTTTTTGTCCTCCGTCGCATCCTCAAAATCTACCTATTTCAATGTTTATTTTGTGTTTCATACATTTTTAAATGTAAAACCTCATTAGGCATTGGTATTGACAGTCATGTGGACTAGGTAGAACACTGTGTTCTTTAATAAGTGAGCACAGGTAAGAAAAATCCACAGCAGAGTGGTGTGATTTCAACTTTTATATCTGTATATAAAAGTTAAGTATTAAACAAGCTAAATCCTTAAAGGTAAGAAACCACAGATTGCTTAGAGTTTCAGAGATAATTTTTATTTTGGGGGTGGCATTTTTTACTGAAATCAATGTCTCCACCACTACAATAAGGGCTAAGCTAGCATAGAAGGATGCTTAATAAATGTCCTCCTCCCCTTGCTTACTTTCAAAATAATTGATCTCAGAGCAGGCAAACTATCCAATGTGCAAGTTTCTAGCTGTCAAAATCATTTTTAAGACATGCTTCAAAATATCTGTCAACCTTATGACCTGAATTAACAGAAGTAGTTGGAAACTTCAACTGACTACCAATGAGCATTATAAGATTTGAATTGTATATTATGCATATATTATATATACACAAATCCTATATATTACATACAATATGGATTGATTACTTATAATTATGTATTATATATCATATATGAAAATGTATATTATATACCCATATTATATATAAATGTATTATTTGCATATAAATTATTGTGCATGTTTTTGTACTGTAGTCCATACTGCTAAATTAAACCCAACATCATTTAAATCAAAATATCTAGAAGAAGCAGATTCTACCTCACTCTAGAAAGTTCCTAAAATGATGACCAATTGCAGTAGTAAAATTATTCTTCTACTTTTACTTTATTTTCCCCCCAGAATGGTAATAGATCTTGTATCCATTAAATAATGTAGTAAAGCTTTTCCAGTAATTAATAATTAGTAATTAATTTTCAGTAATTAATAATTAGTAATGTAGTAATTTTTTCAGAAATTAATAATTTCTCTCAAGGTCTATTATCGGTATTCCATACTATGCCATACTGAATTACCTATCACTAAAAGTATTAAACCATATACTATAGGCTAGGTTATTTATATTAACACACTAACTTAAAGTTCCAAAAAACTACTTACACATACAGTATCCAAAATACATCTCTAGGGATTACCTACAAATATTTCAAGGCATCTTTTCTGCAAGAAAAAGCAGAGTAAAGTCTCTTATGTAAGTTTTCAAAGAATAAGAAAGTACAGTCTTGGAACTCTGTTCTCTGTATTAAAGCCTTCCACAGCAGCTAAGACTCTTTGACTTTTAGAAAATTGTGTTTTTCTCCTCCTCTTAGAAAAACCTCTTACATATGGCTTCTTCTGTTTGTTAGTTTGCTTCTTTGAGGCACACAATTGTAACACAGCTTGCTCCTAGGCTCTAGGTGGATATCAAAAGAGTGTCTGTAAATTAAAAACAAAACAAAAAAGAGAACAATACCCCATGTTTTATTTATTTATGTTTCTTATTTCCCCAGTAGAAAATGGATTGAAAATGAATCTGTTTTCAAAGCTAAGGGTGAGACTTATTGTTTGGTTTAGTATATCATGGCATAGTGATTTTTAAATACTAAGGGACAATATGAGAGTCATGACTCTTTTCTCTCTCATCACAAAATCCATGTTAACTGCCAAATACAAACCTCTTCTGCTCTAATCTTGGTTTGGATTCCCTTTTTTTTCTATAATTGAAGATGAATCTATTGTTTCTACCTGATATTTCTTATATAAAATTAGTGAAAGCTCAATATTGTGATGAACCATTGAAATAGAGCAAACAGGCTTAAAATTTTGGAGGAGAGGGGAGCCCAAAGCCTGCATACTATTGCTGAGCCATTGGTGGTGGTCGCCTAGAGCACAGTGTTATTAAAGGTTTTGAGGCTGAAACGTGGTAGTTCTGGGGATGGACGTCTGGGTCAATCAGTGTTCTTTCACAAATGAAAGCTAAATGCTTAGATTAGTGACTGATACATAGTAAGTATGGCAAAGATGTATACTATGATTATAATTTTATGAATATGATGATAATATGATTATTGCTACTATTGTTAAAATTTTGCTCAATAGTTGAGTAAAACTGAAATTTCATTTGGAATATGACTAGTAAAATATGGCAGGATATGAAAGAGTGTATATCTTTCCAGTGAAGGGGTTTAATGCTAGATTTAAAGATGATGAGTTTTAAAAATACAGTTGGGAAATAGAAGAGATGGTACATGTTAGATATCATGCAATAAAATTCTGAGAGAGGAGAGATAGCAGCTGCCCAAAGGAAGGATGAGGGAAGAAGTAGCATAACAGGTGCCAGACTTTGAATATGCCACACCAACCTGCCTTTCCAGTTGGCCAAAGTTATGAGAAAAATAGAAGAGATAAGAAACAGAAAGAAAAGTGAATATAGCATAGGAAAAATGGAATCTAAAGAGCAAGATAAAGGTACTCTGTAAAAGGGGAATGTTGATACCTCCGAATTTGAAGAAGTATCTGGAAATAAATTGGTCAGAAAAGTAAAAGTAAGCTATGTAATAGAAAAGAAGATAAAAAAGGAGAAAATAAAATACTGAATTTCATTTATAAAAATCAGTTTACAATAACTAAAATATAGGACTTCCTTGGTGGTCCAGTGGTTATGATTTCACCTTCTAATGCAAAGGGGGTGGGCTTGATCCCTGGTCAGGGAGCAAAGATCCCACATGCCTCGTGGCCAAAAAACATAAAACAATAACAAAAAAATAAATGAAATATATTTTATAGTATAAACTTTTCTTTATTAATAGATTTTAACATTTGACAATCCATATTCCAGTGACTATGTATTACTGGTAATTATCATAATGCATCAACAAGGTGGGAATTATCTCAATTTTATAGATGATAAACTGAGGTTCATTTAAGTTATTTGCTCAACTCATATGATTAGCAAATGGTTAGAGATACGCTTCACACCTTCACCTTTCTGACCATCCATGAGATCTGCAGATCACCTAGGTAAACTTCCTCAGGTGATTTTAAACCATAAGGATATAGTGGCATAATTTAAGCTCAAAAGATCCATCTATGTCACTAATTTTAAGTATTATTTCCCACAGATGACAAAAAGTATATAAGTTGTAGTGTTCAAATCAATGTGATTTATTTACTTATATTATTGAAGTGTGCTTATTTTTTAACTTACATATTTTTGACTTAACATTTTTATTGATATATTTTAGAAATCCAGACAAAACAGCTTCAATTTATGTTATCCTTAATACAATAGCCGTGGTTCTTATATAGCTTCCTGGGAAAATCATGACTTTAAGAGGATAGGTTTATGTGAATTTTCATGAAGACTTCAGGAAAACACCTCATCAATCTAGCTGTTGAGGCAACAACTGGGTTAGATTAATTGGATGATGATTGAATACTGTATTCCAATGTTTTCTCAGTTGAAATGTTTTGGTTGTCTTCTCTATAGGCATTCAACTTATTCAGTTAACAAGTGACAACAGAATATGCAGATAAATGTACTGTGTGTTTTTAAACCTTAGTTGTCTTTAAGTCAAAATGTCTTTCTTCATCCCCACGGTAGACACACATCAACACTGTGAAATTTCCATAGACTTTCCAAGAAAAGTATTCCTTTGACCAGTGTTTTCCAATCTTTACTATGTATAGAAACAGCTAGCTTCCACAATTCTAATTCCAATAGGGACAAAGATACATTGCTGTGTTTTAAAATGAAATACTGGTGACCATATTCATATAACATTACTATAATAACTCAGCCTGGATCTATATAGTATAACCAATTGAATTAGAATTCAAAGTTCTGTTGCAATTCAGAAATGTGTGCATGTTTTTTTTACAGGACCACTGATAGTTAACCATTAGAGTTAGCTATTACTAAAAGTTTGTAATACCAAAATAATTTTGAGTCATATTCTACAAATAAGTATGTGTTTAATTAAAGTACTACTTAAATGAAATTGATGTTGATCTGTACTTTGCTATTTTATCTTCATAGAAAGTTATTTTGAATAGGATTATAGCACATAAAAATAATTTGGTGAATAACAAAGCTACCTCAAAAATATAAGGTAAAGTATACATTTTCTTTACCAAAGCAGCTGCTTAATTATGGCTTACATTGTTTATAAATACATTTACTATTTGTAGGTTTTCCCTTTTTTTATAATCTTAGCATCAATCATTGAAAATGATTATACATTTATTATATTCATTATTGAGAAGGAAAATGGGGCGTAGTTAAATGAGGGAAAAGTCACATTATAAAAATATGCCTAATATTGAGGATGAGAAATCCATGTCTACTCTTGGCGTACAGTAAAGGCTTTATATAAACAGTCATTCTTATTTTAATCCCTTCTGTCTGACAAAATGATGTGCCTCTTTGTGCCCAAGGCCAGTTTCTGAAGCTGTGTTATATTCTCCTATTCTTTCTTTCCTTTGTAGGGATTTTGCTCCATTTATAATCTACAGTCTATTGTATTTTCAATATTTCCCTCCCTCCAGCTGTTTTCATAAAAATACTAAAATGCTTGATATTACTCTATCATCAAAATAATCCTCCTCCAAGCCTACATCCCTATAGACATCAGCCATCATTCTAGCTTTTGTCTTACATTAACAGCAGTTCTTCTAGAAAGATAATTACTTCATTGTTCTTGCTGGTTTTTAAATATCTCATTCAATATTTTATTGACCTAACTCTGTCTACTACTCCTATCTAGTTAGTAGTTCCACACTGAGAAAATTTTGAAGCTAGAGATATAGACTTTGAAATCATAATTTAAATAATTTTTGGAACTACATGAGGGAAAAATATCCCCCAGGAATGATGTATGGAGTGAAAACACAGGGAAGAAAATATTGAACTCAAAGTATACTGGGGCTTGAGAAGAACAAATGTGGAGAACTTGAACAAACATGGCTGCCAGAAAAGTTTCTAGAAAACTAGGATAGAGTACTAGGAAGAATACTGAGAGATCAGAATTACAAGAAAAAAGAATGATCAAACATCTAAAAAGCCACACAAGTGGTAAGATTTACCAATAAGAAGGTCACAGTGAACTTGTCCACAGAGGCGTCCCTGGAAGGGTAGGGGTAGAAAGAAGATTATATTGCTTTGAAAGGTGAATAAATGGGCAGTGAAGATGCAGATAGAATATTTTCATATTTCTATTTTAAGGAATCTGTTTGTGATGGAAAGTTCTAGAATAATAGCTATGGCATGAGAGCTTAAGGCAAAGCTGTGCTTTAAAATAATATTTCCTTACATTAGCCTAGCATATAGATATGCAAACACATATCTTCACATTATCTTGTCAGTGCTCCAGTATTTTACTTAACTTTTCCTTCTTTACTTTTTAGTTTGTTAATTTTTTCAGAATTTTTTGATATGTTGATGGCACTATTTTGGAAAAATGATGACAAGTGAATCTAAGTTTTCTGGGTTTTTTTATAGCTAATTTTGAATGTTTTCTCTCTCTCTTCATATATCCCTAGTAAATTATACTTTTTAATTTTTGAATACTGCTTAATGAAAAATTTCCTAAGGTGTGATTAATTATATTTAGTTCCAAAATTCAAACAAGATAATTTATACTCAGATAATTTATGTATATAATTTATGTGTGTACCTACATGAACATACTTCACATTTATAATTATATGCTTTGTTTCAAACTAAGAATATTTGAGTTAATAGGTAGCAAGAACATGTAGAATTAAAATCTATTTAAAGTCTGCAGACATAAGTCTAAATAGTCAATACATATGATCTTTTCATTGAATCACTGATTCAATAAAGAAACAAAAGGCACATTGCATATTAACAATTCTAACAGAGTTCCACCATAATTATTACATTTCAATTATTAAATTTTATAAGTCAAATGGAATGCAGTTTATCTGAATTTACTTCTTCAAAGAATAAAAATTTTAATAGATATAAAGAGTAAAAAGAAAAACTTTAGGAGACTATTTAAAAATATTTTCTGAGTTAACTAAAATATTTTTTCAATAAAATTAATAACATCACTTAGAGCTATATAATAAAAATGAAGCCTGCTTATTTAGTAACTAATACATTGTTTTAGCATCAGCAAACAAATCTCAGAATAGCCATTTCTATTACTAAAATATCTTTTAGCTCACATACAGAACATATAAAAATATCCCTTGCAAATATAATCTGAGTTTTTTAGACTACATAAGTTTCCATGAAAATAATATAAAAATTGCAAAATTTAAAAAATTGTTAGAGTTCTCACCCATGCTCTAAGTAGTTCATGTAGTATTTTTGAAGGGCATAAAACAAATTATATTTGAATGTATATTAAATAATAAATTATATTCTTTTTTTTTTTCCGGTACGCGGGCCTCTCACTGTTGTGGCCTCTCCCGTTGCGGAGCACAGGCTCCGGACGCGCAGGCTCAGCGGCCATGGCTCACGGGCCCAGCAGCTCCACGGCATGTGGGATCTTCCTGGACCGGGGCATGAACCCGTGTCCCCTGCATTGGCAGGCAGACTCTCAACCACCGCGCCACCAGGGAAGCCCAAAATGATATTCTTATGTATTATGATTTTTTAGTTAAACACATAAGAAATAACATAAAAGAAGAAATTAACACTTCATTTTTGTTTTTACAAATTAACACACTATGGGAAGTGATTCGAGTCACAGTTTTAGAAAGAACACGCTGTCCACAACGTTAGAGAATGATGGTAGGAATACTTTCAAAATCAGTATCACTCTTAGTAGATTGCAAAGATTGCCTGCCACAGATTCTTCCCCTTCCTGTATCCATATCCTTCTGTGTAACTTTAATTTTCATTATGACTCTGGCTCCACTCATATGATTTGCTTTCTTCAGTGAGATGTTAATGAAAATGACAGTAACAAAGACTTGAACTAACACAGTGGGATTTGTTCTTTTTTGCTGTTTGGGGATTCTTGCCAATACCATCAAGAAATTCAGGCTGACTTGCTAAAGATTGAGCACAAATGGCCCAGGTACCCAGCTAAATAGGGCTACTCTGCTGAGGGCAACAGCCCACAAATGAATGAAACCATCGAGCCAGGCTGAATAGCTATGCAAATAATTAAAAGTTGCAAAAATATTTTGTTAGGCAGCATAAGCTTACTGACACAGAACTTGGTTCTAGGTGTAATGTGAATGTGAAATTATTTAAAATTTAAAAATGTGAATTTTAAAATCAACTTATTTAATATAATAACCCACTAACTAACATCTCATATTTTATGAAAAACAACTCTATTTTCTAAAACACAATAATTGTAAAGAATGGCCTTATTTTACATTTTTGCAAATCTTTTTATGTTTGGCTAAACAGAATAGAGCTGGCTTCTCATATGTGCTTCTGCATTCAATTTGTTGTAATATGTTATTGTAGTTGGAGTAGATAAAGAAAATTCAGCCTCAGACAAATAGAAGTAGGAAAATAGAAGTGTATTTTCATAACCTTTTCAGATAATTGGGGATATTCTTCTTTCTTCTATTAATCTTTCTTATCAAAACTTGATAACTCAGAGCTTCTAAAAAATTAAGTTGAGTCCATTATCTTATAGTTTGAATGGATATTTATCCATTCATGATTTTATAATATCATACACTGGTCACTTGAAGAACAGTGGTAATCAAGTTATACACATTTTTTAAATGTTGACATGTTTCATTATATAATATAAAACATTTGTAACTATCACTACTGATCTAATTAAAAAAAAAAAACTATGTATTGGGAAGCTGTCAAGCTTGTCGTGGCAGATACAAGTTTTCTCAATTCTCAAAGGTGCTTGAAAGCTCATATTTTGTCATTGGTCCCAAGTACAGTCATTTGTCTTCCTTGAATTTACAGGCTTGTTTTATCCACTTCTGATAAAATATTCACCAAATAAACCAGTCTGAATTACCGTAGTTTGTCAGTTATTCTTTCAAGTGAAAATTAGATTTCATGAAAAAAAATGTTTAGTTCAGTCTGCCACTCAATCCCGTGTATGTGGTTTTCCTTGATACAAGTGTAGCACTTAAATGGGTAGATATCTTTATGTGTACTTCCCATTTCATTACACAGTATATTAAAACACTGGGTACCTTCTTGCTATCTATCTGTGAGTGGGGTCTTACTCTGAGTCTGGGCTTGAACCTATGTCTTGCTTTATTCAAAAAGATCCCAGTAAACAGAATGTAAGCAGCAGATGCAGACTGAGGCTTGTCTTCTTTCCCGCTTCTGTTAAGAATTTTGTGAATGATACCAGGTGTCATGCAAAGCTATTGTTTGAGATACACAGAAGCCATTATCCTCTTAACCTTTCAATTTGGTCCCACCACTGTTTCAGATCTATTTTCTTTTACATACTGTTATTTGTTTGCTATCAAAGAATAAAATGAGTTCTTATAAATTATGAATACATATAATATTGAGTCATACTAATGGTCCATTTATATTACTTTTATATTTAGAAAAACCCTGATATTTGACTTCATAGGATGGAAAGTCGCCGGGGTAAATAAAGCACAAAATGATAGGGCAATATATCACAAATATTCTAGTTACCTTCAAAAAAAAGTAAGCCTCGAGTATAACTAAATATTTGTTGACATAAATAAGTACTAATATGAAAATGATATGAATCAATATCAGATGAAGGTGAATTTCTTTATCTTTCTGGCCATTCAGATGAATGGAAATTTACTTATAGTAAATCAACCTGTGCTTGGATAACTGTCTTCCACCATTACAAGAGAAAATGGGACTTTTAGATAAAACTACACTACAGGGTTGGATGTTTTCCTGATGTATCTCCTGATTAAGCAAACTCATCCTGACATTTCATAGAATGAACCTTTCTTTCCTCTGTCTTCATTCTTCCCATCTCCACCTCAACTTCATCCTTTCTGCAACTCCTTCATTTTCTTCTTTCTCCTTCTATTTCTCCCACTCTCCCTCTTCTCTCCCCTGTGTTATTCCTTCTCTTCCTCTTCTCCCTTTTAGAGACACATATCTGGATACACAGATGGATATTAACTAACTGTAAGTTTCTCCTAGAAAGATTTTACTCTTCAGAGAATAAATGGAATAATTTCTATCTGAACCAGACCACTTAGTTACAGAACTAAAACCACTTACAGAGCTTGTGTTTTGTTTGCTTTTTTTCTTTTCTCCTTATCCTTTTTGTATTCCAATCTCTCAATTCCAACCTCTCACCAATCCTCACATAAAATATCTTTAGTATAATCTTTGAAAGTACTGATTTACCTCTTCCTTAGCCCCAAATTTTCTTTCTGTTAATCAACATCCAACCTTCTTTTAACTACTTTAAACTCACGCTCCATGGAAAACTTTCTCAAAAAAATAAGAAATTCTTAGCTATCACTAGGTTTTGCACATTGTTCTATGATGTTTTTTATTTTCTTATTTTTCTTTTCTGTTACTCCTGTCAGCACCATTCTATCACTCCATTGTGGCACCAGGTACATATAGTATTGCATCCCAGACTCAGTAAACACTCTATAAACTAAATATGAATTTACTAGGTCAATGTAACAAAAGTATTTTCCATAGAGATTACTCTTTTTTAAAGTAGAAATGTTTTATGCTAAGCTATCCATATTAGGATCCACTGAATTTTGTGATCTTTGCAACATCTGTACAAAGTTCTTATGAAAAATTTGCACATTACTACGTTGTATTTGTGACATCAAAACAATCAGTCTCTAAAGTTAATTGGACTGTTCAAAGTCATAGCATCTTTGAATGAGCAATGAAGAGTACCCAATTAATATTGATAGCCAGATAATAAGGTAATAGAGGCTGAAAGAGACTAATAAAACTCAAAGCAAATATACCTCCACAATTATCCCAGTGTAATATACCAATTACAGTAGTACCATTTATCATGATCAAGACTGACTACTTTTCCATTTGCCTTTTACATATATCCAAGACCATTTCACTATTTAAAGAAATACCTTAAATACTTGCAGCCCTAGTGGGGGAGCGACTTTCTGCTAAATTAATTTGTTAGAAGTAATCTTCCACTTACTGCCAGTGCACTCCTTGCATGCTCCAGAAACTCTAGCTATTTCAGTTGTTCAAATTAATAGTGCTCCCAGTAATAATGGGGATCACTAAACCTCTTGAGGATCACTTGCACCTCATGGCTCATGGCAGAGAGATAAAAGAATTTTCAGTGATACATTTCTGAAACAGGTAAAGAGAAGCAGGATACTGGTGGCTACTTTATGCAAATTAAAGAGAGAAAAGAAATATATCATTCATATAAATATGAAGGTTTTAGAAAAGTCATTTGGAAAATGAACAAGAATTGACATCCATCTGAGTAGTTAGCAAATTGAGATAGCAAATTCATGGGAATTTTTAAAAGTCCAGTTTTATTTACCTAGCATTTTTCATATTTCTTCTCATTTTTTCTTCTTCACTGAGTACTGCAGTTATTGAAAGTCACCTGCAAGACTTTATCTGTCTTTCCTCCTATATTTTACAGCACATGTTACCTCTGAAAGGCATACTGAAATAAATTGTAACTGAGCAATTGAGAAACTACCTGGAATAAGAGGCTATGACACAGTAGAAATATTGGCGTATGGAATTGTGTATCACTGTATGTAATGGGACAACCCACAATGATTTGGTTTTGTGCTTCTTGCCTACCAAGAAGCTACATTTAGAAACTATTTTTTTTCTTGGCAAGTGGCTCACTTTCAATCTCCTGCAGGTTAAACATACTTTAGAGGTTTATTTGTAGTATGTTGTTGATTTTATTTTAAGTAAAGGAGAGTGGAACATATACATTTACCAGTCATATCACAGTGCAACCTTTATATTAATAAGAACATATTAAATTAAGAAAGATTCCTCTGCCTATATGCTTGCAGTGGTCTTAGAATCATAGTTAATATAGTCTCCATAGTTCTGCTTTTTCTGGAATGTTATATAGCTGGAATCATACAGTATGCATAGCCTTGCAGATTGGCTTCTTTCACTTACTAATATACTTCTAAGTTTCCTTCATGTCTTTTTATGACTTCATAGCTTACTTCTTTTTAGCACTGAGTAATATTCTGTTGTCTGGAAATACCACAGTTTATTGATCCATTCACCTACAGAAGAATATCTTGGTTGCTTCCAAGTTTTGGCAATCATGAATAAAGCTAATATAAACATCTGTGTGTAGGTTTTTGTGAGGACATAAGTTCTCGGTTTTTGTGAGGACATAAGTTCTCAGTTTTTTTATTTTTCTTTTTAGCCATGCCACACGGCATGTGGGATCCTAGTTCTCCCAACCAGGGATCGAACCCATGCCCCCTGCATTGGAAGCGAGGAGTCATAACCACTGGACTGCCAGGGAAGTCCCTAGTTTTCAGTTTTTTTGAGCAAATACCAAAGAGCGTGACTGCTGTATCATATGACAGGAGTCTGTTTAGTTTTGTAAGAAACTTCCAAACTGTTTTCAAAGTAGCTATACCATTTCTCATTCTCACCAGCAACGAATGAGAGTTCCTGTTGCTCCATCTCCATGCCAGCATTTGGTGATATCAGTGTACCATTTTAATAGGTGTGCAGTGGTGTGTGTGAACTAAAAAACTGTTGCCTACCATATCATTAAATAAAGGATGTCACAGCCATCAAGCCATCACATTACAGCCTCCCCAGTGGTGCACCCTGAGGAAGCTCAGGATACTGGCCCAGATAGCTGAGGTGAATGTCAAAGGAATGATTTCAGTGAGCCCAGACTTTTGCACCTTCACATACATAGAAAATCGCTAAGTTCATTAATATGAGATGTCTGGTTTTCTTTGATTAACAGTAATCTTTTGATGTTCTGACTACCTGGTCTTTTGTTGCAAAAACTCTTATATATCCTGGCCTCTTTGGAACAGTTTTCTCAGTGTTATCTGAGATGCTGTGTCCCAGACTTTAAATCCTCAGAATATCCACCGAATAAAACATAACTCTCAGCTTTTAGGTTGTGCATTTTTTTCACTCGACATATGTTGTTTTAATTGATGGAAATTCAAAAATATTTTAATAGACAGATATGGGATTCTTATCAAATAATTTATTTTTCTCATTTTCTAATATAGAGAAAAATCTTTCTTCTGTTTTTGACATCTGTTATATTGCCCCCTATTCCTATGTTTAGATTTCTTCTCCCACTCATTTCTCTTTACACTCTTCTTGATGAATTTTCTTTTGAATTGAGGCCCAGGCCTTGAATAAGCTCACATTTTCACCTTTCTTTCAATAAAAGTTGTTTTTTGCATAATTACACATTCAAATTTTATTCATTATCATTCTGCTACATGTTTGTGTAATCATTCATTAATTCAACACACATTCATCCAATGCCTAGTTAGTATCTGATACAGTGGTTGTATTGGAAATATTAAAGCTCATAGGAATGCATTATTTAAGGAATTCACAATCTTACAGACTCAACAGATATGTACATAAATAATTACAATATAATAAGTAGCATAATAATAAAATTATAAAATAAAAATAGTTAACATTTATCAGTTCCATACCATGTGACAAGGTCTGCACAGAGCACTTAATAAATATAGTTTAAACTTCACAATAAAGCTATGAAATAAGTTATGGTAGTCTGTTTTGCAAATAATCAGTGAAGAAAATTAAGTACTTTCCCAAGGAAAGCCAATATTTACTAGCTGAGTAGTACTTCAAACTCACAAATTTCAAGTGTCCTTCAGCTAACTATTTGTGCATATATTTTACCATCTGGAAGTGTTTTTTGAAATTCAAATGGATAACCAGTTGATGGAGTTCAGGGCAGTTTGCCTCAGAATGTTCCACTTTGGCAAGTATATTGTTTCCAGATGAAAATGATTAAGACACAACAGACTCAAGAAGAGATTTTTATCTCCCCCTTAATAGCCTAAAGGCATTTAGATAGGGAGTCCACACCAAGAAGAGAGCTATTACCAAAGATAACTTTATTTACATAAGACTTCTCTGCATGGCATGGCATGGCAAATATTTGTTTATCAAACGTATGCTCTTCCCATCTTTCTGTGAATTGTCTTCCTTGCCTTTGAAGCCCCAGGCCCCACCCCCTTCTCCTTAGCTCAGGATGGTATATAAACCTCAATGGCTCCACTGTCTCATAGCCGTTCATGTCTTTGTGGGCTCTCATGTGTGTATAAAATTAAAATCATTTTTCTCCTGTAAATCTGTCTTATGTCAATTTAATTATTAGGCCAGCCAAAAAACCTAAAGGGGAAAAAAACCAAATTTTCTTCCCCTACAGAATTGTAGCATGAGGATTAAAGCTCAGAATTCAGAATATAGCCTTTTAAATTTAGAAGGGAATTTAAATAATATACTACCTTGCTATCTAGTAAAGGAAACTGTTTACCCAACTAGAATACACATTCTGTAAATTCTCTGAGTCTTTCTGGTCACAAATCATTTCTCATATATATAAGTATGTCTAGCCCCAGAATATCACCTTTTTTATGATGAGTTGTCAATAATTGCTTATCAAAAGGACCAAAGAATTACAGATGCATCAGAAATAACTTCACCAATATTTATAGAGCTATTCAGAATACGTAATCTATATGGAATGTTAAGACTTGTTGAAACATGGACACAGTAGGTAGAATTTGGGAAAATAGATAGAGAGAAGAAAGAAAAGCAAAGTCAAATCAGTGGAGAATTTATCCCTCAAACCATTATTATAAGTCTGAGTATCTTGGACTTCGATGTTTACAAGAAATTTTTCTTCACATATTCTCTCTACGTACACACTTTTTTTTTTTTTTTTTTTTTTTTTTGACTGTGTTGGGTCTTTGTTTCTGTGCAAGGGCTTTCTGTAGTTGCGGTGAGCGGGGGCCACTCTTCATCGCGGTGCGCGGGCCTCTCACTGTCGCGGCCTCTCTTGTTGCGGAGCACAGGCTCCAGACGCGCAGGCTCAGTAGTTGTGGCTCACGGGCCCAGTTGCTCCGTGGCATGTGGGATCTTCCCAGACCAGGGCTCGAACCCGTGTCCCCTGCATTGGCAGGCGGATTCTCAACCACTGCGCCACCAGGGAAGCCCCTCTACGTACACACTTTTATCTACATCTGTGACACAATACTCACAGATTTCCTCCTCCATTTCAATTTTCTTTCTAGCCCAAACTGACTTAGTTTTTTCATTGACTTACTAGGTATTTAGCATTTGGGAATATTAAATAAAACAATGGCAAAATAAACCTCATCATCTTAATCTCAAAACAATCTTTCACCTCTATTCTTCTCAGTTATATAGGATAATCATCAACATAATCTATCTTAATGCCCCCCCATCATGTTCCTTGCATCCTGTCATCATAATAGCCACACAATATCATAGATTGTACATAATGTCATTTAACGCGGGATCTATTATTGAATCTTATTCACATCTCCAATTCCATGGCCCAACTTAAAATTACATACCTCACAACTAAAATATTTATTTTGTTGTGATTGCATTGTTTAAGGCATATTAATCTCTATCTCTTAACCCCAGCTCCTTTCCCTCCTCTCTACCAAAATTTTCAGATCCTAGAGCTGTTAGTAATTCTTTTAAGGCAAAAATGTGGCAACATTGTTGTTCTTGCTTTTGCTGTTTTTACTGTTTGAGAAAAATAATTCACTTCTGTAATTGTTTCATATTAAATTATATGTATGGCTTGCATGCTAATGCAGAGAGAAGGCCATCATATGTTAGGCCAAGTGTGGGCAATGATTATTCCTGTAATCAGAATCAAGATGGTGCCAAGAGTTCTCTCAAGCATTTGTATTTGCAGGTACAACTACAACTATGTACAAGTACATGGTACACTTTTTAAAAATCTGAGAAAAATAGGGAAGTTAATCTTTAATTCAATGCAAAAAATAATGTCAGTTATACCTTTTCATTATAATTTCCTTAAAAACTGATTTTTTTTCTTATCTAAGAGAAAACAAAAAGTGACAGGCTAGAGAGCTTGAATCTTAATTCTATCAGTTAGCCATCATAAGGAAACGTTTTTATTATTAAATCTCCAGAAAAGAAATATTTTCTATCCAGTAAATATTTAAGACATAAATTATTCCCTTTCCAAGTGTTAAAGTGAATTGTTAATCTTATAAATCACATACAAAACCTATTTCAAATCATTTCTGCCTAAATCAAATACACCAAATGAACAAATGGTTGAAATAAATTTCATCTAGTTACATTTAGCACAACAAAGGTAGTAGGATAATCGACTTAAGTCAATCTATTGACAAACACCAGGAATTTGTGAAGGAAACAGATTTTCTCAATTATTTTAAACTTATCTTTGATTATAATATCATTTAATGTAAAATAATTTTTCAGTCAAGACACAGAGACTAGTCTGACTGAGTGGCTGTATTTCATCAAGTGTTATCCCCCAAGTCAGAATGCATTACAATGAAACCAATGGATATTAACTACACTTATTCTGGTGATTATTTCACAATATATACATATATTGAATCATTATGTTGTACATCTGAAACTAATGTAATGTTATATATCAATTATATCTCAATTTAAAAAAAAATGGTCACAGATAAGTCACATGGTTATTACCCAGATTTCTTTTTTTTTTTTATGTTGTAGAGAAAACACAGATAGACCTTGGGTAGACTTCATTCCTTTAAATACCAGTTTCCTCAAGGCAGCCCATTTGGGGAGGTTATTATGAAAATTTAAAAAGATAATGCTGAAAGCATTTAGCACAGGGCCTTGTGCATAATAAATGTTAATAAATGCAGCCAGTAATACTCTCAAAATAGACATTTTTGAAACAAACAAACCATAGAGGAAAGGTATTTTTGGCTAAACAATAATGCCATTGTAGCTGCCTCCATCTGACAGTTACATTAGATACTACAAGAGCATCGCACAGGAAGAAGAAATGGAGCCAGGTGAGAAACACCAAAACATGACACGTTTCTCCCCCTGCAATCTTGGACCAGGAAGGATGGATTAAATGACCAGTGGTAGACTGGAAAATATGGCTTTGTCAAAATATTGAAAATATTGCAGAAGAAGAGCAAATTGTTAGGAAGCAGAAACTTCCAGCAAACCTAACAGGAGCACTGTCTGACAAGATGCCCCCTGAAATTTATTTGACCATATGTCAACTAAGGTTATTTATTGAATAAATGATTACATAATGAAAATCGTAAGAAATAATATAATAACAGAAAGATTCAAAGTAGAAAATACCTAACTCAGTAATTTAAAAATAGGATATCAAATAAAACAATAACAAACTAAATTAAAAGTGTAGTCTTATAGAATTTGATAATGGAGGAAACTGAACTATTAATATAATTGGGGTCTCTAAATTATATTCAGAGAACTCCATGATAGAAGCCATATTGCTAAGAATGCCGACAGAAGAAAAAGGAGAAGAAGGAGGGAACGGGAAAGGGATGCGGAGGGGGAGGAAGAAGAAGAAGGAGTAGGGAAAGTAAAAAAGAAGAAAAGTAAAAGAAAAAAAATTCTATGGCTACAAAAATTTCGGAAAATAATTCTTAGTTAAGATGTTTTCCAAGATTTGTAATACCCAAGATTCCAATATAACCAAGGTGCCAATACATTTTACCTTAAATATACCCAAGTTTCCAATAAGTTTTAGCACATAGAAATTTATCTTTGTCTAATCTATCTTTTCTAAATATGTTGGAACATAAAAATCATATTTTTTGTCATAAAGATTATTTAATGGAACACTTGTTTGGAATTGATGATAGCTCCATACTTAGATCATTTGTTACCCCATACATTTTTTAAGGGTAGTAAAATCTCTTTGAATCTTTAGCAACTGGCAGATTGCAGGGTAAATTAGCAGTACTTTCTATACCTAGAAATTTCTTAACATTTATTTTAAGCTAAATTCAAAAATCACTTCCTCCAGGAAGCTTTTCCAGGCCCATCATTCCTGGTCTGGTCTCCTGACTCACATGCTTTCATTGAGCTTCTTACTTTCGTTCCAGAGCCCCTATCACAATTTTAACAAAACAATTAATTATGGTGTCACTGACACCATTTTTCCCTACAGAATGGGAAGAGGTATAAATTCTGACTTAACAATCATTGTATCCATTGTATCCTGTGCTAGATCACAGGATTTGACAGACCGCTCAATAAGAAACTATTACTGACTGAATGAAGACATGGATGCTCAGAGAAGTGATGTGACTATCTCCAGTAGAACCGGTTATTGAGGGACAAGTTTAAGCAAGAGTCCAGATCTAAAACACAACTCACAATTCTTTCTTCTAGTCTTACATTTTCCAATATGGTAGCCACAAGACACTTTTGTCTACGTGAATTTGAATTTACATTAGTTAAATTAAATACAATTAAAAGTTTAGGGACTTATTCAAACTAGCCACATTTCAAATGCTCAGTGTCTAATGTGGTCAATGGAAAGCACACTGGAGAGTGCAGATGAATTTTTCCATCTTTGCAGAAACTTCTACTGGACATCATTGTTCTTATGTGACTCTATCAAAAAAGTGTGATTAGTTCTCTCACAGATCTTAAGTATTAATTATCTCTACTGCAGTACTATACCTAGCTTGGAATTCCTTATTCATAAAGAGGTATTTTATTTTATTTTATTTTTTGCGGTATGCGGGCCTCTCACTGTTGTGGCCTCTCCTGTTGCAGAGCACAAGCTCCGGACGCGCAGGCTCAGCGACCATGGCTCACGGGCCCAGCCGCTCCGTGGCATGTGGGATCTTCCCGGACCGGGGCACAAACCCGCATCCCCTGCATCGGCAGGCAGACTCTCAACCACTGCGCCACCAGGGAAGCCCAAAGAGTTATTTTTTAAAATCCACAAAGAATCCAAAATTCAACTTGAGAAGTAAATTTAATATTTACTTAATTTTTACTTAATATTTACTTTTACTAATATTTACTTAATATTTACTAAATTTACTATTAAATTTAATAGTCTTAATACACTGCTTAAAAAAATATAAACAAGGTAATGCCAAAGTAACAATGAGCCTTTGACTCATCTATGCTAATGACAGACAGTAAGAAATTAGGTTCATTTTGATAGGAGAAATTTAATTAAGACAAATAATTTGACATTGCTTGTGTCCACAAAGCACAATGTAAACTGAGGGTCAGGTTAATTTGGTCATGATGGATAAGCCAAGTAAAGAGACAAAATAAAGAAATACATTATGACCTTGATATTAATTTGGGATATATAAATTGACTGCATTATCTGGTTAATACAAACAATTATTAAAATTGGTAGAGTTAAAGTCAAGGACTTTAGGACAGTGGCAAGGTATATTATACAGAAATAAAAACTGACTCCTTCCTCTGGCAAAGAAAAAAAAAAAAGAAAAACAACATAAGTAACAGGAAAATGTTACTCTCTACATTTTAAGAAAATACTCTTAAAATTCATTCTGTTTTAAGAAAATGTTTATGACATTCTAAATCATTACATAGCACTTTTAATTGTTTAACGTAAGAATGCTTTAATGGGTAGAAATAAGTTTATTTCATTTAGGGAATAATTCAGGGTGAGAAAACAATGAACAATCAATTGCACCAGTTTCTATGTTACAAAATTGAGAATTTTTAAAAACATTTCAAAACTGAAAACTTCTGAGCTCAATGGATACAATATAGACATTTTATCTTTCAAAATACTGAAGCATCATTCCAAAAATAGATCTCAGGGAGACCTAAATCCTGATCCTGTTTAGAGCGTGGTGTTCTTGGAAATTGGCCTTGGAATCTCCTGCTCAGAAAGTAAACACTCAGAAAATCTGAGGTTATCATTTGCACACATCAAATAAGCATGCAGGAAGGTAGATATTCTCCAAAAGTACTAGGGGTGGTGAGAAGGATATTAAAATCCCCATGAAAAAGTCAAGAGTCAGGTTTTCTAAAGAATTTATTAGGCTCCTAAATGTAAACTGTATTAGATAATATAATCTGAGTGTTTAGGGAGCCTGAAGATTCTGTTTATTAATGAACATGTACTGATGTGATAGGGAGCTCTCTGAAGACAATTTCTTGAATTCTTTTCTTATATACATTTACATTTATAACTGTCACCACTGAGACACCAGCAAAATAATAATTATTAATACTGTCTTCATCATTATAGTATTGATGAGGACCAACTCTGCTCAGAAGTTAAAACCCGTATCAGATAGAAGAGGAATTTTAGTCTGATGTTCACCTTTATGAACACGAGACTGGGTTCTTAAAAACAGACTTGTATATTGGAAATTGGTAGAGGATATGTGCAATGATATGCCATCAAAGTATGTGTGGCATGGAATAGGAAGAAAATGTAAAAGAATTTTGTTCATGTGGATTATTTCAGATTGTTCAAATAGTAGAAACACTTCATATAGAAGAAGAAACAGTGTTGTCCTTGAACTACAGTAAATAAGAAACTCAAAGTATGAATTAATGCTCAAGATGATGTTTTTTGATCCAGATTTACTGGCTGTTAATGCAAGATTCTGGAATAGATCTTACCCACAGGTAATTATGATAGCCACCGTTTCTTTAAAACTGGGTCTTATTGGGCTTCCCTGGTGGCGTAGTGGTTGAGAGTCCGCCTGCCGATGCAGGGGATACGGGTTCGTGCCCCGGTCCGGGAAGATCCCACATGCCGCTGAGCGGCTGGGCCCGTGAGCCATGGCCGCTGAGCCTGCGCGTGCGGAGCCTGTGCTCCGCAACGGGAGAGGCCACAACAGTGAGAGGTCCGCGTACCGCAAAAATAAACAAACAAAAAAAACTGGGCCTTATTATCCTCTTGAACCCGTTGCTCCTACAACAAACTACCACCAACAACGTATGTAAAATAACACAGATTTATCATATTAGTTCTGGAGGTCAGAATTCCAAAATCAGTTTCACTGGATGACAATCAATGTGTCAGCAGAACTGTGTTGCTTCTGGAAGCTGTAGGAGCAAATCCGCTCACTTGAATTTTTCCAGTTTCTACAAAGACTGCACCCATTCTTTGGTTTATATCCCCATATCACTCACTCTAACCTTTGTTTCTGTCCTCACATAACCTTCTCTGACTCTGACCCTCTGCCTCCTTCTTATTAGGACATTTGTGATTATATTGGGGCAACATGGATAATTAAGGATTATCTCCCCAACTCAAGATCCTTAAATAATCACATCTGCAAAGTCCCTTTTGTCATGTAACGTAAAATATTCACAGGTGATGGGGATTCGGACATGGACATTTTAGGGGACGGGCATTAGTTAGCCTGCTAAAAAAAGGTGCTTTAGAAAAACAAGTTTCATTTTGGTGAGTACAACTACAGGTATGCAAGTCCTGGTGAGCAGAGCACAGGTTGGATGGCAGCTGGTGCTTTACTCGCTTTTTCGCAGGACTAAAAGAGCACAGCCACGTATGGTGAGTTTACTATTCATCATGTGACTGATTTGATAATATCTGCTACTTGCTCTAAAATCTACCTATAAATATTTGTGAATATATACACGTATGCTTAATTATTCTGCTTTTGCTTTTTCAGGCTCTCTTGGGAGGTAATTGATAGCAACTCCCTGTTGGAAAACTGTTTTTGGGCCTCTCACTGTTGTGGCCTCTCCCGTTGCGGAGCACAGGCTCCGGACGCGCAGGCTCAGCGGCCATGGCTCACGGGCCCAGCCACTCAGTGGCATGTGGGATCTTCTCGGACCGGGGCACGAACCCGTGTCCCCGGCATTGGCAGGCGGACTCCCAACCACTGCGCCATCAGGGAAGCCCGGAAAGCTGTTTCAAAGCCAATAGGCTGATATATTTATATGTAAGTATGTTCCAGGAAGTAATTTGTATAATCTTTCATTGATAGCATTTTTTGTATACCAGATATACAAGTGCTAGAAAAAGAGGTGTGTGGTGATACATGGGATGTCAGGTGATTAAAAATCTACAAAATTGCTTAAAATTCTTTTACATTATTCTAATGATTTAATTGTGAATTTTGACTACATTAATCTAAAACTGTTGAATTGCTTTAATTTGTAATGTATTGTCATTTTTTAATCATTCCAACTGAACATTCATTGAGTAAATACATTTTTGTACTTTCCTCCATTTATTATAAGCACACACACAACTGTTGGTAAAATCATAAATATATTATTTATGTTTCAATATTTTTATTCTAATGTAACCCAGAATGATGAAGAAATAAGAATTGAAAGGAGTATAAACTACAGAAAATCCAGATATCAATATGAAAACATAGATGTCTATCACTGCTTTAATAAAAAGAAATAGTTTTAAATATTTGTTCTTTTTAAATATTTTAATTCACAATTTGATACCTCCAGAATATTATCAGCAGATTAGCTTAAGCGATGATGCCTACCACCTAATTTAAAGGTCTAAGAAAATCAGTTTGTCTCCCATAGTGAATGAAATCACAGCTACTATGATAAAGAGTGGTATATTTTAGCTGTGTTTTCACTCACGGTCCCATAATAAAAACAATGCTAAAAGCTTAAACATTTTATGTTCTCAGGAATATTAATTATGAAAAAAACAATTCCTATAATAATTATCATTGTGAAAATTGATCATTTTAATTTTGAATAATTTGTTCAAAGTGAACACGGTTAATTATAGTCAGTATTCAAATCCAAGCTTGTTGAAAAAGAATTACGGTCCAGATATACCTTCAAAAGTCAATAACTTAACTGTCACCTTTACATTTTTCCTGTGAATGTCTTTCTAGAGGATCAGGACAATTTTCTTCTGATTTTCTAAGTATGATTTCAAACCCAAGTAATTATGTTGTGTTTTCCATGATTTCAAGTATAATTTTGGTTTTAAAATATCTCCTTATTAAACATTCTTAAGGCAAAGTAATTACATAGTTAAAAAAAAGCAACTCAAACACCACCAAAAAAAAAGGAATGATGAATTACTGCTTTCAACGACTGAGTAGTACCAACATCTCAATGTGTACATTTTCTTGAGAATGGAACTGCTGTAAAAAGTAGGGTCTGAATTTCTAGTCAGCATGAGTTTGAGAGTGACTGTGATATTGAATATAGAAATATTTTTATTTATCGTTGTGGGTTAGTGGTGAAAGTTTAAATGCTTAGTTTATGGCTGTAGAAAAAGGAAATGTAAGAGCTCTTTTCTCCCAGGAGGTCTAAAAGTAACAAGAATAGCTATTTTTTAATAATTCTAAGTGACAGACTGAATGACTATATTTAAAATGTCACTTAATTCTTCTCATAGCATGTTATTCGTGATTATTTTATCTTCATTCATTAAGTTATAAAAGACTGAGTAGAGAAAACCATACAGGTACATGAAAGAAAGGGACAACAGTAATCTATAATATTATTACCTTTTAGCACTGGTCTTGCTGACTCTTCCTTCTTTTCATACGTTTTTCCACTTTGACACCCTTCACTTTTTGCTGTCTTTTCCTTTTATGTTTCTGCATGTTAATAGGCAATATTAGTACCATGAGGCACCAATCTGACTGAGGTCTCAGTGGCCTGTATTTATGTCTTATTGTGATACTAGATACTTTCTGTAATCTTCCTGCTTTTTATTTTGTTAATATTGCTGTGCTAAAGCTGAGTTGACTCAGTATAAAACTACACTCCATTTGTGGCCATCCGCTAGGAGAGGAAGTTGTGAGGATGATTAAATCAGGAGTCTTGACAAGGGACACAGAGCCTGGAGCCTTATCACAGATTATCTTTGACTAACTGGAATAGGTGAGAATAATTCAAGGTTTAAAGAGTGCTCCTGTTTCCAAACTTGGGTATATATGACATAATTGAATCACCAGTCTAATCATTTTTAAGTTAGTTATATATAAAAAAAAAAATCCCCCAAACGATTTATTGATAAACATCGTGTAGATGAGACAGAATCTCGAATGCTTCCTCTTCAGTGTCTAGTAATAACACAGGCATTGCATAGGCAACTTTAACTCATGTTCACCTGAGCAGAACATTATTCATCTGGATTCCTTCACTCCTGAAGCAATGCTCATGCCCTCAAAGGTAGATTTAGTGGAAAAGTTCAATGTTAGTTAACATCTACGCATGCCTACAGGAACAACCTTCTACTTTGAAATAGAAGTCTAGCTGAAAAGCATCACTCAATTTCAAATGATTTTCTTATGATTTGTTTCCTACTCATAGACCTTCTATTCAGACTAACACACCAACGCTAACATGTCACTAGGCCACACACTGATGAATCATCTTGTAGAGACGTTCAAAGCAGCTTCGGTAATTAATAACAAATTGTTTGAGTCTAAGCAATACTAGGATGTCATATGTAAAATGAGCACAGAGTGACTTACTTGTTAAATTCTAAAACTATCAAGCAAATAAAAAGTAGAATACCAACCATAAGAGTTGATGCTTTTAAGAAGTCTCAGATGACAGTGGTCAAATACATGGCGTATTGTGAACATGAGACTTTTAAAGCCGTCTTGGAGCTTTATTAATCCATTCAATTTCCATAACACAGACCAGAAAATATAAAGTGATTTTGATTCCATGCTTGCATTTGACTTAAAATATATTCGCAAATTATCACAATCGATGTTACAAATACATTGGAATGAAGCAAAATTATATTCACCCCACTTAGGTTGTATGCATCAATCAATGTTTACTAGAAAAAAATGCAACCTGACTAACTAATGCAAGTTAATTTGACATTACCTATAACCTGAGGGGTTTAAAAGGATTATATTCCAAGTCTGTTTCTGGTTCTAAAGGGTATTAGTTTTCCGAAGTAACAAACTGTCTTTTTCTTACAATACACACACATATAAACACACACATACAGATACGTGTGTATGTATACACATGTACATACACATGTAATATATGCATCTATACGTATATGTGTCTGTGTGTTAAATGCAAATCAGGACTCCGACACATGTAGAAAGAGGATATAAGATTTGAATAATTTCAAGAAAATTTAGAAGAACAATGATGGGATTGAATTGTAACCAGCTCTCAAAGCAAATTAAGGGCTATGAGATTAAAATGATGATTGACAATAGGGATTTTTAATTAAAATAACCAATTAAAATCACACAACTCCTAAAATGAACACTATGCAATAAAAATAATAAGAATCTGCAACTTTATCTTAAATTTAGTTCATTTTGGAATTTTACTGAAACACAAATATGATTTCTGGGTAGTTACTTGCTGTGAATACACACACATTTTAGAATATTGTTGTCATATATTTTATATTTCCTTTGCTGCTTCCATGTGCAAAAACATTAATTCTCAAAGAAAAAAAAGTATTTCAGGGAGAATTTTGCTCTAGTTTGTAGTTGTATAATTAAGCTAATATTTTTCATGCTAAATATTTATCATCTCCATGAAAACTATATTCTCCTTAAAGGGACTGAATGATATGAAAAAAGGCAACATGCCATCCTGCTTTATTCCTAAAGCTCCATCAAAATTGCTGATGCTGTCATACAGTTTTTAACAATTTTTTCCAGTAAAATTTTAGAAAACATGTTTACCTTGTTTGAGAAGAGCTTTTAATCTTCAAGTTGAGAAACTGACTTGGGTAAAGTGGGAATAAACCATAATTCTCCAAAGACCTGTTTACTTTAGCTACTTAACTCAGCAGTTTATTTTGAGACTTTTAAGCAGAATACATTACTGAAAACAAATTCCATTTGAGGAGTATTTCAGATAATGATTTAAGTAACTATAAGTTAAATACACTATTCTTAATATTATCAGCTGTTTCCTTCCATATGAAAAGAATTTTAAGAGAAGAAAAAGACAATTTAGAAATAGGTCCTATACTATTGGGCATCATCCTTTATGAGCAGAAATAAAATATATTATCTGAAGAGTAAATACTATACTGACATTTCCGTAAGAATATAAGAAATGAAAGCCATATTTTCTTCTTTTTTAAAAGGTAAAAAACCTTTTTTTACCTTTTTACTAAGGTAAAAATTAGCACCTCACGTTGCTAATGTCTTTCTAGTTCCAATATATCACAGAAGTTTTTTTTCTTTTGTAAAATAACAAATACAAATTACTTTTAAAAGAAAATAATGTTACATTTCAAAGTATTTTACTAATTATATGCATTGTAGACTGTATTCTCAAGAAGATTCGACTGATTATGTTTCAAAATTAATATTTAGAAGTTATATTATTCTAAATAATAAAATGCTGTTTTTAATGAAAATGTGTAAGTCAAAGACACTTCAGTCACTCTAAGAAGACAACTGAATTAACAAAATATTTTTTAAATGTAAAAAATGCAAATTCGCTTTAGAAACTAGGAAAGAATTTCATACACCTGCTGCAAATACTTCATGAAATTTCTGTAGATGTAGCACAGAGTACAACCAATTCAGGGGAAACACAAAGAATGAATAGATAGGAACCCTACAAAACACTAACATTCCCAAGTAAATGAATAAGGGTAAAAGTGAGATTGAATCCTGGGGCTTAATAAACAGGGTGACCAAGGTAAACAGAAAGGATATGATCAGAATACAGCTTTCTTTCCTCTCATCCTCCACTGACATTGCCCAAGTGAGCCTGTTCTGTGGGATTCTTTCCTTCCTTCTCCTTTGATGAAATCTAAGGCATGTCACAAGAATTCCTCTGGTCACTGTTATATAATTAAAACTTCTGCTTAATTTAGTCAAGAGAAATTTTAGTTTAGTTCAATCTATTTTTGTAATCAATATAACCAGTCCTGTGTGAAACAAAACAAAACTCAAATCATAAGAAACAATTTTAACTGAAACGTTTTCCTTTTTATATCCAAATTCCCTAAACACCTGCAAAGATGGAAAGAGGATGAAAGTTGGAAAAGAAATAATAAGTGAAGGGCAGGAAAAGTCTGCTTTGGCACTGTCCCAGGGATTCAGAATTGGTACCCTGTGTCTAGTTTTTTAAGTAACCTCCATACTGTTCTCCATAGTGGCTACCATATCACCCAGCAATCCCACTCCTGGGCATGTACCCAGAGAAAACCATAATTCAAAAAGATACATGTACCCCAATGTTCACTGCAGCACTATTTACAATAGCTGGGAAATGGAAGGAACGTAAATGTCCAATAATAGATGAATGGATAAAGAAGATGTGGTACATATATTTTGATACAATGGAATATTACTAAGTCATAAAAAGAACAAAATAATGTCATTTGCAGCAACATGGATGGACCTAGACATTGTCATACTGAGTGAAGTAAGTCAGGCACACAAAGACAAATATATGATATCACTTATATGTGGAATCTATAAAAAGGGGTACAAATGAACTTATTTACAAAACAGAAGTAGAGTCACAGTTGTAGAAAACAAGCTTATGGTTACCAGGGGGTAAGGCGAGGAGGGACAAATTGGGAGATTGGAACTGACATATACACACTACTATATATAAAATAGATAACTAGGGCTTCCCTGGTGGCGCAGTGGTTGAGAGTCCGCCTGCCGATGCAGGGGACACGAGTTCGTGCCCCGGTCCGGGAAGATCCCACATGCCGCGGAGCGGCTGGGCCCGTGAGCCATGGCCGCTGAGCCTGAGCGTCTGGAGCCTGTTGCTCCGCAACGGGAGAGGCCACAACAGTGGGAGGCCCGCGTACCGCAAAAAAATAAAAAAATAAATAAATAAAAAGATAATTAATAAGAACCTACTGCATAGCACAGGGAACTCTACTAAATATTCTGTAATGGCCTTTATGGGAAAAGAATCTAAAAAAAAAAGAATGGATATATGTGTATGTATAACTGATTCACTTTGCTGTACACCTGAAACTAACACAATATTATAAATCAACTATACTCCAAGAAAAAATTTTAAAAAAAGAACTGGTACTCTGTAGGCATGAATGGTCTTTGAAACTTGCTTTTTCTCTCAGGTGGCACTGTGTCAGTTCTTCAGTGTCTTCCTTTGCTCTAAAATCACCTGGATATCTTACCTGCACATTCCTCAGTACTGACACATATGTCTTTCCATAGAGAAATCTACAAATCCTTTTAAAGCCTCTTAGCATCTCAGGGTACACTCCTACCTTCTTTCCACTGATCTCTCCTAGCCATCCTCTAATAACCTAGGGTGTCCATCCCTCAAGGTTCCTTGGAAAACATTCACTCATTCCTTGTTCTGATAGATGCTGGACAAGCAGGCAACCCCATTCAAGCTATTTCTATGCACTCTGTTTATAGAACAATTACCAGCCCTGAACTCTCAGCCTTTGAATTACTTAAATTTGAGTCCAGCACATCTATTGTGTCCTTGAAGTTCAAGAGACACAAATCAGTTACCCAAGCATGCAAGCTGCTCTCTCGAGACTTGTGGACCTGAAGTGAACTGAAGCTCGTACAAAAATTTTCTTTCTGAATCTCCAACTCTCTGACTACTTCAACTCGGAGACTTTTATAACTTCTAATGGGTAAGGTATCAAGTTTCAAACCCAGTATCTTACCAACACATTTGCTAGCACTGTCTGGGCGGTCTTATTTAATAATATGTGGATATTTGATTCACATTATCTTTAACCAAAAAATGAGACTGTAAAGTCTCCACTTTAACACTTGTTCCACTGCTTTGCATTAGGTTATTTGGATATAGCTTGGATTGAACGTTTATAAGCAAATGAAAAATGAAGAGATGGAACGGTTTCCTTCTGATATGTTCAAGCTCTTCCCTGATACATCAGATTGTATAATCTAGAAGGAACCCAAAAAGAATCAGATGTTGCACATGGAATGTCAGTAAGCAAGACAAGAAGCAAACTTTTTTGGGTTTACTGAATATAGTCATAATCGTCCAAAGAATTGATTCATTCCCTTAGATTGTATGTTTTCAAATTGAAATAGTCAATATCCACTTCTTACAGCTGTCACTGAGATGATATTCTTTTCTCCCTAATGATAAGTGTGTTCTCTATCAATAATACTCATCACAAACTTACATACAGGCGATTCCTTCTTTGTATTAGCATACTAAATATACTTTCCAACATGTACTCGTTTACACATAGGAATGCTTATTCCTTTATATTATGAAACACCTTAATGTTTTGTATGAGGAAGAATGATATATTCTTGTATATGGAGCCTAATTCCAGAGGTTAGCCTAAGTTTCTTCTGTGTTGGCATTTGTTTGCTATCCATAGAGTACTCTTCTGTGTTCAATTTGCCCTAAATATACTTGATCACATAATTTTCTGTAATTATTTTTGGGGCAAGTTATTATAGCATAGCATAGTCTAGTATAGTACAGTATAGTATGATGATTACTTTTGTCAATAGAGACATAAGTATTGACAGAGACAATATATACAGAGCAATATAAAGAATAATCATGAAGAGTAAACTTTTACTCAGTCAGTAACACCGAGGCTTACTAAATGGCAAATAAACATTCACAAGCCTAATGCATGGCCAGTGTCATGTCGTTTACAAATCTTGGATTAATACAAAAACCTCTGATGTATTCATTCAGTGTAGATATCAACACAGGAAGGAAACTCTTTATTTCTGTATTAAAAATAAATACCTGGATGAAAACACATGTGTAGGGATCAATTCTAAATTTAGGAGTTAGCAACTGGAGATATGCAGTTGCTCTTTTATGAAATTATTTTTCCAATTTGGTTTCATTAATCGTTATACAGATCTTTGAAGATAAATATTTATGACTGGCTAGCAAATGAAAACTTTGACCAGCTTCTCAATGTTTCTCATATTTGCTAACTTTTGAAAACAACTAAACCAATAAAACAGAGCAAACAAAAGCAAAAACCACAACATGTCTAGGGAACAAGGTTAGCACTGGCTAAACTTTTCTAAAATAATACTATTTTATTTAAAATAATGATATTAAAGGATATAGATTTAAACATTATTAAATGAAAAAAATAAGTAATAAACATTTAAACTAAATGAAAAATTAAATCACTGTATTTATCCTGTGTTTCCTTAATATATCTTCAAATTTTAACATTACTCAATGCATAAAAATTATGCCAATGAATGAGTCCAATTTCCTTCATCCCTTCCCCATCTCCTCCCAGAATAAATAAATAAAACAGGCACATTCTAAGCCAGATAACTATAATAAGATTCAGTTTCTTAAAAGAGCATTCAACAGACATGAGGTTATATAGAGACACAGATCGAAATGTTGTTATCTGGTAAATTATGGTGATACGCTTAAGTAATTTAAATAATTCAGAGCAATAGCAAGAGGATTAGTCATTGGTTTGCCTAAAACCCTGAATAATTACAATAACTTTAAATCTCCTTTTAACTCTATGGTTCCAGATATGGTAGAATAAGGCAGAAGTAAGATTAAAATTATATAATAAAAGCATTTACAGGAGAAGTTTTCAAAATTGATATTTTAATATTGTTTACAATGGTAAAAGAAAACACACTGATCTTAGATGAAAAGTATATACGTCCTACATTTTTTTCAAGGTATTTTTTCTGTATGAATAATGTGAGAATTTGGGATCTCTTTTGCTACTGGGCAGTAGCAACTGAAATAATGATGTATGTATAAGTGTCTTACAATGACAACTTTTTCAATAAATGTCAGCTGAGTACTAAGTACAATTGTGTTAGAGTCACAAAATTTCTAAGTCACTTCAAATGTCTTCCTATAGGAAAAAAAAAACAAAAAGCAAAATTTAAAAAGAACAAAAAAGAGGGAAAGAACAAAGTTTCCCAGTTGATCATGCATATAATTCTTTGACTACATTGTTTTATTAATTTTTGGTTCAGTTGTTACGGGATGAAACTTTCACTGTCACTACCTGTCTTATAAAATCCAGTATGATGCTTGATAAGAAACAAATAGCATTGACAGAATAAACAACAGTGTTCAATAATCCTTGAGCAGAATTATGCACCTCTTTCAGGTTAAGGAAATCTGAAACTCCTTGTTTTGCATGCAATGTGAATGTCTCTTTGTAGGAAGCACATCACAACATTTCTCCTTTCATTTCTCACCTCATTAACTCCCTTGACAAAAAATGTATATAGATCTTGGAAGGGTTCAAAGTCTTTCCTTTGAACGTTTCAGATATGCTGAACTGTAAGAGTGGGAGTGTCTATCAATTTCACTTGGATAAGAAGTATTTTTCAAAAATAATATTTTTCTTAGGGGTCTATAAATTCTTAAAATCTTACAGTGTGTCTGAACAGCTCTACTTTTAAATGAAATAAAAGAAACATAATTAGAAAAGAACTTTGAAAATGCAGTGATTTGTTATATTCAAATGAGACGATTTGGAAACTGATTATAATTAACTTTGCACTCTACACTATTTTATCCTCTTAATGAAAGAAAATACTAAAATGGCTAAATAGAAAGAGAACTTTTTTATATCAGTTATATGGACCTACTTCTTTTAATGATCAACAGGCAATATGGAATATAAATTACTTCTGCAAAGTAAAAATATTTGCAGAGTCATACTGGAGAGGAATCAATGCTAAAGGAGGATCCTATCACACTCCTTTCGTTTCATTGATATGGACAGTACTATAGTATTATTTTATTGACAATCCCTCTTTTTTTTTTGTCTCAGTGACTTCATGCACCTATTTTTTTACATGCCTACAAAACTCACTGATTTCCAAACAATAAAATTATAATGCTAACTCCTTGAAATTAGAATGAACCAAACATCCTTAGTAACGTCCTCTTTAATTACAGAAAATGGTTGGCGGTATTTCACAATTACCATTTCTATGACATCTCTTGAAAATTATAATAACCTCTTTCCAAGCTCATTGAAGTCAATGAATAATAACTTTACAAGAACACCCTGCATAATTTTTTACCTCTTCTAAGCTAATTGACCTCCCAAGTTAGTGGTCACAAAATATGCAGCATGTTCTTAACACACATCAGGTATTAGATTTATATTTAATATCTCCCCATGAATAAGCACATAAAAGTTAAAAATTACCGTGGTCAAAAGAGAAATACGGATTTGAGTTCTTTCTAAAGTCTGCCCAAAGTCCTCTCTTGATAAAGAACACTCTACTTTATCCAGTTGCTCAAGCCCAAAATAAAGAGATTACATTCATTCATCTTTCCTTATCCTTCATATCGATTTCTTTTAGCATATTTTTCCAACTCCAATTTAAAGTCTTATTCTCACTCTGTCCATTTTTTTCCTACTTCCTTAGTATTACATAATCCTGCACTTGAACTACTGCAGTGACTTCTTAACTTATTCTGCCTCCATTCTTGCCCCATATTATCTGACTGATCAAATAATTCTTTAAAACATACATTACATGTTGTAACTTCTCTGCTTCAAATCTGCCAATGGTTTCCATCTTATTTCAAATAAAATTCAATCCTGCCGTAACAAATTCCGATTTACCATTCTTGGAAGACCTGCTTACCACTGTGGACTTATAAATGACCATTTTGAAAGAAGTTACAGTATTTGGTATTGCTATTGCAGTTTTCATCAATCCATGAACATTTGATATTTCAAATTATTATGTAACACAAAATATGGAAGACATTTCACATTTTGAATATGAGATATCATTATAGAAGTAAAATATGAAGCAAAAGTTGAAAATGGAAACTGCTACTTTTAAAAAATCCCTAAATGCATATTCACTGTAAACAAAATGCATTTGTTTACACATAATGTATTCCTTGAATTCTCCTACTGTCTCATTAAAACTTGCAGTCCGTGGGGGTGGTGCGGAAGGGAAATTTGAATTCGCCTTTATTTTAGTCATCAGAAATTCTGAGGGTTGAGGCCCAGTATTTGAACTTTAACAAACACTCTAGGTGGTTTTAACAAGAGCGAAGTTTGAGAACTGATGCTGTAAAGGATTCATGAGAAAAGTTCAATTACAGAAATCCATATACATGATTTTATGGATTTCAGAGCAGAAGCTTGAGACAGAGACAGCAAAGTTTGAGACAGAGACAGTGATCGACACAAAATAACATTTAAAACCATCGGAATGGGGCGTCCTTGGTGGCGCAGTGGTTGACAGTCCGCCTGGCAATGCAGGGGACACGGGTTCGTGCCCCGGTCCGGGAAGATCCCACATGCCGCGGAGCGGCTGGGCCCGTGAGCCATGGCCACTGAGCCTGCGCGTCCGGAGCCTGTGCTTCGCAACGGGAGAGGCCACAACAGTGAGAGGCAACATGGGAATGGTTGAAATTACCCGCACTGAGTGGGATGAGAGAGAAGTGCCAGGACTGAGACTGATATTTCGAGTTTTTGGTAGTGTGTAAAAAAGGAGCCCCCAAAGAGACAGGAAAGCTGGGATGTGACGTAATTTTAATTCTGGCAATGCGTTTGGAATGCTACTTTTAAATCCTTAAAGCCTATGTTTTCTAAAATGAGACAAATGTCTTCTAAATGTCTATTTGCTTTTTATTTCAATTTTAAATAAAACACTTTCATGTCAATTTTTATTATGTATATCATTCTTTTAAAATATTTGGTTTTGAATCACAAGAATATGCATTCTTTAATAAAGATCATTTGTGATCAGAGTATAATTAACTGGAAAAAAAAGCTTAGTGAAGAAAGAGATTTTAATGGGAGGAAGTAATAAACAATGTCCATGGAAACTGAGAAGTTCAGCACACTTTAAAAAATAGTATGCTGGTTTATGTTTAACAAATGGCTCTCCGGGAAAAGAAAAAAAAAAAATTTGATTAGCAATGGTTGCCAATTTCTGTTCTGTAACTCCCAGCAGGGTTGATCAGAATTGGCGAGAGACATATAATAGCACCCCATTATATAGTATTTCTGCCATAAAAATGAAATAGATAAAAAACAACATCAAAAAACATACATAATATATAGCTAAATGTAGTAAAATAATTAGAAACAAGTGAGTTTTTAATATTTATTACTAGTTTTATATAATTAATATGTATTATAGATATAAATATGTAATTAATTTTTAATAATGGCTGTGTTTAACATACACTCTGCAAAATTCCCGAGAATTTAATTATCAGCTCTCATGAGCCAGTATGAACCAACACCTGCACACCATGGCTTACAGATCTAACACTTCAAGTGAGGTTTTTCCAGGCCCTGTGAACCTCTTAGTATACTGATACTCTTAATATACTTAACATATATTTGTTAGCTTTAAATTAGCTACTAAACTTGGAATGTTCAAGAGTGGGATTCATATTGTATTTTGTAATACGTGTTATTAAATTAAAGAGCACAGAGCTTGACATTAACAGTTACCTGATAAAATTATTGATATGTTGGTACAACTATGACCTGCTCCTTCTAGCTCTAAACGTCTTTCAGTAGAAAGAGCATTTCTGTAGAAGACTTTGAAACCTATAAAGGTTAAATCTCGTATGAATTATATTTATGATATAAATGAATTAGCTTATACAAGTTTCAATTGTGACATAATTTATGCAAAATCCTGACATATTTTCTCCAATTTAAGATAAATGTCACCTAGAAGTACAGAATCTCTGTATGGTTGACTTTTGCTGGAGCTTCAAGGTGAAAAGACAAATGTGGTAATCATAGCAAGTAGATCCGGAGGGTGCACAACAGTTTTGAGTAAGCTTGGGAGTTCAAACTGATTAATCGGAACTGAATTATTTATGGATTTTTTTTAATGCCACGGAAGTGATTTTTTTCTAACGTAAAAGAAAACCAAGGTAAATTTATCTCCTAAAATTTCTGAGTCCTTTCCCTGACATGAAAACTATCAAAGACCTTAGATACCGGCCTAGATTCTGAAACTTTGAGCATGAGTGGAATTCATCCAAAACCAAGTTATTTTTCTTTGCCAAAAAAAGTGCCCCTATAATTGCCAGGGGATATATTCCAAATGCTCCATGCCTGTATTAGTTTCCTAGGGATGTCATGACACAATGCCACAATTTGGGTGCCTGGAAACAAGAGAAATTTATTGTCTCACAGTTCTGAAATTAAGGTGTCAGCAGGGCCATGCTCTTTTTGAAATCTTTAAGGGAGAATCCTTCCCTGTGTCTTATTAGCTTCTGGTGGTTTGCTAGCAACTCTTGGAGTTACTTGGCTTGCAAATGTGTCACTCCAATTTCTGCCTCTATTGTCACATGGCTATCTTTTCCTTGTGTGTCTCTATCTTGTCTTATAAAGACACCAGTCCTGTTGCATCAAGACCCACCCTAATGACCTAACCAACTTGATTACACGTGATAAGGCCACATTCATAGGTACTCTAGTTAGGACTTCAATGTTCCCTTTTTTTTTGGACACAATTAAATCTATAATAACACCTTACTAAGTATGACCCATTCTGTCTTTAGAAGAGGAATAAATACCCTTTGGATGTATCATAGATTTTAGCTGTCAGTCAAACTATTTCAGATATATAATTACTGTTACACAATTGATAGGTCTGAATTTTGAAAAAGGTTACATCCCAAAGTTGATCCTATTCTTTTCAAATGTAATAAATAATGCATCCTTTTAGATAGTTTAATGATGCATTTTAGTTTACAATTATATTTCTATAACACTCAAAATTACTTTATATTTAATGTGAGGCTCAAAAGGGTTTCCATTCTATTGTTCCTTTTAATCTATTTCAATTATAGTTAATCATGTTCCCTGTTCATTTCAACTTTAAAAACATCTAAAGGACAGAAAACATCATTTTTTTAAAAATCTGTTAAAACCCGCTCCTTTTCATGCACCTTGAATAAGTATATCCATTTAATAGCACTATAAATATGTTGGCGTGGCTGCAATAAGATCATTAACTTTATTGCTATAATCACGGTATGAGGATAAACTGTACCTTCAGCAACAGAATTAGTGTCCAACTGTTTCAGGTGCCTAAGAATTTTCACAGTACAACATATAATCCTTTCTTATTAAAATATTAATGATCGGGCTTCCCTGGTGGCGCAGTGGTTGGGAGTCCACCTGCTGACGCGGGGGACGCGGGTTTGTGCCCCGGTCCGACATGCCGCGGAGCGGCTGGGCCCATGGGCCACGGCCGCTGAGCCTGTGCGACCGGAGCCTGTGCTCCGCGGCGGGAGAGAGGCCGCAGCAGTGAGAGGCCCACGTACCGCAAAAAAATAAATAAATAAATATATATATATATATATATATATATATATATATATAAATGATCTGCATTTCATGTTTTAATTTTTAATCTTAAAAAGACACTTCATCATATCAGGTCATGAAACAAATTTTCTTATTTACCCATCTTGTGTTTGTTTGGTTTGTCTGATATATATATAATGAAGTTTATATAATAGTTTAAAATGAATATAATTATTAGCCATATAACATTTTATTCTTAGTTTAATTCCAAAATTAAGATTGAAGTTATGTATCTTACATAATCTTACATAATTAATGAAGAATTACTATATTTCAAACTAATATTTAATCAAGTAAATTAAAAGCTCAATAATATATCATCCAAATAACTCAATTATTGTATGTGAGCCAATAAGCATAAAGACTAATGCTTTTAAGTGGGTTGGTTCATATGTTTTGTTTTTTGTTTTGTGGTACACGGGCCTCTCACTGTTGTGGCCTCTCCCGTTGCGGAGCACAGCCTCCAGACACGCAGGCTCAGCGGCCATGGCTCACGGGCCCAGCCGCTCCGCGGCATGTGGGATCTTCCCGGACCGGGGCATGAACCGCTGTCCCCTGCATCGGCAGGCGGACTCTCAACCAGTGCGCCACCAGGGAAGCCCGGGTCATATGTTTTGAATGAGTGAATGAAATAATGTGGCTCTGATAATAATAGAAACAAAGAAAATTACTTTGCTGTAAAATTGCAGCATGTGAAAGGAAAAAGCATATTCCTGTGGAGCACATTAGAAAAATAATAAGTAAAATAATATAAAATAATGACTTTAGTAGAATAAAATAATATATATAGTGAGACAAAGGAATAATTATGAATTAATAAATGGATGACTTCTTAAATAAATAGAAAAGCAGATAAAGCAAGTGCAAGGAATAAGCAAAAGCAGAAACTAAAGGCAATTGTGAATATCACGTTTAAAATATCAAACTTATAAGAAAAACACTGGGAAACCTAGAGAATTTTCCTGTTTCCTCTGAAAGGCCAAATATGAAAAAATACAAAAATTGTGGTATAATATTATTTAACTTAATTTTGAGTCTCATTAGTGCAAATTTTAAAGAACAGCTCAAAAATTACACATAATGTGACAATGCAAATCAAAACAAAGATAGAACTTTAACTTTCCACTTATGGGAGAGAGAGTTAAGAAGTTTTGTAATATCCAGTAATATCAATGGCATAAGAAATGAAAATGTTCAAAATCTTTTGGTGAGAATTTAAATTGATGGATACAACTTTTCTAGAGACCAGTTGGCAATATCTAGCAATACTTAAATATGCTTTATTTTTGACCCAATGGTCAAAAGAAGTGAGTACAGGATAATCAAATTGCTATTGTTAGGAAAAGCAGAAATGTATGCAAGTGAGGCCAACGAGTTAGGCTGTGGGTCATCCATAGATTAAAACAAATGAACAAACAAATAAGCAAAAAGCTCTGTGCATTCAAGAAAGGGAAAGGTAGATCTCTAAGGGCTAAAAAATATACTAAGACTTATTAGTGAACACAGTAAGTTATAGAACAATGTGTGTACTATGAATGATTACCGGTATGAAAATAGTTTTAATTCAATACAAATAACAAATGTAAACCTTTGGGGAGGCACTGGGTAGAGGGTGATGGAAGACTTCATATTTCACTTTATTTATTTGCCTCTATTTGCATATTATTTATTCATTTATTTATTTCAATTGTAGTTAACTGGGAGATGATCTTGGTGGTCTTTATAGGTTTTATCATTATACTTCTCTATTTTTATAGAAATGTATTAAACATAATACAAACATACCAATAGCACAGGAAAGAGTGAGGGAAGGGTATTGAATAAATACTGCTGAAAGTTTTTAACAACTGGAAAAAAATCAACTCAAAACCTTACCACATCGTACAAATTACCTCATACTATACATTCATTCATTCCATATAAACCAAAGTGTCATTGAAAAAGACCCTGAAATATATTATTATAAGACACATATATATATTTATCAAATGCTGAAAGAAAGATAGCTTATGAATATTAGAGGTCTAACAGAAAGGACAAGAATAACTCTCAAAAGCTATGCATGGTGGAAATAATTTTTTAAGGATATTACAAGAAATTCCCCCATAAATAAGTCTGACTAATAATATATCCAAAACATTAAAAATATATAGTTGAGAGAAAAGTAAAGATGAGAAACTAGCTGCCAAAAACAAAGAAGGAATCAAAGCCAGAAACATGAGAGGAGGAAAGGAAAGGAGTTAAAACCAGGAATTGATACACACCGTACGAGATGGTGTTGGGTATCTGTGGAACACTGGGATGTAAGGCTGGACCCAGCATGTGGAGGTGGTGGGAAATATGCTTCTTGCATACATCTGAGTTAAGATGGGACTTTCAATCTCTTAAATTGGAACTAGAAAAATACCCCTGGCCTGGGGACATGGCATGGAGGCAGGCTTCCTACACTGGCCATAGGTGGGAAAATAGCCATTGAAAGAAAAATCATGTGCTATCCACTCTTGTGAAAACCTGAGTCTCAGGAGACATTAACATGAAAACTGAACTAGAGCCAATACAAAACATTGGCTCCTAGTAGAATTAAAAACAAAATCTGCCCATAGGAATATTTATAAACACGGGACACCTGCAAAACTCCCAGAGAAGAAAATACACCCTGAAGATTAACTCACGACATACAAGAAAACACATGGAAAACCTCCAGGAGAGTGTCCACCAAAGCAGAAAAGAGCCAAAGTCACTCCATATAAATGCTGTTAATTTCATTTACTGGGCAATTTGTAAGGACGTTTAAAAAGTCCTGGCCAAAATCTATTATGGAAAATGTGTTTCAGTAAAGATGCCAAGGGAATAATATATCATTAATTGAAGAAACAATATAAGAAGAAAACAACTATGAATCTAGTGAATGAACAGGCAGACTACAAACATATAATTTACAAACAAGCAATTAGGAATAAATCAAGAAAAATGGTCAAACAAGAGTTAAGTAAAGAAAATAAGAGATAAAATAATGAATAATACCTTTTTCACAGATCTAATTAGCAAAATATATTAACCAATGCTGGCAGCAATGAGCTATAAGGGATCATTCTCATAACTGCACGTGTGTGTGTGTGTAAACGCACAATGTTTTTGAATAGGATATTGGCAGTATTCATACAGACCCTAAATAGTCAAAATTGATATCTCAATTTCTCTTTAAGATCTTACTCAGTGAAAATTATACTAAATGTACAATGTTCTGTTAGTTCAAATATATAATAGTACTATGTATAAATTACAATATGGGGTTACTTAAACAAAACTATTTTCACCCAGTGGAGTTCTGCCTAGATATAAAAATTAATGTTTACAAAAAATACATAATAACATCTAGTACTAGCCAAATGCATGGTGTTTAATTGTTCAAAAATATTTGCTGAATAATGAACAGATGAAAGAGGAGCTGAATGAATCAAAATACAAGCATAAATAAATAAATACATTATATATATATATAAAATGTTAGGGGGACATATAGGAAAACTAAAATATCCCCATGTAAACTATAATTACAGTTTTGAGAATATTTGCATAAGGTTCTTAAAAGTAAAGTTGCTGAATTATAAATCATTTAATCAATTTATTTATTACTATATAAATACATTAATTTACTAGATATATTTAATGTTATTTACCCTTTCTATTTTTTAATAATGTCTAAGTAGATATTATTTTACAGCAATAATAAAAAAGGCAAATAATTTTTTTAAAACCTAACTCAGAATACATCTCCTTTAGGGAAAAAAAAAAATTCATTCACTAATTCCTCCCAATTCCTCCATTTTAGTCTATAACTTTATTCCATGGTGGTCTTAGTCAGGTTGTGCTGTTATAACAAAATACCATACACTGGGAGGCTTAAACAACAGGCATTGATTTCTCACAGTTCTGCAGGCTGGTAGGAGACAGCTGCCCTATTGCTGGGTCCTCACAGGGCCTTTCCTTGGAGAGAGTGAACTCTCATGTCTCTTCCTCTTCTTATAAGGGCACTAATCCCATCGGAAGGACTCCACCTTCATACTCCTCCACCTCCACCTCCAAATATCATCACATCAGTAGTGAGGAATTCCACATAGGAATTTCAGGAGAACACAAACATTCAGTCCATAGAAATGATTATGTTATGAAATTATATTACATTAAAAGTCAAAAATTTTTATGAATTATTTTAATGTATTTTTCATTGCCTTCTTATCTTTCACTGGCTCTTTTCTCACTTCTTATAGCAGGTATCATTATGGAAAAATCCTTCCTTATTTAAACTTCTCTCTCTTTACCTTAGTAAAGTTTGCTCTATTTCAACTCTTTTGAAAGACTTATTTTTCCTATTATGGGACCCAATCCTTCTCCTAGTAAATGCTAGAATTCCCTATTGTTCTGCCATTGTTTATCTGTTTTTCCATGTCTATAGTTTCTCCTTCTCAAAGTTCCCCTATTTCTCTGATATTTAAAAACTTTAGGTGAGTGACTTTCACATTCTGAATATCTTACTAACATGCAAACAGTGAGAAAAATCAATTTCCTTCCAAAAATTTAGTAGGCAGCAACAAAGTTGATTTGAAAAAAAATTCCTTCTAAGTTTCCAGAATCCCTTGCATCTCTACTTCAGTACTGATTTTTAGCTGGCCTACAATCATATATCTAGTCTAATTGCTTGCTGTAAGTTTATATATTATTAGTATCCACTGGAAAACCAACACTTCTAAAGCATCAAACATATGTTTGTCTCCCAATTCATATTTCCAGCCCTGACTTGAACTTTGGATCAAATATCCAACTAGCTACTCTATGTTTACAATTTAAATGTCTCATAGACATTCCAAAACTACTGCTTTATTTCTCCTGTAATTATTTCAAAAACCATTATCACATCTCAGTAAATGATGTGATCATGCACCTGGCGTGTCATGTCAAATTGCCCTGAACTTTCTAGATCCAATCCATTAGCAAGATCCAGGGGCTCTATCGTCTACATAGACCGCAAATGCGTGGACTGCTCACCATGAGTGTTACTGCCACCACAATCGAAACCACAGTTACTTTTACCCAAAATGCAATAGTCCATTGACTCTCTGCATCCTCATATGTCCACTAGAATTTATTTTCACAATGCCAATCAGATTAATTCATTCTGTTACTCAAACCCACCATCGCCTTCTAATTGCTATTATCATAAAAATTCAGATTCCTTATCATGGTTCACAGCACTTCACATGATCTACCTTCTCGCCATTACTTAGATCACAGTTTTTATTCTTATCTTGACTAAGTCGACTAGGTAACTGGTCCTCTTATTTTTTTCTCGAATCTGCCCAACCTTCTTTTGCTGTAGGGCCTGGGAGCATTCCCATCTATGGACTCCCCTCCCTAAGCCCTGTGCTTTAGAAGACCGTGCAGACCACAATCCACTGAAACACAAAGTGTTTATTCTTTTCTTTTTTGAATGATATGAGTGTTTTTGGGTTTTTTTTAAGTTTTTTAGTAACCCAATAAGCACATGGGGATGTGGTCACCCCTCTGGGACATAAAGACCAAAGGATGTAAGTCTAAGAGAGCAAAAAAGTGAGTGAGAGTGTGTGTGCCTGTGTGTGGATCTGTGTAAGTGTGAGTGCATGTCTGACAAGGTGTGACCAAGAGTGTGTGGCAGTTTGTGTGGGTGTGTGGGCAGTGCGCGTGAGAGAAGGTGAGTGACTGAGGGTGTGTATGTGTGTGTGTATATACAGGTATGAGTGAATCTTTGTGATTGAGTCTGAGTGAGAGTGTGTGAGAGTTTTCTGGTTGTGTATCAGTGAGTATGAGAAAATAAGAGTGTGATTCTGTGTGGATTTTTGTGTGTGTGAGGATGTAGGGCTTTGCGTGAATGAGAATGTGTGAGGATATGTGAGACTCTGTGCATTTGTGCGGTGTGCATGAGTATGTGTGTGTGTGTGTGTGTGTGTGTGTGTGTGTGTGTGTGTGTGTGTGTGTGTAGGAGGGAGGGCAAACAGGAGAAAATCACGGCCTCTGAACTGGTAAGACAATAAGAGAGGAGGATTTGGTGCCAATGTGGCTGCCCCCAAACCACAAAGTGGGTAAATAGCAACTCTATTCCCTCACCTCTGCTGATTCTGTGCCATTTTAGAGACACTCATAATTGCTTAGGAATCCTGAGTGGGAAAAATGAGACATGACAAAGCTCCCTGCTTAAGATACCTATGAAGTCTTAAGTACTATATATACAGTTATAAATAAACTTTATAAACCTTTTCTTCTTCTTTTAATGTAAAATTTACAATAAAACATAGTATCTAAAAGCTATCTCATATAAATATTTACAGGAATAGGTACATGGAAATATACATATATATGTACACACACACACACACACACACACACACGATATACTTTTAGATATAGATACAGATATACACGCTTTCACATCCTCTCCAAAATAGTGAAATATTTACAATGTTTAACTTATTGTCTTTCACACATCTGAAAATTTTGTAACTGTTTACATTACTGATACACCTGCTAGTAAATTACAGTTTTGCTAATTTGCTTGACATTTAGGGTTACCTAGAGTACTTAATAAATGTTCTCATTCTTGGACCCTAACTCAGACCAGCGGAATCAAAATCTTATGAGAGTGAGGGGCTGGGACAGTTGTCAGCATCAACAGGTAGGTAAACCCACAACTCCTAAATGCCACGCGACTTTACACCTCAAATTATACCCAGCATGGAGTGGAAAGCAAATGAGTACTTTTCAACTGAAAATTAAATGGTTCTTCTGTTAGTTTCCTAGACTTCCATAACCAAAATACTACAAACTGGGAGGCTTAAACAACAGAAATTTGTTGTCTCAGAGTTCTGGAGGGTAGAAGTCCAAAGTCAAGGTGTCAGCAGGGTTGTTCCTTCTGAGAGCTGTGATGTAAGGGTCTATAACAGGCCCTCTCTCTCTCTACCTATAGTTAGTTGTCTTCTCCCTGAACCACTTTAAATCATCCCTCCATGCATGTGTGTATTCAAATATCCTCTTGTTAGTATGCAACCTATATTGGCTTGGGGCCTATCCTAATGTCCTCATTTTAAATTGATTACCTCTTTTAAGGCCCCATCTCCAAGTAAGGTCACATTCTGAGGTACCAGGGTGGTGTGGGACGGTTAGGATCCCAACATAGGAACTTGGAGGAAGGGATGCAATTCAAATTATAACAGATTCGATGGAAAATATTTATTTTCCAGTTTATCCATCTCTATTTAAATTTGTTAATTATTAGTAAGTATACATTCTCGGTTCATTTTCTTTCTTCCCTCAGCCTCTGGAACAGAATCCTATATGTGAGAAGCTGAATTTGTGATCAAGGTGAATGTGTCCAGACTCTTTCTTGGAAGGGAGCACAAGCAAGTCCTTAGTGTGCGATCTAGTAGAGACATTTCTAATTTGTTTCTGCCAAAATTTCAGAGTTGGGGTAATTTCTCAAAGCCCTGTAGCAATTCTCCTTTCTCATTTGACATAAAGTGAGTCTGCATGTCTTTTTTTTTTTTTTTTTTTTTTAGGAAAAAACCGGAACCCTTAAGACAAGATAATGAAAAGTGCCGGGTTAACCCCGGCAGAGGTGAAAAGATCAAAGACGAGGTGCAGCCTTTTGGCAGGGATCTTTTGTCATGATGAATAATTAATGAGCACCAGAGAGCACCGTCTTCTGCTTTTGGGCATCCATGCCTGGCATGCTGTGACTGTGCATCTCAAGTTGGAAACGGATTCTTAGTATATAAGCAAACACCTTGAGAATCCAATATTAGACTCTGAAGTTTTTATTTTATGTAATTGTCTTAAATGAAACATAGATTATGAAGGTTAAAGGAAATGATCAATTTCTTAATCTGGTTGCACTTCTGGTATTAATATGTTAAAATGTTTACACTTACCTCCCTTCATGTTTCCATTTTATGAATAATTGATACAATTATTCTTCTCCATTTTAAATATAGATAATGGTTCTCAGACTAATTGATAGATATGAAGGTATCGCCATATGTAAGTTGTTAAGTACAGGGTGTTTCTGAGCCCTAGGCTTCCTTGTCCCCTCATCGTACTTTACTGGCAAGACCCTAATTCTTGTTTTATCCAACACCCCTGCATCTATGTCTGAAACACTAAATTCGATTAGAGAAGAAGACACAATCATGGTAACTGTTCTTACTTTAAATTCACAAGCATCTCCCTGAAGTGGACCATTTAGTGCCACCTGGAATCCAACTAGATTTCCCTGATTAATTTCCTCTTTCTCACAAAGGGGATAAGTCTACACCTTTACTCTTGTCAGAATCCTCATGTACTCTTCTCAGCTGATGACCTTTCTCTTTATTTTCTAGAAAATAGAAAGCATTCCCAAGAAAACTTGCATAGGTTCTCACATTACCGCATCTACAGACTCCCTGCGTGCATATATGTATGTGCCTTTCTCTGTCTTGCTTTTCATTAAAATGGAAGAACTTGTCATGTTCTTCTCTCTACCTGTCCCTTGTGCATGGACTCTTATAACCTCTCTCCTCTCTCTCAAACATTTGACCCTTACAACAGTCTTCCATGTTTCTGTCATCATTATTTTATTTACTTCTCACTGAGTCACTACCAGATATGTAAAAGTATTCTGTAACACTGTAGACTATCTTAAAACGAGCAAAAGACTTCCTTGATCCCACATTCATTCCTCTTCGCGTACAAGGCTATGTCCACTCCAATATTTGATACAACTCCTATGAAAAACAAATCTATATCTTCTGTCTCCAGTTCATCTTTCCTCATTTTCTCTGGAACAAATTCCAAAAATATTTTATCCCCATTCCTTCGGGTAAGGCTCTGTTTAAGGTCACCAATGACTTCACGTCCCAAGGTATAATGGTCTCAGTCATTATACCTTCCTCTAATAGCATCATAGGGCACAAATCAATCACAGCTTATTTTCTGAAATGCTGTCTTTATTTAGTTTCTAGAACATCGCTCTGCAGAGTCTCACTCTGACTGAGTTTTCCTTCAGCTTTGCGAATTGTTTCATCTTGCTGAATCTGTTAAAGAAAAAATCATTCTGACACCTTTTTAAATGGTAGGAAGATTGTACAGACGACTCGAGTTATTGCAATACGGGAGAGAGACGGTGCTTAACTGAGAATACAGCAAAGACAGCTGGGGATTTGTAGCTAAAGAGCAGAGTGAGGGCATCAGTGGATGGAAAATTAATAAGAGGAGACATCAAGGTTAGAGAGTTTATTGCAAAACTGTTTTAAGAGGACTCTTGCTGAAGGCAGGTCAAGGATTTATACATGAAAGGTGGGGGGATATAACACTTGATTAGTTACCAAGAGCGATCGGATATCAAGGATGGGTGTGTTCCCACTAAATTGACTTAGCAGGACTCTTGCTAAGACTGGGCTGGACAGAGGAAAGACAGGACAGGAGCCTTACTAAACTCTGGTCAAGGGCAAAGTATTCGTCAAATCCCATTTTTACTAAGTTCTGAATTTTAAAATGCCCCAGGGCTTAGTTTTCAGGCCCTTTCTCTTCTCTATTTGTATTTTCCTCCTAGGTGATTTAATGTAATGCTGTGACTTTCAAAGTCACCCATGTTCTTTTAATTTTCAATTTTTAGTTTCTGACCTGAACAGTTACCCCGAATTCACACATGAATATCTAACTGGCTACTAGACATGTTCACTTGGATTACTATAAAAATTTACATGTTACTACAGAGAACAAACTAGTGGTTACCAGTGGGGAGGGGGGAAGGCACAATGTATTGCGTACAAACTATTGGGTATAAGATAAGCTCAAAGATGTATTGTACAACACGGGGAATAAAACAAGTATTTTGTACTAATGGTAAGTGGAAAGTAACCGTTAAAAATTACATTAATTTTTTTAAATTTTTTTAAAAAAGAGAGTTGGTAGGGTTACTGAATATAAGATCTTCCTATAAAATAGAAGAAATTATGCCAAAATAACCATTTAGAAAACATATTAAAGTTATTCCATTTTTAATAGTATCAACATTTTAAGTATATTGGAATTATCTAAAAAAAAGACATCTATTCAGAAAATTAAAAACGCTACTAAAGAAGCTAAAGTATGAAAAATAATTTACATCTTAGGATTTCCAGAATCTAACCCTTGATTTTCTCCCTCAAATCATCTTTCTGCCTTCCATGTTTCCCATCTCAAATTACATTAAGTTGCAGAGCTATCCTTGATATTTTATTTTATTCCCACACTTATTCTATCAAGCCATTGTGTCTTTATCTTCAAAACAGATCCAAGATTTTACCACACTCGGCAACATGATCTATGCTCATAATACCGTCAATTCTTTTCTTTAAATTATTTTTTACTGGAGTATAGTTGCTTTACAATGTTGTGTTAGCTTCTACCGCACAGCAAAATGAATCAGCCATACATATACATATATTCCATCCCTTTTGAATTTCCCACCCACTTAGGACACCACAGTACATTAAGTAGAGTTCCCTGTGCTATAGAGTATGTTCTCCTCAGTTGTCTATTTTATACATAATACCTTCAATTCTGTTATACATGATCCTCCTACCATGGTAGTCCTCCTGTTTTCACATTTGTTTTCTTGTATTGTATTCTTCATTCAGAAATGACAGCAATCCTTTTCAAGTGCAAGTCATATAACATTACTCCTTTGTTCAATGCCCTCCAATGACTTTCAATTTTAGATGGATCTTTGCAATGGAATCCAAGGTCATTACCAGACCTTAGAGGCCTTACCTGATCTGTTATTGGTATTCTTCTCTATCCTCGACTACTCCTGCATCTTTTCTCCCTTTCTTACTGTTCTCCAGCCACGATGACTGATGAGCTCTGAACAGGGCAAGTATGCTCCCACATCTGTGCCTTTGCACTGGATATTCCGTCTTCCAAATATTGTCCTTTAATTTTGGATATGACTCATTTCCTCACTTAAATCACGTCTCGGCTCACATATGAATTTATTCAAGAAGGCTTCCCAAATCTTTGTATAAATAGATCTACATCCTGATCCATCACTCTTTATGTACTTATTCTGACTTATATTCGTCATAGCACTTAGTATGTATTAACATACACTACATTTATTGAATATCATTTGGCTGCTGCTTTCTACTACAATATAAGTTAAATTATAAGAGGATTTTGACTTTCTTTCTCACTGTTGTTTCCTGACACTTTAAACTTTTCATGGTAAGCATTACATACATATTTACTGAATGAATAAAAGTGTACATTGTGTTCATCTAAGTTTAATATTTTTTCATTTTGGAAAGTATCCATTTTGGAAGCACATGCATTAAAAAGCCCTTATGAGTGATGATATAGAAGTAATGTTATTAAAGTTGGGGAGAGAAGGGTATAAATATTCTACCTTATATCAATCGCAAAAAATTTGAACAAAAAAATCTGAATCTGGTAAGAATGCCCTTAACTTTAAATAGGAATTAATGCCCAAACTAGTGTGCTTATATACACCAAAGACCTTCCTGAATTAGTATACATATGTGGGCTTTATTTTTGCCAATTTCTAAAGTTATGAATGAAAAGTGTGAATTGGTATAAATAGAGTGTAAATTGGAAGTCAGTTTCCTTTTTTCTAGAGTCAGCCTCTATCTCCTTTTCTCAATAACACTGTACTATCCCAAGAAATCTGTATTCAATCAGAATAACAACCAAAACCTATAGATTTGAAGAAAAGGAGAAATCATGCCTTGAGACATAGTGAATTTGAATAACTGGCCCAAAGTGGCACAACTAGTAAATGGCGAAGCAACAGAATTATAATTCAGAGCTTCTTAGATAATAAAGAATACAGCCATATAGTTGGGTTGTTTAAAGACTTCATAATAAGCAGTCACAGGTTAAAGTGTGAAGTTGAAGGTTGTTTGTTATCTTTCATATACATTTCCCGAAAAATGGAGAAGGAGGTGATAATACTGATGGCCTGGTTGAAGGGTAGAGGGGATGTAGTTTACTGAGAGTCAGAACCCTGACTGCAGCAAGATCCCAGGGGAAAAGGTGAGAACTTTTATTTTTTAATAGCTGTGGCACAAAAGTTAGACTAAGGCCAGTGATTTCTCACCTGAGTGGCATGATAAAAAAGCTAAATCCAATTGAGATTTGAAGATGCACAACTGAGTGGTCAGATGGGTAGTGCTAGAAAATAAACCATGAGGAATATTGCAGGGGATTGCAAACACTATAGTAAACTGATAGCGAAGGAGAATGTTGGGAAGGGAATGAATTTGGTAGTTATGGTGATACGCAATGATTACGTCCATTGAGGCCATGTAAATAAGTGGATAAACGTGGCCGAATTGACTGGAAAGCCCAGTATAATAAAACTAGGATGATGTGAAAAACATCAGGTTATTAGTGGTTATATCTATAATAAATGGACTAGTATGTGACTATATATCATCACAGAGAAAGTACTTTTGACTTCTGTGTTGTGTATATAAACTATTACAGAGAAATGCCTCCAAAGCAGCGTCAACTCTGACATTCGCAGGGCTCCAGAAAGAGTACAAATGGAGAACCACATAGCATATGTCTCAATGGTGAAAGCTGATGAATCAAGCTAACGAAGTATTAACTATATTCTATTATCTTACTTTGAAGATAAGCTTTTATCACAGACTGAAAGTCCAGGTTAAGTAGATGGAGTCCCATCTCTATTATCAATCAGGCTCTGGAAGCTGTCTCAAATTGGTTGGTCAGAGGTTGTTTGGGTACCTGATAGATACTTTAACTTGAATCTGAAACTCACCCCCTCTTGGTGAAAGGCAGGGCCAGAAAACATCCTAAACAGGGCAGATTACCCTCCTGTCTGAATACAAAAAACTGAAATGCAGATGAAGTTAAATTCATTTTGTTTCACAAAGAAAACCACAAAAATATTGTAAAATGGAAAGACAATAGAGGTCTTTCCTCTAAACTTTTTAATTCAGCTTTCCCCAACTCCTTTCATTCCAAAACTAAGAAATTGCATTTTAATCTTTAAAGACATATATTGTAGTTGAAAAAAAAAATATCCAGTAACTGAAACATCTGCCAAGAAACAAGACATTCTAAATGTAAATTTCAGATCACTTTTAAATACTAGAAGTTGTATTAGCTGTAATTTACCTGCCCTTGCAAAAATACATTTCATAAATCACGCTCAGAATTTCCTAGAGATTATTTTTTCCTCTGAGCCATCCATGTACTAATAAAAAATAGTAATTAAAAAACTGCCTTCCATCCAAATATTAAATCCTTAACTGTATATTTTATGAAAAAAATTTAAGCTTTCATCTATATATTGGCTTTTTAAAAGTATGCCTCTCTTCATATAACTATTCTACTTATCCATCTTTGTAGATATTCAAGGTTAAATGAGGTTGATTTATTATGCATTTAATGGTCTATAGCTGTCTGCTTACTCTATTTGGAAATTCTGGTTCCACTATTTTTATTAATTACAATGTGAATTTCCATTTAATGCTATATTTAAATTAATGGATTGATAATATATGCATATCAGAATTTTATGAATTATAAGTTTTATAATATAAATTACCTGATTTTAGTGTCTTCAAGACAATTTGATTTGAGAATACAGTGAATAAGATGGTTTACTATTTATTAAATGGTGCATTTCATAGGCCAATTAAACTTATTTCAAGAAATGATCAATCCAAATTGAATATAAAATTAATGTCTTAAGAAACTCAGGGGCGTCACACCTTTGTAAAGTAATCAATCTTTTTCTCTTATGCCTCCCGTTTAAATAAGTCAGTAACACTGTCAATGGTACCTGTGAAATTTCTCTCAATCCTGTCCATCTTCCCCACTCCTTCTGCTGCCCTTCTCATTTCCTAATCACACTTAGTATTACTGTAAATGATGAGATTAAATTGATCATAAATGATATTTCAGTCATCGTTTTTATAAGCAATATATTTAACTGTATAAGAAACCACAAAAATGTCATTCATACATTGAAATTAAGTATTTTCAAAATTTAATTCATAGATATATCTTCAAATTTGTCTATTAAAACTGTGTATAGTATGTGTCTAATATTCAGTATATAAGATACACTCTACTGGACATTTAGAATTTTATAGTGTATGACTTAATCTCCGACTTCAAGTGTTTTCCAAGCTAAAGAGTCCCAATCAAACATTTTTTACCTATTTTTATAATGGGGGAAGGTGGTAGCTACACGGTAGGAAAGTCACCATATTTAAGTCGACTGAGGTGGTTTATCAAAGATTTGTCTCAAGGCCCACGAGGTCTTCCTCCTTGTACCTGGAGAATCATTAAGCTTTATCCACCAATCTCAACTTTTTACACACCCACACACATGCATGCATGCATGCATATATACACACCACACATATATACAAACTCACTGCTCCTAGGCAGTTATAATGCTATTGGACCATCCTCATGGCTTAAAAGCAAAACAACTATAACAAAACAACAAATAACAAAAACCTCCTAAGTAACAGGAATCTTAGGGCTTTCACTCTTTCACCTGCACTGGTTACAATAAATGGTGCTGCGAAGACAATATGAAACTTCACATCTTGAGTCTTACCCACAAACCCACTCTGGTGAGGAATTGGTAAGCTCTGAGAATGGTAAAAGCTAGTTAACCTTTCCATTATAAGGTGTGTCTCCTGGCATTTCTTAAGTAAGATCACATTACTTTAAATATGAAAAGAAACTTTCAGTTCAAGTTGTAGATTTGACTCAAATTATGTACCATGAGAGATTCACTATGCCTTTTTAATATGTTCCTGATGAGGGAGGAATACAGCATAAAGTCAAATTTTATTTGAAAATTGCCATGTAAAAATGAAATTTTCTTTGGTATCTGAACTTTATTCAAGTTGAGAAATAGTTTTCAACCAGTTGATTTTGTCAAGCAGTCTAAAACAATCTAGTAAACAACCATTAGCAGCTAAATATATTAATAATATCTGAAAGAGAAGTACATGTATAAATAGAGGTCAAATATTTAAATAAGTAATATTAAGAGTAAATATATTGTAATGACACATTGACTTCTAGCCTCTGAGCCTAAAAGATCTGTTTTGGGGCTTCCCTGGTGGTGCAGTGGTTGAGAGTCCACCTGCCAATGCAGGGGACACGGGTTTGTGCCCTAGCCTGGGAAGATCCCACATGCCACAGGGCAGCTGGGCACGTGAGCCATGGCCGCTGAGCCTGCGCGTCCGGAGCCTGTGCTCCACAACGGGAGAGGCCACAGAAGTGAGAGGCCCGCATACTGAAAAAAAAAAGATCTGTTTTGCCTTAAATGTCTAGTTACTAGAAGAATTTAATTATTGTGAAAACGAAGCCCCATTTGTTGTTAATTATAAATTTAAATTCACAAAATATATCCGTTTACTAACATAATTAAATCCTGTATGTCATAAATTCCTGAGTATTATCTTTCTTTTCCTTTTCCTAAAACTGCTAATGGATAAATACTATCATTTAAATAATTTTGAAAGATCTTTCCCAGTGTAACTGAAGAATGAAAATGCAGGAAAAGTCTTCCTATTAGTTCTTTATCATCGAGAATGATACTATAAATCCAATTAACTATATTAATATTTCAAAGTGTTCTAGCATGTTTATGTTTTAGGTTCTTATTATTCATTGAGTGATTTAGAGGCCATTAACTACATACACGAGAAAGAAAAGCAACCCGACACAGAAGATTCACATTTCAAACACCAGGGCAGGTGTGCCCTGGTATTCCTGAGGAGGGCATCTACAGTGATCATTTTCTTATTTCAGATACAACTTCTGAAGATAATACAATTAGTTTTAAACATAATCTTCACAACCTGCCTTATGATTTATTTTGCCCTATTATTTTGCCATCTTTCTTCACCACCTCCGCCAATTTTCAGTAGAGAAACAGCTTTAATTATTTAACACTTTTTAATTATTTAACACTTTTCAAGCTTTCTTTGCCTCAGCTTCCATATTTATATACTTACCTATTCTCTCTCCCCTTATACAATAAAAAGAAACATGGTTCCTTTAAACTTTGTATTCTTAGTTTCTGGAACAGTCCCTGGTAGACTATAATGAATTCTTGTTCAACATGCTTTAATATTAACAAACAAACAAACTTGCTAATCTACCACTAAGTGCCCAGCACTATGCTAATTACTTCAAATAAACTAGTAAGCAAAAGGCATATGGTCTCTGAGTAAATGGAGCTAACAGTTCAGTGGAAAAGGCAGACACAAAAGAAAGAAAGCCACAATGAGTCTAGCATATGTTTGCCCAAATGTCCACAGTGAACTCATGGTAGGAATGAACTCTCCCAGGAAAGGACGTTTATCTTGAAATGCAGGGTTAAAGAGAGCCCAGCAATCTGAGACTGAACTGATAATCTGAATAGGGACTCCCTATTTTTACCTAAAAGTTTATTGGACTAATTTTAAACACCTAAAACAGCATCTAAGTAGCTATGTATTTGTTGGAAAATGGATAATGACACAAGCCTCATATAAGAAATTGAAAGTCACATTTCAATAAATATTGTAATAATTCATTAAAATATGTCAAAGGTTGATACTTGAAAGGGGAGTGCACATTTGTTTGCTCTGAATTTTTAATTTTTGTGGTTTATTGTATGTATTTATGGACATCCACATAATTAAAAGAGAACTAAAATGTGTTGATCATACGAATCCCAAATAAAACAAAAGACAAATACATTAAATTCTTATTATACTGTGACTTTCCTTGAATATCCTTAGAAAAATTAGAGTCCTCCATGACTTTATTTGCAAATAATTGAAAATAAAAATTCTAGCCTTAATTTGAAAAAGTAAGGTAGCTCGTTAATTTGAACGATTTGGGCAAGTTGTTCTTAAAATGTCAGAATTTCGAATCCTGAGCAAATTTTGTGCCGACTATATTTTCCTGATATTTTTGTTCACACTGGTATATGATGTGCATAAACTAGATTTAAGAAAAAACATATACTTCAAAATGATCTTGCTGCTAAGTTATTTTTATAAAATCAGATTATATTTGGAAAAATGGTTGACACTTTCCCTAAGTATCTTTAAATTCACTAAGTATATTCACAAAGTACATTTCAAGTACAACTTTGATTTAATTATATGAGTTACTGCCTAAAGTGCATAATCCTAAACCTAACAAAAGTGCACAGCTTTTCTGGAAATCAAAGTTTCCACAGTTACTCTGATCACTAGGACGGCTGTAGGGTGTTCCACTGTGGATGCCCACATGCCAGACTAGACGGACAAAGACCTGAAGGTAATGGCACATATTTAATGTTCTTTTAATTTTTTCTTTCTAATTTTAAAGTAGATTATCAGTATTTACAAAATGGTTAGCTGCATATAAAAGAATGAAATTAGAACACTCCCTAACACCATACACAATAATAAACACAAAATGGATTAAAGACCTAAATGTAAGACCGGAAACTATAAAACTCATAGAGGAAAACATAGGAAGAACACTCTTTGACATAAACCACAGAAAGATCTTTTTTGACCCACCCCTTAGAGTAATGGAAATAAAAACAAAAATGAACAAATGGGACCTAATGGAACTTAAAAGTTTTTTGCAGAGCAAAGGAAACTATAAACTAGACGAAAGGACAACCCTCAGAATGGGAGAAAATATTTGCAAGTAAAACAATGGACAAAGGATTAATCTCCAAAATATATAAACAGCTCATGCAGCTCAATATTAAGAAAACAAACAAACCAATCAAAAAATGGGCAGAAGACCTAAATAGACATTTCCCCAAAGAAGACATACAGATGGCCAAGAGGCACAAGAAAAGATGCTCAACATCACTAATTATTAGAGAAATGCAAATCAAAACTACAATGAGGTATCACCTCACACCAGTTAGAATGGGCATCATCAGAAAATCTACAAACAATAAATGCTGGAGAGGGTGTGAAGAAAAGGGAACCCTCTTGCACTGTTTGTAGGAATGTAAATTGATACAGCCACTATGGAGAACAGTATGGAGGTTCCTTAAAACACTAAAATAGAATTACCATATGACCCAGCAATCCCACTACTGGGCATATACCCAGAGAAAAACCATAATTCAAAAAGACACATGTACCCCAAAGTTCACTGCAGCACTATTTACACTAGCTAGGTCATGGAAGCAACCTAAATGTCCAACAATAGACAAATGGATAAAGAAGATGTGGTACATATATACAATGGAATATTACTCAGCCATAAAAAGGAACAAAATTGGGTCACTTCTAGAGACATGGATGGACCTAGAGACTGTCATGAAGAGTTAAGGAAGTCAGAAAGAGAAAAACAAATATCGTATATTAATGCATATATGTGGAATCTAGAAAAATGGTATAGATGAACTGGTTTGCAAGGCAGAGATAGAGACACGTATGTAGAGAACAAACGTATGGACACCAAGAGGGGAAAGCGGGGGGTGCGTGGGATGAACTGGGAGACTGAGATTGACATATATACACTAATATGTATAAAATAGATAACTAATAAGAACTTGCTGTATAGCACAGGTAACTCCACTTCACTGTACAGCAGAAACTAACACAACATTGTAAAACAACTACACCCAAATGGAAAAAAAAAAAAAAAAAAGGGTGCAAATTCTTCTGATGTACAGTGTCATTTAAAAAAAAGAAATACAAATCTTCTTCCAGCAAGAGATCATTTATAGCATATTTCCTTCAGATTTATTTTTTATCAATCAAGATAAAGCATGTTATTTAATGTTTATTGGTTACTCATTATTATACAAATGAAAGCTATTTTATAATGGCTTTGTAGGTAAAAATCACCTGGTATCTCATATGTTCATATCTGGTAAATTGTTTTCAGCCTACTTAAATTCACTAATTACCATAATTGAAATAAAATAAGTGAAAATCAATGAAACTCAGGCAAGTTTTATAAACAAAAATTGCCTATAAAACCTCAATGTCTTGGGACAGTGATACTTAAGAATCCATAAAAGGTAAAAAGATAGGGGCTCCCCTGGTGGCGCAGTGGTTGAGAGTCTGCCTGCCGATACAGGGGACACGGGTTCGTGCCCCGGTCCGGGAAGATCCCACATGCCGCAGAGCGCCCAGGCCCTTGAGCCATGGATGCTGACACTGTACATCTAGAGCCTGTGCTCCGCAATGGGAGAGGCCACAACAGTGAGAGGCCTGCGTACCGCAAAAAAAAAAAAAAAAAAGGTAGAAAGATAGAAAACTAAGAATACGAACCTTACAGATTACTTGCTAGGCTCTCATATTACAGATGAGAACAGCAAGTTCTGAAAGAACCAGAATCCCTGATTCATACTCCTGAGGACTTGCTCATGAATGTCATGAAGAGTATTCTCTCTTCACAAAATTGCTGTCTGTAAAGTACCGCACTGCATGCTTGACTTGTGAGCTGGTCATTTGCTCTCTTGGCTTCACCTTGTCTTGATTCACGGTCAAAAATATCTCCAATTCAACCCAAGAAGCACTATGCCTCTCTCAAGCCTTTATGTGGAGTAAAACGAAAACTAGAGGAAAACATTCTTAAAAGCAAACCAATCGTTTCAAATGTATTCCTTATGTAACAGAATTCTTCAAATAAAATCATCTGTAACAAACAATAATTTTCCACATTCCTTAAGATTTTATTTTTTAATGAAGTGCAGTCTAGGTAAATTTTTAGCATATTATTCTTATGGCTTAATTTTGTCACCGTGAGAGAATCATATGTGTTCCTTATCAAACTATTAAAATACATTCTTCTGAATATTCTTTCTTTTCCTCCCTATCCTATGTTAAGATTATAGATCATCATCAAATTCCTACTAAGGTAATAAATATGATTGTGTCAGAGACTTTCCCAAAAAATACCATTCACCTTGGAAGATGATGAATTGATATATGTCCATCGTAAAATGTCCAGACTAATGCAGTCGATTCATCCATATGGCCAGCGTGTTCTTTCGGTGATGGACACCCTCGGACAATTTAACGCTTCATTTGCTTAGCTGGTACTTCATTCAACTTTCTTAAAAAATTGTCTAGTGACTTTGAGAAGGTATATAAGAAGATACTCCTACACATCGCATTTCCAACTACCACTCTTTCTCTTCTCTTCGCTTTTTTGAAGGTGTAGTTTTTCAAAATTAATTATTGTAGTTAGAAAAGGAAATACAGGCTTTGTAAAGAAAAGTTTTTGAAAAAATTAACTATTAGTTGAGACCATGCCATGGCAAAGTTTGCCTATCAAGTCATTCTGAAATGGCGCAGGACCCTATGGTCCTTGCCCCCCATGTCCTCAGCCTGCCTTTTGTCTGTGGAAAAACTTTAGCCAAAGAATACGTTTAATCAGAGAAGCGAGAAAATGTGGAAACAAAGGAAAACAGTCAAAGGAGAACAAATAATAATAGTTTAGTCATTAAGCAAAGTCAAGGACCTTTAGTTCCTCCTCAAGGGCTATAGATAATATTCTGAGCCATATCCTGTGAGCTGTCTTATAGGTACTGAAAACCCCACCGAGTGGAAGAGATTAACTACAGGATGACCAGACTGTAGCCATGACATAAGCTGCCACGGTTCTGAGAACTGGCCTTAAAGAAATGGGAACAAACTGACCCTGGGACTGACGATTAACTGTACTTAATCAAGATGACACTGGTTAGACCACTGCATGACCAATTTCAAGATGACTATCAGAGCTGACCATGCTGTTTCTGCATGTAGCCCCTTCCCTCTGTCTATAAACACTCTTGCCCCCTGATTGTCGGTGGGGAGGTGGGAAGTTAGTCTATGGACAGGAGTCCGCCCTCCCACACCCCCACCCCCAGTTGCCAGCATCCAATATAAGCAAACGTTCCTTTCCACCAACCTTGCCTCTTTATTGGCTTTTGAGCTGAGAGCAGCTAGACCCCACTTTCAGTTACAATCTTCAAGTGTATAAGGAGATTTACAAAGAATGTAAGACCCTCTCACTGCCTCAAGTTTCTCTTAATCCAGTTAGAGAAACAAAGGTTATATAAACAAGGAAAGGGAAAAATATATACCAACATATTCATTTATACCTCAATAACTATGTTGAACACTCACTCTGTGCCAGGGGCTGTTTTAGGCATTGGGAGGCAGCAGTAGACATGGTCTCTGCTCTTCTGAAGATTTCTTTCTAATGGCGCAAGACAAATGATACAAAGCAAATAAGCAAAGTGATATGAGGGACTAGATAGAGAGTTGCTGCGCTGGCTGTTCTAAAACTGTATGGTAGGAAAGATGTCTGTAAGGAGGAGACATCTGAGCAGAGATCTAGATACAGCGAGGGAACGAGTTTTGTGAATATCTGCTGGAAAATTTACCTGCTGAGGAAACAACAATGTACAACCCTCAGGATCGAGTAAGACTTGGGTATAGAAAGTGAGAATAAGTGGGTGATAGCAGAAGATGTCAGGGGAACTCCAAATTTAGAAACAAGTGTTTCTAATAAGGAATGGTGTATATAATTCATGATTTATCAAAGGAAGGTTGTGTCATGTTGCTAAACTTAAAAATTAGAAGGAATATATAGAAAATTCAAGAAAATTACACAAAATATTGTTTTATCTTTCAATGCTGGGTTATGAGTTGTATCCAATATCTTATTTTCTTCCTCTAGAAATTTTTCACATTTCTAAAATTTAATATCTATAATTTAAAAAGTGTACAATTATGTACAGTTAACTCTTGAATTAACACAGGCTTGAACTACATAGGTTCACTTACATGAGCATCTTTTTCAGTAAACATGTACTACAGTACTATTTGATCCATGGTTGGTTGAATCCACAGATGTGGAACCAAGGACATGGAGGGCCACTGTAAAATTATACACGGATTTTCCACTGCACAGGGGATCAGTGCCCCTAATCCCTGCATTGTTCAAGGGTAAACTGTATTGCAAAATATATTTATGCTAAAATAACATTCAATACCTGATATCTTATTGACGGTTGTTTTCTTGTAAGGCAGTGATTCCACAGGTGAGTCTTAAAAGCATAATTACCACATGAGACTTATTTAAAAGATAATATTGTGGAAAAGTAAACTGGGGTGTTAAATAGAGTAGGCCCAGCTCTGGCTGTATTTAGATCTGAAATCTCTCCTCCAACACTACTTCCTTTATTATAGAGTGGTCATTCTGTTTGTGACTTGTAATGAATTGAAAGCATAGTGAGGATTGTCTAATGAATAGTGTAGACAATAAACACTGAATTGTGAAGGACAGATGATCACTGTGAACTTGGACTCGTCAGTGCTAACATGGACTACTAAAATGCAAAGAACAACACAATCACAGAGGATGAAATATAGAAACATACTGAAATCCAGGCTAATCCTGGCACGTGTGAACTTCAAAAAAAATAGTACAAATCTAGCTATTGTTCATATTTCACAAATAATAAAATAATTTGTTTACTCAAGTTAATGTGGCGTATTTCTCCTAGTTTTGATTTACACATAATATGGTATCATATTCTTCAAGATTCTTTGGATACACAGTGTAAAATACCTAAAGAATAATGGAGGAAATAAAATTTTACCTATTTTAGAAAATGTATAATGCAAGTTTACTTTCTGTAAGGAAAGCTTGATGTACTTCTCCTAGTTGATATTTCGGTGAAGAATGTGAACATCTTCAATGTGAATATTGCTTAGCTCCACAAAAAATTATCAATTATTTATTTTTACAAGATTATTTGCAGAATGTTATTTACAATTTATTATTTACAGAATATTTTTGTCGTCTCTGTAATCCCTTTTTAAAACACATATCTTGCTTCCTTCCTGTATTCTTATACATTTTCTCTTTTATATCATAGAAAATCTTCCCGATTTTCTTGAGAACTTTTAATTAAATTTTGATTAAATTAAATTTAGACTACTATTTTGTAGTTTTATCTTCCATTTTCTTTCATGGTGACTTTAGCTTTAAGTTTAAAATACAGCTCTAAGTGAGATTTTAGCTCAACTTATATATTCACACGGACTCAGGAAACATTTAGAGCTTGTAAGAAACCATTTTTAGTTTTCCAGGAAATAGAGGAAGACACCTTTGTTACAGGGTAAAAATTAATCATAACAAAATAATGAAGCTAATACCTATCTTTCCATTTTTTAAATTTACTCATACATTTGTAATATTTTTGTCAAGAAGCGCTTCACTAAGGGGATACCCGGGCAACAAAGATATACAGCCCAAGAGGGCAAGAAGGTTCAAGCACTTCTTGTCCAATATCGACAGGTTGGGGAGCTTTTACAGAGGGACAGAAGTACCAGTGCAGGAGGTAGAGTGCCATCCACTACTAGCTTCCCTCAGCTTCTGCCAATGTCTGCCCTTACCTCTTCTCATCAGACCCCTTCTGTAGGTCACCCCAGCCAGACCTGCCTTTCTATTTCATCCCGTGATCTCATTCTTCTTCCTTATTGCTTCACGTCAACATAGCTTTAGTTATAGTCCCTGAAACTGTCTCTTCTCCTCCCCAACACTAGTACCTTTAGGACATCATGTCCCTACACATAAAAATCCTCACCCACTGACAACTATTATCACTTTATTTGCTTTCCAGATTGAGTATAGACAAAAGAAAATCTCATCTTTCATAATCTAAATCAATACCCGTAGAAATATGCTTTGAATTGCAGGTGAGGTAAAAGGATGAGAAGGGATAACTAACAATTTTGACAAATGACCTTTTTTAAAAAAATTCTCATTGGTATTTTTTTAGCTGTATTGTGGTATATTTGAAGTGTACATCGTGCTGATTGGATATAGTTATACATTGTGAAAAGATTCCCCTCAACTAGTAAATGAGACCACCCATCAATTCACATATTTACTTTTTTTTTGTTTTTTGATAAGAACATTTAAGTTCTCTTCTTAGCAAATTTCAATTATATGACCCATTGTTATCAACTATAGTCACCATGTTTTACATGAGATCATCTGACCTTATTCATTTTATAGCTGAAAGTTTTCACCTTTATGGTACAGGTTTGAAAAGCCTTACTTAACACCATACACAGTGACTATGGGTAGCTATAATGTATACACAATAAAGATTTTACAGTGAAGAGGCCATTATCTCCATTTTCTATACCTAGACCTTGATGTCTGGAAAGTTCAGGTGTTTGTAAGGATTTTCTGACCTAACTTTGGTGTCAGATAGTGCCATGTCTGTGGATAAGCCATGAATGAGACTGTTTTAGATTAAATGCATGCTAAGAAAAATGCATTTTTGATCAAACAATCAAGACAAGAAATAATATTGACTTTTAAAATAGAGTATATTATGGATGGTAAGGTGAAAATAGCAGTAAAATATAAATCACATAGACTGACAATGAAAGATAGAAGAAAAAAGCAGAGATTTCCTGAATTGAATAAAGGAAATCACTGCAATTCTGCTGCCAGATGAAAGAAAATGAAACTTGGGGGACACAGAAAGCAACAAATACAAGGAAATACATTAAATAGTCAACAACAACAAAAACAACAAAACCATAAAGCTAAGCCAAACAATCTTAATCTTGAATCTTGGAATTGCTGAAATGTAGTGACATACGTTGAGATGAAAAATGTCTATAAAAATGCCTACTCTTCTTTGATTAACGGCTAAAAATTAGGTGCAACATTGAAGAAGGTAAAAACTGCTTTCCTCAGGGCAAGCAAAAGCAAACATGCGTATATGTGTAATCGTGTATAAACATACAAGCAGACACTTCACACAAACATAGGACTGTATGTGAGCATCTGAGAACAGCATGTAATTTTAGCATGAAATCCTGGATACTAAAGTTTAGTTTTTAAAAAAATTATATGCTTGACTGTTTACATAAATCGATCATATTTATTTCATATAGCAGGAATGTCTGGTAATATAAATGTCAATTGGTTTCAATAACTTATTTTGATACAATATCCATCACAGTAAAGTATTAATGGCAAAAGCAAAATCATGTAATATGTTCTAGAATTGGGAATGATGTAACTCAGAGGAAAGTACTTTGTAACAAAGAAACGTACCAATGTAGTGTTCAGATTTAACATGATTTGACATATCTGATATAGAAAAGTACTGAAAATGACAGCTAAGTAAGTCTTCAAACAAAATCTGACATATTCTTTGTCTGCTTTTCCTTCATTACTTTTAAGTTATGCAGCACAAGTGACTTAATCATTTAAATCATAAACAGAAGGACTTTAATGGCTAATACAGCAAAAAATAAAAGGACCAACCCATTTGAGCCAATTTACCTTATCATTATTTTAATGTTTTTACTTTTCCAGTATAGTAACTATATAAAAATATAGATTTAAAAATCATAATTTTTCTAAAGGAAATCAAGTGAGTGCAGTTTGTGAATTATGCCTTTTATTTTCTATATTCTGATGCTTTGATAACTAGGGCTCTTGCTGACCCTGCAGAGTAACCTAATTCCTAAAAATAGCAAATAACTCACTAGAAGTACATCTTTCATATGCAAGCCAACCAATCCAGAGCCCATACCCCTTACCACCTTCTTTATAGGGATTCCACATTCTCAGCTATTACCTACATAGGGTCAGGCACCAGACAACTATGGACAGCCCTTATGCCTCAAAGTCCATCAAAATTACTCAAACTAGCCAATACTAAATCTGCTTGCTGTGCCTCAAGCATTCCTTCCCACAGAAACCACAATGTTTCCATATATGTTCTCTTCTCCTACAATTCTCCCTCATTCCCTCTACCTTCTGACCAATCCTGGTGCTTCCCCATGTGACCCTGCATGATGTCTGTGCCTCCTGTTTCTAGCGAACTATGAGTAAAAACTTCCTTCATGGCAGCTGTTTCCATGTCTGCATATCTTACCATACCTGATTAAAACAAACCCCAGGTACTATTAAAACAGTACTATTTTCTATTAAATCTTAAAAAGAAAGGCCATTTGATAACAGGGTTATCAAGGGGTTTTTTGGTCCATATAATGACATTAAAATTAAAATATCTTTCTGCTTCTGACAAAATTTTGGTTACAATTTAGATATTGAAGGTATGACCACAAAAATAATTTTAAGGAGTTTAAATTTTAATTGGACTTATCAAACTCATTAGTTGTGCAAGTTTCAATGTAGCAGTTACAAATTTAAAGACTTCATTTTTAGACTACTTCATGACGCCTTATGTGCAGTGAAACACTTTGAAATGTATGTCAAATCCTAGTTTCATACTGTCCTTTGATACATCTGAGTTAGCCTACTGAGATACAAAAGGCATGATTTTAAATTATATTATCATTTAACATAATTAGCAAAATGTTAATGGCTGAAACAATAATGACAAATATATTGGTTTTACTTTTCTTTTAACCTATACCTAGAAAAAAATATTTTCACTTATGAAGAACTGATATTCTTTTTTTAAAAATTTTATTTATTTTATTTACTTATTTTTGGCTGCGTTGGGTCTTCGTTGCTGCACGGGCTTTTCTCTAGTTGCGGCAAGCGAGGGCTACTCTTTGTTGCGGTGCGCGGGCTTCTCATCGCGGTGGCTTCTCTTGTTGCAGAGCACGGGCTCTAGGCACGCAGGCTTCAGTAGTTGTAGCATGCGGGCTCTAGAGTGCAGCCTCAGTAGTTGTGGCACATGGGCTTAGCTGCTCCACAGCATGTGGGATCTTCCCAGACCAGGGCTCGAACCCGTGTCCCCTGCATTGGCAGGTGGATTCTCAACCACTGCGCCACGAGGGAAGCCCAGAACTGATATTCTTATGGTGGTGTGATGCTATGCTCTTCACTCAAAAGGAAAACTTTACTAATTTCAAGTCAAACTTGGGTGCAATGATGGGAAGATGTATACTATATAAATGTAATATTTACCCATTTTGCCTAGATTCCATGGAGCACTGCTTTCTCCTTATTTTACCGAATAGTAATATGTTAATCAAACCAAGAAATCCCTGCCTAACAAGACATCTCATACTAGAATATAGGTCAGAGAATAGGAGAACCAAGAAAGAAGCGCTAATAAATATCTACTGCTCATTCCACAAAGACAGAAAATCCATAGAGGAAAAGAAGAGAAAAGAAGTCCTCTTCAGATTTCTCAACTCTGGAGTCTCCTTAATCAGCAATGTTTTAAAAATGTGGAGATGAGCCTAGCTTGCCAGCTTTTTTCTATTGAATATAAATATTTTAATAAATCTCACATGGCTAGCTGCTATTAACATTATTTCCTCTAGAAGTAAAGAGATTTCTATATTAAACACATAGAAAGGACATAATACCTCTGATTATACCTGTGTAGAAGCAGAAAACTCTTTAAGGATTGGCATTGTGGACTGAGGAGGTAGAAGCACGGCTCTCTTCAATCCTCCTTCCCTTCCCTTGCACATAAAACTACTTGAATTCCATTGAAATAGACAAACCACTGTCGTGACTTACAGATAGTGTATTACTTTGCTAGGGCTGCTATAACAAAGTACCACAGACTTGGTGGCTCAGACAACAGAAAGTAATTGTTTCATTGTTCTGAAGACTAGAAGTCCCAGATTGTTAGCATGGTTGGTTCCTTCTGAGGACCATGAGAGAAGGATCTGTTCCAGGTCTCTCTCTTTGGCTTGTGGATGGCTATCTCATCCCTGTGTCTTCATATCATCTTCTCTCTTTTCCTGTCTGTGTCCAAAGGTCCTCTTCTCATAAGGACACAAGTCATATTGAATTAGGGCCCATTTTAATGACCTTATTAATTTAATTACCTATTTAAGGATCTTATCTCCTGTCATACTCTAAAGTAATAAGAGTTTGGACTTCAGAATATGAATTTTGGAGGAGGACAAAATTCAGCCCATAACAGATGGCATTCCTGATTATTGGAAGCTGTGACCAAGAAACTGTCTTGCAGAAGCAGAGATAGCAGGTCCATGGCGGATATTGCCCTCTTACCTTCAGAGTTCAGTGTGTGGGGTATGCAAAAGAGAAGGAGCCAGGCAAGTACTCTATTACAGAGACATCCAGGCAACAGAACAATAGGACACCGAATTTACCTTCCCAGACTTCTTTGTAGACAAACATCACACTCGAAAAGGCACGCAGATCACCTATTATAGATAATTTTCCATTTCCTAAAACGTTCACTTTTTCATTCCTCTACCATCATGCAGATTTTGTTTTGTTTTGTTTTGTTTCTTGGAGAAATAAATCTTTAATGAATGTCCTTTAAATTTCTACTATAACATTCTCACTGATGATCTCTGGACACCTGAAGATAAATGCTTTTTAATCTATCTAACTAAAGCAAAATGTTGCATCTAATGGTGACTCTTGCTATATTAATACCTTACTTAGAAAATTTTACCCGTTTCTAAAATTTAAGATTCCCATAATACAGATGAAGCAATGGCCACTTAAGGCATCAAGCTGAGAAAATGTACTTCTGATGTTTGAGGTTTTTGTGCTTATTCAGCTTAATCATTTTAATGCCCCATTAATTTTTATATTAATCATAAAAATTCTGGATTTTTCTAATGTTGAAACCATTATATAATTCCTATTACATTCTTTATTTGCATACATTAAAACAGAGTTAGATAATATCCAGGATTCACCACAGATACTCATTAACCATTTCCCAACTTAGATTCCACTTCTGGGGTAAAATCATGAATATGAGAACAGAGAAAGATAACCAGGCGCAAAGACTGTTTTATATTGCTTTGAATATTTTAGATAGTGCAAACAGATTATGAAGTTCTGTTTCAAAATTACTTTTCAAAAACACTGCTCATTCTTCAAGATCTGTCTCAATGATTAGCTCTTCCCGGATGTCATGTCATCACTCCCATAACCCCTGCACTGCTCTCCTCAGAAGTTACCAATAATTTTGTGTTTTGCCATCATGCCATTCTTTTGCTTCATGCACTCTTATGACCAGGGAACACACACAGAAGATCCAAATTCCACACCACAGCCAACAAGACCTGCAATATTTGGTTCCTGACAACCTCTTGGGCTTCATCCTCTCACTCACTCACATTGTTTACTCAATCCAGCCACCCTGGAATTCTCTTTTTTTTTTTTTTTTTATGGTACGCGGGCCTCTCACTGTTGTGGTCTCTCCCGTTGTGGAGCATAGGCTCCGGATGCGCAGGCCCAGCTGCTCCGCGGCATGTGGGATCTTCCCGGACCGGGGCACGAACCCGTGTCCCCTGCATCGGCAGGCGGACTTTCAACCACTGCGCCACCAGGGAAGCCCTGGAATTCTCTTTTGTCCCTCACATATGACAAGCTTGTTCCTCCCAGGACCTTTACACTAGCTCTTGCTTCTGCTTAGTAAACTCGCCCTACAAGTGATCACATCACAATTCCTCTTGGCCATTCATATCTGGGCTTAAATTATTTCACTTCAGAGAGAGTTTCTCTGACCACCAATCAGAAGTGAATTCCTAGTGTCTTCCTAATACATCAACTTGCTAGTTTGACTTGACTGTACTTTATTAAACTCTAACCACTTCTTATAAATCAATAATTCATTTGTTGATTTTCTGTCCCTCTCAATCACACTGTAAACTCCATAAAAGCAGAAAAATATCAGGTTTGCTCAACATTATCCCAGGGCAATCAAATCAGTGCTTGGAATACATCAGGGGAAAATTGTGGAATAAATGAATGAACCATTGGATGAATGCACATAATAAAGTTCATTCATGCATACATGAATATATGCTAGACACTATACTTGGCACTGAGAATCAGTTTAAGGTTTAAGGAGCACACATTATTTCAAAGTTGCCATTACCATTGAAACTAGAATACAATTTTCAAGTTAGGGAGAGAAGATTCAGTTTATCTATTCATTTAAGTTATTTTTGTAAGTTTAATTTGGACTTCCAAATATGTATGTGTTTCTTCCAATACCTTCTCTTGTAAGGAGGTATCTATTTCCACATCTCAAGTTCAGCTAGTCCTGTGATTTAAAAGACGAAACGTAAATATCTGATACTTTCAGCAAGGTCGGAATCAAGTGGTAATCTCTGCTTTCTCTAGGCTAAGAACTTAACTTTTTAAGTGTCCATATCTTCATCTAAAATGTAGTCTAGGGCTTCCCTGGTGGCTCAGTGGTTGAGAGTCTGCCTGCCGATGCAGGGGACACGGTTTCGTGCCCCGGTCTGGGAAGATCCCACATGCCGCGGAGCGGCTGGGCCCGTGAGCCACGGCCGCTGAGCCTGCGCATCCGGAGGCTGTGCTCCGCAACGGGAGAGGCCACCACAGTGAGAGGCCCGCATACCGCAAAACCAAAAACAAAAAAAATTAAATAAAAAAATAAAATGTAGTCTATACAGCAGTCATTAACCACGTGCATGAGGTATTGAGCACCCGAAATGTGGCCAGTGCAACTGAGGAGCTAAATTTTTCATTTCATTTGATGCTAGTTAATTTAAACTTAAAACTTGGAGCAATGTAAAAGATTCCCCATAAGAAAAATTTGAAAAGTACTTTGCTGATAATGATAAATTTACTTCCTATTAAAAATTATACCATTCCCTTATGTTCCTGTTAGGTAATGTGCAAACATATCACCGTATGTGGTAAGAGGCCTAAAATCAAGTCCTGATATTATGTGTGCATTGGCATCGGGGGAAAGCCTGGAGGGCCTCCAATGTCCTAATGGCAATTGCTCCTCCCTACTGTGTTCCTAGGGATAAGATGTCTGCTCAAACAACCCTTCTAGTCGTGGGCACCAGGCACAGTATCTGATTTTCCCTGAGGGGCAAATGTCAGTGTCCTGACAGCCCACAAGATTGTTCACACAAGCAAATCACATCCTCCTGCAGGAACCAGAGACCATCTCATCCCCTTGTTATTCTGAAGCCTGCCTACCACAGCCCTTAGCCGTTCACTCTTCCCAAGTGCAGCCCCCATGTGGCCCTGTGCAACGCAGCGTCCTCCTGTCCCAGGCTGCCAGTATATGGGACTAAAAACCTACTGTCAATCTCACCTGTCCAGTGTCAGGTGTTCTGCTTTCAGCCATCACCATAACTCCAGAGCAGAGATTCCTCCACCGACAAGGTGAAAAGGAAATCAAAACACAATTAACATTTGATCATTGTGAATATTCTTTTTTATGGGGAATAGTTTATATGTGTTCAGAGTATAAATTTAAAACTTATAAATAGCATCCCTATCCAATGGTCTATTATCCTAATCCAGCCTATTAACACTGTCAATAACAAGTATTTCTTTTAATTTTCATAATTAGTGCCATTCATATGCATAGAATTTGACTAATAAGAATGGCACTATTCACTCATTTTTTTTCTCTACAAAAACAGCAGTTATGAATGGTTCAATTTAATATTTGCAAAATATCTTTTCATGCTAGATAACAGTGTGTAAAGATGCTGCATTACGTTACTGAGCAGCTGGTATCCAGATTCCTCCTAGCGTTGCTTTAAGTCTGGCAGGTCCTGGAAGGTAAAACTCCACTTTCCAGATTCTTTCGAAGCTAGAACTTTAAGTGGTTTATTTACTGCCAATGAGATGTTCTCTAAGATATCTGAATTCATCTGGGAACAAAGTTCCGCAGAAAGAGAAAGGACAGTGATGTTAAGATCACCCAGTTACTGGCCTAGATCTGGCAGCAGGGCATGGGTCTCAGCCAGCTCTTCCATCACAGCTTCCGGATACTTGCTTGTACTGAAGGTCATGTGTTCCTGCAGCTAACCATGCTGTGCTGGATTATTTATTTATTTATTTATTTGTTTATTTATTTACTTTTGGCTGCGTTGGGTCTTCACTGCTGTGCGCGGGCTTTCTCTAGTTGCAGCAAGCGGGGGCTACTCTTCATTGCGGTGGCTTCTCTTGTTGTGGAGCACGGGCTCTAGGTGTGAGGGCTCAGTAGTTGTGGTGCCTGGGCTCAGTAGTTGTGGCTCGCGGGCTCTAGAGTGCAGGCTCAGCAGTTGTGGTGCACCGGCTTAGTTGCTCCGTGGCATGTGGGATCTTCCTGGACCAGGGCTCGAACCCGTGTCCCCTGCATTGGCAGGCAGGTTCTTAACCACTGCGCCACCAGGGAAGTCCCTGTGCTGGATTCTTGATCCACGAATCCTGACTAAGATGGTTTGGTCCTGGAGCTAGCCCTTTTCCTCCAGTCTCGTTATTGTACCCAATGGAGAAAAGCCTTGGGCAGACCATTCCTTTGATGATGTTCTAAGTCTCATTCCAGGAAGTCCAGATAGCACTTGCACCTCCTACCCTAACATAGTTTTAAATGTGCTTCTGCATAAAAATTAACTTTCTGCTTAACATAGTGACATCTGTTACGTTTGACTGAACCCTCGATTTATACTAGTTTATTGGAGTGAGTCACCACGATTATGCACCCCTCAGCAACACAGTTTAGGTGTACTGTGATTGGCAATTACTTCTATCTTCACCATTTCACTGCCTTGCAGTGATGCGATGGCTAATTTTATATGACTGAACTTTTTGAACCCACTTAAAGTACGATGCCACATTTCACATACTTTTGAATCATACCTAAATCTTCTGGGTCCCAGAATCACTGATGATGACCATACCTCTCAACTCAAATTATCAGCGGAACAGTTAATGCAATGTAAGTGCTGCTTATAATTTGGGCTCATTTTATGTAAATCACTAGATGAATCCTTTTTTAAAATCTATTTTTCCCTGAATAAATTGTCCTTTGAGGTGATCTAGAAATTGAGTAAAATTCTGTCATGTAATCAAGGATGGAAGGGCATACATTTGTTCCTTTAAAGATAGGGTATATAGATCCGCTGAAGTGGGAGGAAAGGCTGAGTGTGATAGGAATACGCAGGACTGAGGATGGGCCACTGGGCAGAGTGGAGACAGGACCGGAGATGAGGCTAAGGGACCTTGAAATCTGCAATTTAATATCAGGTACCCACATTTATACAGCCAATAAACCAACATGATGAGATGGTCAAACAAAAGGAACCTGACAGATTTTGAGGATGAGGAAGGTGTGAAGAACAGAGTGACTGATGTCTGTATTGTGAGCCGTGAGATGGTCCAGGGTGAGGGGGCCCGGGTGTGTGGATGGGCAGGCGAGGAGGGAAGTTCTGGACAGAGTCTGAGCAGGTGAAGGCCCCATAAGTGAGTAGGGCTGTAGCTGAGAAATGGAAGGTTTTGCAGTGCATATGGTTTAGCACAGAGTACAGGGTGGAGAGTGGCTCTAAATAAAGCTACAAAACCAATAAGGCCCGTGAGGATCCTTGTAAGATATATAAGGTCAGGATAAATTTATCAGTAGAATTGCCTATTGATGCTCTGGAAACACAAGGAGCGCTCTGTGATACGGTTGGAGTTCCGATTTAAGTCATAAGCATGCTCCAGAGACATTTATGCCAAGTTTCAATATTCCCTAGCTTTAAGAGGACGCAGCTTGCTGTGGAATGAAATGGGATGATAATTAAACTATCAGAAGGCCACAGCACAGCACCTTGCACTATGGAAGGAATACAGATTGCAAAAAGGAAACCCCCTTTTGTACAACGAACAGTGCAGTTATCCTATATTTCACCTCTTCTGTCAGATCCAACAGATACACAGCACATATGCTTTCTGTCTAGTTTCAAAGGTGTGCTTAGAAGATAGGCATACCTTAGGGGCAAGAGGAAGAATGGATTTCAAACAACATAGAAAGATGGAATAAATATCATGCTTAAAAGATGAATTTCTCCACCTGTCTTGTCATAAGAAGCAAAAACTTTAGAGAAGCCTACTGCTCTTCATGGAAAAATGTCTTTACAATGTTCATTAAGAATATTTGAACACTGACCATGTTAATATGCTATTCATATGTGGGAAAATAATTATTAAAAGCTAGAAGAGGAGATTATATTTTTGTAGATATTAATTAAATTAACAGGGCTACAGGGCTCTATGTGTTATGTACAAATAATTTATTTTTCCAAGGACCTTGTGTCTACCCGCTGTTTAAATAGCAGACTAAATATGACAGTGATGTCTTGCTATGATAGGATGAGTCTGACAAGTTGAGAGATACATATATACACATAGATACACACATAGATACACACACACACACACACACACACATATATATACTCATGTAAATATATAGATATATGTGTGCATCTATATGTCAGAAATAGATGTTTATTTTAAGACATTTTATTAAATGAATGGTGAAGTAATTAGCAGAACAACATAAGAAATAAATTTGGAAATATGAGAAAAACAAAGTTTAGAAAAAACAATCACTGAGAATATAACGGAATTTATGAAAAAATATATAAACTGAGCATGAACTTCTTAAATGTTTGCAATGAGGGTTGGCTAGCTTGAAATGAAAGGAGACCTATGATTTCTGGCATCAGAGAAACTTAGAAGAGAGTATTCCATTCTCTCCAAATTCCAGAGAAAAACAAAGAAGAACATAACCTATTTATTAAAAATCACTTCAATTGATTTTTTTAAACATCTTTATTGGAGTATAATTGCTTTACAGTGTTGTGTTAGTTTCTGCTGTATAACAAAGTGAATCAGCTCTATGCACACGTATATCGTATATCCCCATATCCCCTCCCTCTTGCATCTCCCTCCCACCCTCCCTATCCCACCCCTCTAGGTGGTCACAAAGCACTAAGCTGATCTCCCTGCACTATGCGGCTGCTTCCCACTAGCTATCTATTTTGCATTTGGTAGTGTATATATGTCCATGCTACTCTCTTACTTCATCCCAGCTTACCCTTCCCCCTCCCCGTGTCCTCAAGTCCATTCTCTACATGTGTCTTTATTCCTGTCCTGCCCCTAGGTTCATCAGAATCTTTTTTTTTTTTTAGGTTCCATATATATGTGGTAGCATACGGTATTTGTTTTTCTCTTTCTGACTTACTTCACAGACTTCAATTGATTTTTACAGGGTAGACACTGCTCTAAGTACTTACAAATAGTATACACAGATATTAACTCACATAATCTTTATAACAACCCTATGAAATGCAATACTCTTCTTAGATCTATAATATTCTATATTATAGAAAAAAGAAATGAGGCATGGAGAGGTAAAATAACTTTTCCAAGCTTATACTACTAATACATAGCTATGCTGGATTCAAATATAGAGAATCCAGCAGGAAGCCTATGCTGGTACTATCTACAATTTTGTGCCAAATCTAAGACATCAAACTACTGGAAACTAAACTACCCAGGCAAACTAAAATGCCCAATGGAGTAGAAACTACTTTGTTACTCAGAATGTAATGCAAATGCTTCATTCATCATATAAGTTTGATGAAATAAAAAAGTGTTCTTTTGACTCTGAATCGCATGCTCTGGGAAAAGTGCTGAAACCTAATGTAGATTTATTTTGACCTGCGCCACATAGAATCTTTCCTTGGTAACTTGAAATGTATATGACAGTTTGTTTTAACCGTGAACCACAAGTATGTCTCTATGTGTTTTAAAATAGAATAAGAATCCCAAATGGGTTAAAGACAAACTTATATTGTACCTAAATAATCTGTATCTCCCCCCAAATTTTAGCTGCATGACTGGTTGTAAGAAGTAAGATCAGTGAGAAAGCTGTTCCTGCTAAGGGTGCTTGTACAAGGAAGTGAGGAGGGAGGGCTACAGCATGGAAGCTGTAACAAGTAAGGTTGTAGGATCAGGAGAAGATGCAGAAATCCCGAGAGTGGAACTGGAATATGATAAAAGGTCATAAAGAAACTCACAATTGTAATGAAGGGTCGATGAAACTCAGCGTTGCCACAGACTCTGCACATAAAGATGCAAGGAATATTATCCAGAAATGATGATGCAGGGTTTCTGACCACTGGATGTGGAACAACGTACATCACTGCCAGGCTTCTAGAACTGCTTAGTGAAGCATTTCAGATGTTTCGCCATTCTAAATACCATAGATAAATACTGAGATTTTTATAGAGTTAGAAGGAGTGATTCTGTTTTGATTGTAAACCAACCAGGTAATTAATTCCTTCAGATTTATTATACATACAAATTGTAATCTTTCTTATGATATTATTGTACTTGATTTTTCGAGAACTATATTTTTGTGATATCCAAAGATCAGATATAAATCTACTTTGAGGCATCTCATAGGGTAATTCCATTAATAGGATATATAGTAAATAAGTTTGAAGAAATTTTATACCTTTATCTACCTACCTATACTGTTAAAAATAGATGTTTTAAACTTCATCTACCTATATTTTCACCATGGGCATTTATTAAACAAACATTCAAATATTGCATATTATTTAAGATTAGTTTCAGCCAGCGCCCACAAATGATAAGAAGGCACTTGTCCTAAGTGTTCTTTTCATAGTGGCATGAATTGCAGTCATAGATTGTATTGCAATAAGATACAGATACGCAATCAAAATGTTACGCCTTTGTTTTCAGGCCTGATATGACTTTTCTCGTGAGCAACACCATCTCCAGTTTAAAATTTTGTTACGTCTAAAAATTTAAGTAGTTTGTGAAGATGTATATCACGATATTTGGGATATTGTTCAGTCTTTCACATCCCTCCCTGGGCTCGTATTTAAGATAGAAGGGGCTCATGTGACCTTGTAGAGTTGGGAGGAAAGGGGCTTTCTAGAACACTGGTGATGCTGCCTTGTGGGGTGACTGCCATCTGCTCAGGTATATTGAGTCGAGTTGCTTTCTTGAGCTTACTTGTTACATATTGTTGACACTTTCAGCTAAATAAACATGTTACCTATTCTTCTCAGCTCAGCCAGGCCCTTTCTCTGTCAACCATGCTGCTCCAGCCTCTTCATTCTCCTGAGGCTGCAGGCGTTGGAGTGGCCACCTTTTACAGGTGTTTTCTCAAGTACCCAAAAGCACTGAGAAAAGATTCCTTAGCCCTCCCTGTGTTTAGCTCCATCCTTCAATGAATCACCTTGCATGCCCTGAGATGAACTGATCCTTTCTCTCATTACCATCTTAACATGCTTCCCCAAAAAACCAGCCAGCAATACTGCCCTTATGTCATATTTTTCTCATTAAATTGACCATGGGGCATTAAGCCTCGTGACTTAGCTGTTGTGGAAAGCACCATTTGTGCTGCCATCTTCTCACATCAAGCTTTCATTATCACAGAAATATTAGAGTAATTTAAGGATTTCTTTCGCCACACCTATCCCTTAATACTAAATGGGAGCTAAAGGTATTTAGGAAAATATTTTTCTTAACCACTCCTTTCAAGCTACTGCCTTGATGTTGAAAATTAACTCTGTCTTTATTTTGTTTCCATTGCTGTCTCATAAAAATTTTGCTCACCAATCCATCAACATTGCTCTTGTCCACATAAACAACAAAATTTAGGTCGTGAATTCCAATGGTCTATTCTCAGTCCTGATATATATTTTTTTTTTTTCGGATTCATCGGCTACACTTGACCCAGTTGAAACACTTCCTTCATGTGATGTCAGGACACCTCTCTTCTTGTTCCACTCCTGCACTGACCCCTTTTTTTTTTTTTTTCAGTTCTTCTTCATCTCCCGGACTTCTTTTCACTATAGCTCCTCTGAACCTAGTTCTTGTATCTTTACTGTTCACTAAACTTGCTCCATTAGAGACCTAATCCTGTATCAAGTTGTTTAAACCCATTTTACTGTGAGGATATAGTAGTGGCTAAGAGCATGGTATCTAGGGATGGACTGCCTGTGTTAAAATCCCAGTTGTGCCACTTACCAACTATGCAATCTTGGAAAACATTACATTACCCTCTTAGTCTTATTTTCCTCCTCTATAAAATGAGGATAGTATTATTAGTACCTGTCTCATAAATCTGTTATGAGGATTAAATTAAATGAGCCTTTACATACAAAAAGCTTAGAAAAGCACCTGATATATAGGGGATTTTATATTTTTGTTTAACAATGCATACAGGTCAAATGTCATAGGATTTATACACCAGAGGAACTCATTCCTGAATTTCATATAAATATATCCCACTGCCTAGTCAACATTTCTTTAAGATGTTTAAAGGCAGCTCAGACTTTGCATACTCAGTTAATGGCAAAACCATTCTCCAACCTTGCAGGCCACACATCATGGAGTTACCCTGGACCTCTCCCATCTTTTCACACCACACATATCATTCGCCACCAAATCATCTAGTCTCAATCTTCCTACTTCTCACTCTTCGGTCTGCTGTCTCCCAGTTCCCAGCTATAATCATCGCACACCTGTGTTATTATCATTGCCTTAAGAAGAATTCTCTAATTCCAGGACTGTGCCCCTATAGTGCATCATCAACACTGCAGCCAGAAAAGTCCCTTCAAAGATAAGATGCCTCGGGCTTCCCTGGTGGCGCAGTGGTTGAGAGTCCGCCTGCCAATACAGGGTACGCGGGTTCGTGCCCCAGTCCGGGAGGATCCCACATGCCGCGGAGCGGCTGGGCCCGTGAGCCATGGCCGCTGAGCCTGCGCGTCCAGAGCCTGCGCTCCGCAACGGAAGAGGCCACAACAGTGAGAGGCCCGTGTACCGCAAAAAAAAAAAAGATAAGATGCATCATGGTACTGCTCTACCCAGGTCCATCCAATGCTTTCTGGTCTCACTCAGAGGAAAAAGCAAAGTCCTTACCCTGCCCGTGAGGTCCACTGTCTATCAGAGCTCATTTCCTACACTCCTTTCCCACTCTCTCTCTCTCAGCTTCTGTCCCACTGATCTTGCTGGGTTTTGATGATGTACGTCAAATAGCTCCCACCTTTTCACCCTGAAATGTGTAGTTGACTTCACAATGCTGTTCTTGAGATATCTGCATGGTTGCTCCCATATTTTTCTCACATCTTTCCAAATGTCATTTTATTGGGAAGACCTTCAGTTAACCATGTTTTTAAATTCTGCAAAATACTATTTCCCCTTTGCTCTCCAACACAGAAACTTCCTATCACTCTTCTCAGCTTATTTTTGGTATAGCATTTCTCATTTTCTATAAATTGATTTAGCTATAATTTAAATATGATTTACATGTTATATAATTTCTTTACTTTTATTCTTTTCACAAAAATGTAAGCACCAACATGGTTAGTAATTTTTAATGATATGTTTCACAAATTTATACACTACCCAGAGAGTCCTTGGCACAAAGTAATGTACAGATTGTTTTCAATAATATTTTTGAGTAAATTAATCCATGAATCTGTAGTATAATTTACGTCCCCTCCCTACCAAGCACTGGATGCTTTATTTAAACTAGGGAGACAATCATTAAGGAAAAAAATAAAGAGGATAAGTGAATTAATTTTTGTCTGCATGTCACCCACTCTACAGAGGTATCTGAAATATAAAAAATAATTTTTAAATGATATTAAAATACATTTAAAATATAATATCATTTCTCTCTATTATCCCTATTTAATAATAATTTAAAACTAATTTTGATATGTAGACATAGGTGCAAATATTTGCTCTTTTTAAATAGTAGCTTATTGTCTTTTAGCAGACTCTGGGACCCATAAGTTTGTGATTAAATAGCAGATGTAGTTATGAAGTCAAAAGTGATTTAGCCCATTTTTAGTGCAAAAATATACAGCAAGTTTCTCCCATTTACTTAATACTGGTTTTAGTTTATGTGGCAACGAAGCCTCACTGAGTCTCAAAGTTCTATGCCCTCCTTGCCTCGAATTGGTCCTGGGAAGTTCAGTACAATGTTGTTAGAAAACATATAAAGGAACAACTAAATGCAATGACATACAATATAACAAAGCTGTTTTACTCTAAAATCATTACACAAAGCTTGTATCAAAGCGTATGGTACTTAATCACCATTCCAGAGGAAGGAAAAGTGGTAGCTAAAAAGATGTTTGAGGGCTTCCCTGGTGGCCCAGTGATTGAGAATCCCCCTGCCAATGCAGCGGACACGGGTTCGAGCCCTGGTCCGTAAAGATCCCACATGCCAGGGAGCAACTAAGCCTGTATGCCACAACTACTGAGCCTACGCTCTAGAGCCCGTGAGCCACAACTACTGAAGCCTGCTCACCTAGAGACCCTGCTCTGCAACAAGAGAAGCCACTGCAATGAGAAGCCCGTGCACCGCAATGAAGAGTATTAGCCCCTGCTCGCTGCAACTAGAGAAAGCCCACGTGCAGCAACGAAGACCCAACGCAGCCCAAAATAAATAAATAAATACATTTATATATATATATATATATATATATATATATATATATATATATATAAAGATATTTGGACTAAATTAGAGTAGTATAGGATTACCTGCCAAATGGAAAGAAAGGTTATTTGTCTCAAGCTTGAAGTATAGAAGAGGGTTCACCCCGTGCAGAGGTAGCCCAAATTAAAAGATGTGCTATTCTGCTCTGCTTTTCAAAGACAAGTTGTGGTGTGTTCCAAAATGTCAGATAAAATCATGTTCAAATATGAACTCAAAATACATTTCAAAGCTAAATATAAATATATATTTTAATTATCAGCCGCTCTGGGTTTACAACACTATAGCTCCCCTTAACTCAAATAGATAATTAGGTATTGGCTACATTAAAAGAAACATTGCCAAGGGATATTTGATATTAAACCAGGGAATCAGAAACTGGAATCTACTTGTGTCTCCTTAATAGGCTCAATAATTATCCTTGAAAAATGATTTTACTATTCTCTGCTCTGTCCTGGTGTTTTTATAAAATTGCCAAGTTCAGTTGTATTATGAATGTGATTTAAAAGAATACTGAGAAAATTAACAAGTTAGTACTTTTCAAGAGCTTTAAAATTTGATTAAAGTTTCTATCTTCAACAAAAAATGAAACCTCTTATTGTGCATGATTTACTCATTTGCATCCAAAGACCTTTGATTAGAATAATTTTTCAAATATAAACAATTAGTAACAGGCCATTTGTTTACTAAATGTTATAGAAGAGACCCAGCTGTCTTTATCTGCTTCATTTGACTATTCTGAATTTACAATTTTCTCATGACATTTCACTATTTAAACACGTTTAACTAAACATGAAGATCTTTTGGGATTGGATATTTTAAGGTTATCTTCCATATACTGTCAAAGAAGAAACGTGTTTCAATCTGAGAAAATGATTAGCTTTTCCACGTAAGTTGACTCTACTTTTAATACACCCTCGAAATATATCTCATCACTTACTCAATTTATTAGGATGTAGAAGGGGCCTCTTTAAAATCAACTTTAAAATTATGTTCTGCTGACTTGCAAATGGCAGGTCAATGCTAACTGAGAGAAGCCTTAAAAACTCTTGACACATTTTACCACTGCACAAGATTGCGTGCTCTCTGTGTTCTAATCCTTGGCTTTCCAATATTGCCTTTATGAGGTTAAGAAGATGAATGTTCATTGCTTTTAATCCTCACCATGATTTATGAGCCTCTTGGTATCCTTTCCCCAGAGCAGCTACAACTTGTTCTGCCTGCTGCTTAAATTACAGACATCTGCAAAGTAAATTATGGATTGTTGTCCCATAGACCATAACAAAGCATTCGCTCCATCTCTCCTGCAGGATTTTTTTTTTATTATTAGAACAAAGACCATGTGCATTTTTACTTGCTTGTGTACTGAAGAATTTTAAGCTAAACTGAATGATAGCACAATGGCCTGAATTATGACCTGTCACATAACATCAAAGCAGCATGACATATAAACAGGACTACTTTAAAGCTAGAAAAAAAAACCCTCCCATTTATTTATCTTTCTTCTTTATTTAAGGAATACCACCTTTAGGTTCTCAGAAGGAAGGTAACCTTTAAAATTAGGTAAAAATATGTGCTATGGAATAAAGATGCAGGTAAGTGACCTGAGTCTCCAAGCAAGCAAGATTTTAAGAACATCTTGTGGATATTTAAAACTAAATATTGAGCAAGTAAAGAGAAAATTACATGAAGGAGAATCCATGGAAGATTGGGGCATCTTTTTTCAGATTTTTTTTTTTCTTGTACTGATATCACTGGTAGCAAACCTGTTTTAATATCCTGGAAGCATGTCACAATCATGAGTAACTGGAACAATTCTTTCTTCTGAATAAAAAGCCTAGCAGAGTCTAAGTTGAAATAGTCAACTCGCTCTGTATTTTCCTTTCTTTTCTGTGCTTATTATTCTGTGTCTAGGATGAATCATAATTCCCAATGACAAGTCCATTGTGCAATCCTAACAGGCACGTTTCGAATGACTAACCTTTGACAATTACCCAAAAATAGAAATATTCCAGCATTTATTTTCTTCATATGTGCTAATTGCAACCCAAACAATAACCCATCAGGGGAAAACTACACTAACAAACAAAAAATTTTAATGATTTTTAATAATGCCTTACAAAGTATATTTCTTTCTTAAACAGATGGCTCTGCAGTTCATTTTTGAACCCTACTGTCAACTCAGCAGGGTGTTGTGAGCACTAAAACCAGATATGCTCTAATCCAGTCCTAGCTGAGCAGATCTATTGCTCCCTCGGTGTCCATCAGATTGTGTTTCACCTCGTCACGGCTGAGAGGCGATATTCTCTCAGTGTCAGGACCTGATATTCATACCTACGGCCTAAAGACTTTATTTTTCAAGATAGATCCTTGATTTGTTTGCCTCTGTGTCAGTCTCTGTGTTAATTCCCAACATTTTCCCTTTGCAACCACACTTCACCTCTTTGTCCTATTGAAATGTTATAAAATCCACCACATATGAAATAGTATTACATATCTTCATGCCTTTTATACATCTATACCCTCTTATTTACATATTTGTATGTACTTCTTTTTAAAATCAGCTCAAATGGCCTTTTCCTGTGTTTTCCCTTCCCTTTAAACCAAAACATGAAGAATGGAATCCCATCCCAACTTCCCTGCAATCATAGCATTTTTCATATTGAAACAAAAAAGGATTCTATAGATAGTCAAGCGTGCTGTTTGACCATATGAAAAACACATCATTTATTTCTTTTCTTTTTTCTTTTGACATAATTTATAAAAATAATCTAATTACTTATTAGGCAATCATGGACATAAGTAAGAAGTGAGTAGAATAAACGGTAAATTTTGTGAAATGTTAATGGAGAAATAGACTGCTCTTTCTTTGTTCAGAAAAGAATTTACAGAAGGAGGTGCTGGGATTGTAAACAGGCTCCAGGACATTAATGTATTCAAAAATAAATTAACAGTAGACAAATATTTTAATACTAAATTTGTTTGCCTTGACACCTATATCGTCAATGTTCTTGGATATCACTGTCTATTTTTTTTTTCCTTTTCTGGCCACGCCATGCAGCTTGTGGGATCTTAGTTCTCTAACCAGGGATTGAACCTGGGCCCCGAGTCCTAACCACTGAACCACCGGGAAGTCCCTCAGTCTATTCTACTATATCATTCCACTGAGATTACTTTCAGGTCTATTTTCACATGTGAAATTTATGAAAACCCTTATGCTAAAAGGGAAACAATTTCAAGCCATTCTCTTCAAATGTCTTCTGCATTAATTTGAACTCTCTCCTGATTGAAAACAAGTGAACATTCTAATTTCTTTAAATTTACTCATTCTCAAGTTATTATCTCTAAACTATTCTTAAGTAAAATGATTATCAAGCTCATATATTTCTTTTAATCTTCAGTTATAGCACAGGGAGAACCAAAGGACATTTAAAAAGAGTATGTTTCTCTTTCATCTGGATCTTTGGACGTTTTAATGCTTCATTAAGCTTTAAAGTGAAAGATGCAAAGTCTTGCATTAATAATTAGAATGGTATGGTATTAATTTTGTATTACTCATTCTTGTATCACAGATAATATTTAGCTTGGTGAAATCATGGTTTTGTAAGAAGGATCTGTTTCTGGTTAAAGGAATAAAATGTGAAGTTGTTAACCTCTCTTACCCTATCAATCCTAGTATAAGTTCTGGAATAAAAACCCCACTCCAAAATTATTTAGAATCAGAGATTTTAAAACTATTCAAATTTTCTATAAAATACAAAGATTTTACAAAGTAAAAGTAAGATATTTTCTATAAGGTAGATCTGAATATTGATGAGAACAAATTAAAGGATAAATGGATGACAACAAAAGGATTAGGAATCAGTAGTGTTTGAAATATAAAATGGTTAATAATTTTATTTCAAAGTTTTAATACTGAAAAAATTTTAAATTTGTCCTCAGATCTGACAAATTGAAGCTAATTGATGTTGTAAAGGTAGATTAACGCATAACATTTTTGAATGAATATATCTCATAAAAGAAATGTTAAAAACAAAAAGAAACGGTATAATTTTTCTATTTATTAAATATGAGTATGCAGAGAGACTTTGAACAAATATCACAGCAAGATCCATAAAGCCACATTAGCTTAATTACATAGTTGCCTTATCTCTTTAACCTTTTCTTTCTGAGCTATTATATCATGGTTAATCTTAATTGATCACAGATTGAGAACTGAGAAAATGGAACCTGTTTTGACTGTAGCCTAAGAATAGATGCTACATTTACCAAGCAAGGAGTGTCAAGGTGGTGCTTTAATTATTGTTTCTAGAAGGTCAACTGTAGATGTCTAAATCTCAGGGTTTAGATTTCCCATCAGCAAAGGAAAATCAGCCTACAATTGCCTTCTGAAGAAACAATTGAACTAGACTCTGTCATATTAATATTAATAAAGATGAGAATTTGTGACATTGTCTCTTTGTTCTTGTGTCAGAGCTTCATCTTCAAAGGTTTGCCTTTGAAATAAGACATACCCAATTTAACAAAAGTAATATCCACTAATTATGAGGGAGTGGGCAAAGTGTCATAAAAAAGAATATAAAAGGAAGAAAATCAATTTATGTTCTTTTGGAAGTACATAGCCACTAGGTCTTCTCAAAAATCTGCATGTAAATTGAAACAGTGTGAGAAAAATATAATAAAGTAGCTCAGATGTACAGAATCCTTGCTAAAAGAAATGGTTACTTAGGTTTCATGGTTCTGTTATTTTATGTCAACCACCTGTAAGTATATAAACAATTGAATATTCTGTTTTCTAATGAAACAAGTATTTTAAATAGTAAAGAAGTTTTAAAAAGAATTTGAATTTTAAAGTATTTATTAAGAGGTTAAAAGCATACATCTTGATGATATTTAAATGGCACTTACCTTTAAGAAGGCTGGCATCCTTTAAAACTCGAAAGTGTTATTGAGTTCCAAATGGACTATATTCCCAAATAGAGTCGAACAGAGCTGGAAAGACAAACATACACAGAGTTGTCATGTCAAATATGTTTTTCTAACATATATTTTAGAACATTTACTTAAAGCTTCAAAGACAGTTCAGAGTTCTTGTATACCCCCATCTAATTTCTCCAATTGTTAGTGTTTTATATACAATAGTTTATTTGTCACAACTTTTGATACACTGTGATACATGAACTCAAATAAACTAATATAGATACTTTTTTCTGATTTCAGAAGTTTTTCTCCTAATGTTCTTTTCTGTTCCAGATGTATTGAATTTAGTCTTTACGTCTCCTCACCCACTCCTGGACAGTGATAGTTTCTCAGATTTTCCTTGTTTTTGATGACCTCATGCGTCTTGAAAAGTAGTGATCAGACATTTACATATCTTTGAATTGGAATTTTCCTGATGTTTTTCCCACAATTAGATAAAGGGGGATGAATGATCTAATTTTTTTTTCATTAGACTGTTTTTTGGAAGAAGACTACAGAGGGAAAGTCATTCTCACCACTTCATCTCAAGGGCGCATGTCAACCAGCATAACTTATTACTGTTGATACTAACCTTGATCAGCTGACTGAGACAGTGTTTGTCTCAATTCTGTAGTGTAAAGTGACTTTTCTTCTCCCTTTCTATACTGTGCCCTGTAGAAGCAAGTCACTAAGTGCAGCCCATGCTCAAGGGTAAGAAGTCTACCTCCTTGTGGGGGAAATAACTACCAAATTTATTTGAAATTTTGTCTGTAGGAAAGATTTGCCTATTCTCCCATCTCGTTTGTGTATTTATTCATTCAGTAATTTATGTATATCAGTGTGAACCCATGGATATTTTGTGTTATAATTTAATTCCACACTATTTTGTTGCACAATTCAGTCCAGCTTTGGCCTTTGTGAGCTCTTTTCACTTGGCTTTGTATCCTTTAGACATACCACATCACTATGTTTATCAAGCTTACATTTTCAGACTCCTTTCTTAACTTCTGATACTCTAAGATAGCCCATGCTAATATTATATGCCCTAGACTCAGCAATATTTCAAGGATGCTGGTTGCTTTTATTGTAGAATGGTCTTAGGAACCAAGATCTAGGCACTAGGTGTTTTCCTTGCTACTGGAACACCACTGCTTCTAAACCTCCTCCAGGGACTGAGCTAGGAAATATGTTATTTATACTAACTTGTGTATATTCACACATCCATAATTGTTTCTGATGTTTCTAAACAATATTTTATACTGTTATCTCTGACTCTTATCTCATAATATATTTCAAATAAACAGCATCTTGGATTTAGTAGAATATACTATTGGAAACACATCTTACATTTCTGTTTGAAATGTTTCTATTTGAGTAATATATTGGGAGTGAATCTAAAAAGATGCCCACCCAAGTGAGAAAATACATGCCTGGTGTCTGATTCTGAAGAATCTTAGGGAAAGTTCATGGACTTTTATTGTCACTCATTCCTACTGAAGTTCCTCATGCTTGGAAAAGGAAAATAACCTTTAATAATGAGTGCACACAACCAGCTACCTGATTGTTTTTTGTCAAATATAGACAGAAAAAATAAAAAGAGCATGAGGAAATATAAAGTAGTTATTAACTAATATATTTTCTTCTGTTGATATCACTGTGTCTAGGTTTTATATGATTAGATTTTCTTTAAAGGATGAAAAGTCTGAGATATCAAATTTACCTATCTGAGAAATTTTATTTTTAATAAATTTATATAATAATGAAAATTAATATATATATTAGCCATTATAACTAAATTCTAATCAGAATGCTTAGAAGCGCTTATCATCATTTTTATCACAAAAAAATTGAGTGGAAAGTATGGATAACAATAGACTATATTGATAATCTATGTGGGATGACTGTTATTTTCTGCAAGTAAAGTAACTTAATCAGTTTTATCCTGGTGTGACGGACTGTATGTTTATGTTTCCCCCCAATTTTGTATGTTAAATCCCTAACTAATACTCTTGTAATGGTGTTTGGAGGTGAGGCCTTTGGGGAACAATTGAGTTATAAATGTGGAGCCCTACTGATGGGACTAGTGCCCTGATAAGAAGAGACGTGAGAGAGCTTGCTTCTCCCCTGTGAGGATACAAGGAAAAGACAAACCAAGGAGAGGACAATCAAGAACAAAATCTGCGGCCACCTTAGCCTTGGACTTGCCAGCTTCTAGAATTGTAAGAAATAAGTGTTTGTTGTTTAAGCCACATAGTTTATGGTAATTTGTTATAGTGGTCCAAGAAAATGAAGACACCTGGTAACGTATAAAAGTTTACCTCTCAAAAAATCTTTAGGATTAAAAACCGTTAAAATAATAAATAAATTCAAAAGAAATTCTCAGACATTATATACCATTAAATTCTATTCGAGGGCTTCCCTGGTGGCGCAGTGGTTGAGGTCCGCCTGCCGATGCAGGGGACACGGGTTCGTGCCCCGGTCTGGGAGGATCCCTCATGCCACGGAGCGGCTGGGCCCGTGAGCCATGGCCGCTTAGCCTGTGCGTCCGGAGCCCATGCTCCGCAATGGGAGAGGCCACAGCATTGAGAGGCCTGTGTACCGCAAAAAAAAAAAAAAAAAAAAAAAAAAAATTCTATTTGAAACTTTGGTTAAAAGGTACCAGGACCTGTATCAGTTTCTTCTGACTGTGGCAAGAAATTCCCACAAAGGTAGGGGCTTAGAAACAATAGAAATGAATTCTTTCACAGTTCTGAAGGTCAGAAGTCCAAAACCAGTATGACTGAGCTGAAATCAAGGTGCTAGCGGGGCTGCTCTCCTATCAGTGTCTAGGCAAGAATGCATTCCTTGCCTGTTTTAACCTTCTAATGCCTGCCGTAATGCTTTGTCTCATGGCCACATTATTCCAGTCTTAAAGGCTGGCATCGTCAAATTTCTCACTCCTCCTTAACATGCTTTCCCCTCTGTGTGTTTCAAATCTCCCATATGGTTTCACTTATAAGTATACATGTTACTGTATTCCGGGCCCATTCAGATAATCCAGGATAAACTCCCCCTTTAAAGATCCCTAGTAAAGACCATTTCTTGCCATATCAGGTAACAGTCATAGGTTTCATGAATTAGGATTTGGCTATAGTTTGTGAGTCTATTTTTCAATCTACTACAGATTACCTTATAAATTTCCTTCCTATCCCCTTCTATAGAAGAGAAAAAAATATTAGGATAAAATAATTTCCTCATGAGTCTATTTCACGTAAGATAGCGTATATAGTTCTGGTAACATTAGAAATATAATCAAACACAAAGAAAAAGAGTTTTAAAATACTGCTTAAGATAATATAGGATAGGCATAATTTTAAGTTGCTTGGAGAGACAGATGGATATTACTTAATAATATAACTTAAATAATTGATTAGTTATTTTCCTTGTAGACTAGGATCACTGATAACCTACAATTATGTTGTGATAAACTGAATAAAATGACAGAACTGATGTTTCAGAATTATGGCTCTATAATCTTCAGAAAAAAATCTTAACTAAGCAAACCTTTACAAAAAATTTAGAGGAAACACCTTATAAATTATGAAGCATATTACATTTGTAAATTATTACTATTGGCACAATTTCTCTCTTCCGTTTTCAAGGGACCCTGACACTAAGAAAGTAACTAGCAATAAAATAAGAGGCGTTAGCAATAAAGGAAGAATGGGAGCTGATAATTCAGGAAATTATCACAAATAAAGGCATGAATGGTTTAGTGGGGTTTAAATTCCCACTGCTGTTAAGAGAATCCAGATCGCAGGGCATATGAACTAAAGGAACTAGAGATGAGATACTTGCATGTAAGGGGTATGTAGAAAGTAGCCCTGTCTGTGGAATGAAATTAGAAAAATCTTCTACCCACCAGTTCTGAGAAGCTACACAAATACCAGCTGCTCACCACACACCATAGATAGAAAAGATGTCACCCTTGAGAAAGCAGATGGCAAGTGTGGACCTCATGTGCATATGAAGTTTAAATTCATACACATATATGGTTTAGGGACTCCAACCCAAAACATGAACATGAAACTTGGTATGGCACTGGTGAAACCAGTAGAGACTCGGCAGAGCAAGTGCAAAACATCTTAAAGAGGTTCTTTCACAATCTAAGACATTAGACTCCCATAGTAGGGGTCATGAGGGGAAGCCAGAGAAAAAGCAAAACACCATGAATGAAAGTCAGCAGAAGCAATTAAATGAAAGATTTGTTTCTTAAGAACTCGAAATAACAGAACAATCCATAAAAGACATATCATAAATATAGTTAATTTCTTCTGAGTTAAAAAATAAGAGAAAAATTGTAAGGTAAGAGCATGTCAGAACTATAACAAACAAATTGAACCAAAAAAAAAATATATATATACACACCTAGAAGCAAGCTCATGAGCCATGTCTAGCTAATCCTAATACTCATTTGAAAGAGCAAAACCCAAGAAGTACACAGATTATGCTGGAAATATAAAAAAAAAAAAGTTCTCCCTATCAGATATCAAAAATTATTATAAAAGAAAGAAAAAAATATTGTACTGCTACTGGCACAGATAGAGCCCAAATGATTTATTCAGTATAAGGGAAAACTGAGAAATAATGTTATACCTATATGGAAACTTGATATAGAGAAGAGATGCATCAAAATTAATACGAAAAGAACAGAATATTAAATTAAATAAGCGGTGCTGGAACAATTTGCTAGGCAGATGCACAAAATGAAAGTAGATTTCCTTCATCATACAATGCACAAAATAATTTTCAGATGTGTAGAGAAACAAAAGCTTAACATATAAAAGAAAATACAAAATATTTTATGAAATATGAATTAAAAAGTTTTCTTTAAGTGAAAATTTAAAAGCACAAATCAAAATGATACATTTGAATTAGAATTAAATCATGTATTCAAAATTAAACTTTACAAACAAAAGGAAAATCTATGGCATGGACTGAGAAGACACTTGTAATTTATGGAACAAAGTTTAGAGTATAGATTATATTAAGAACTTCAATAATCAGTAAAAGCATTACATTTACAAGGCTATAAGCTGGATATTTATATAAAATAAAAACAGGACTGCCAGTAAGCATATAAAAAGAACTTCAACTTTAGCCATCAGGAAGATGAATAAACAGCAATGGCATATTATTTCGCACTTAATTAGACTAGCAAAAGTTAAAAAAAATTAAGTTAAATATAAAGCCTGAAATTATTAATAATTTCAAGGGAATGAAGTGATGGAAACTTTCATATAAAGTTGGAAGTGATCACTGACACAACTGCTTTGAAGAATAATTTGGCAATATCTGGTAAAGGTGAAAATGCAGGTAACCTTTGCCCCAGCAATTCCACTCCTGTATGTACATACTAGACTAATTCTTGCACATGTGCACAAAAATGTTTGCACAAGAATGTTTGGTGCAACTTTGTTCAAATTCTTAAGGCAATTAGTATTTTTAAAACCTCTTGATTCATAACAAAGGCAAATAGAACTAAATGCCTTATATAACTATTTCAACTGAACTTAATTATGAAATACTTTTACTTATAATTTATTGGAAAATATTTAAACTATTTTTGATATCTGTATGTTCACATGTATGTATAATTGTAGGTTTGGGAGTTTGTGTGCATGTGTGCTAAGTATATACAATATCAGATAAGAAGGGTAAAGGTTTGCTTTATTATTTTGTAATCATAGTTAAGAATATCATACCTAACTTATTCAAGAACAATCACAAAAACAAATCAGATTTATGTATCATTAAGTTGAGTTATGAATACATAAACATTTGAAAACACAGTGGGCCAGCACCATGAATGAACTCTTTTTTTTTTTTTAACATCTTTATTGGCGTATAATGGCTTTACAATGGTGTGTTAGTTTCTGCTTTATAACAAAGTGAATCAGTTATACATATACATATGTTCCTATATCTCTTCCCTCTTGCGTCTCACTCCCTCCCACCCTCCCTATTCCACCCCTCCAGGCGGTCACAAAGCACTGAGCTGATCTCCCTGTGCTATGCGGCTGCTTCCCAGTAGCTATCTACCTTACGTTTGGTAGTGTATATATGTCCATGTCTCTCTCTCGCTTTGTCACAGCTCACCCTTCCCCCTCCCCATATCCTCAAGTCCATTTTCCAGTAGGTCTGAGCACCATGAACTTTAATAAAAGAGGATAACACTAGAGTCAGGAGAAATATCATACTTAGCTAAAGCTCTTAGGTGACAAAGCAGTAAGACCAGACACACATTTTACCAGTAAAGAGAGTATATTAAATAGATAAACTCTCTTGTATTATTCTGCCTGCTTCTGGCATAAAAATAAATCCCCTTGTAATTAGCTAACGTACTTCACTGTGGGGTAGTGGTAAAGATGTACAGCAATGAAAATAAATGACACTAGAAAGACATAGGCTGAGGGAAGTGTCAAAAAACAAACAAACAAAACAGATAGTATAATAGTTGTGCTTCAACAAGACACGGGGCATT